>NC_090958.1:9072727-9375151 GCF_040807025.1 Struthio camelus | reverse complement strand
TGCATATATTTTCTCCATATGTAAAATGGAGAGAGAAACCTTGTCTTGAAAGAGTTTGAGTTTTCATTAATGTTTCTTAAGTGAATTGAAGAGGAAAAATGCTATATTGTTTTGCAATCTGATTTAGATGCAAGTGGAGTAAGTGGTGCATGAGCAAGCAAAATGTGAGCACCGCCAAATAAATGACAGTCATGTAAAAACATTCTTTTCTCTACATGTGGAAGCAAACATGGTGATGTATGAAATAATTCTGCTTGTAGTTCAAAACTCCCACTACTTCCTGCTGTGGTTAATTTTGGAATTATCTTTCTCTTAATACAGTCTCTGATATTAAAGACTGTTTTTAGCCTGCTTTGCATGCGTCCTTTTTTGTTTCAGTTGATGGAAAGATTTTGTCGCATAGCACTGAAGCTTTTAAAAACTGCACAGAACCCTTTCATTTTGTTGCCTTTACTAGCATCGCACTTCAAGCAGTTAACAGAATACAAATTGCAGGTTTAATTAAGAGGAAAAATGACTTAAAGATTATAAATGTGAATACCATCTTTCTATCATTGTTAAAAAGGCTGGACATTAGTATCCTCTCTTCAAAGTTAAGAATTATTAGTTGTAAAAATTGAGTTTCTTTTGTATTTGTCTGCTAGATCTAAGTGCATATGCTCTACCTATAACTTGCTTTTGCAACAGAGGTGGCGGGTGGTCTGTGGAAGTTAGTCCACCTACTCAGAAAAAGACAAGTTAAAAGTGTCTTATTTTGGTAAAAATGCTTATCTCTTCTAGCAGGGGATAGCAGTGGCAAAAACATCTTAAATAGCAAAAATCTGCAGCCGCAGACAGTATTTTAAGCAATGAGTTGACTAGCTGTTATGACATGCTCTAAAGTCTGTCTGCCATAGATAGCTTTTTCATTTTTCTCTTTCCTGTTCTGTAAATACCAGTAAGTACCATGAGTTCTAGACCAGAGACAGCGCTAAGTTTTTTGTGCTGTAGGTACAGATGCAGGAAATCTTCCATAATCTTTTCAAGTAATTGAGATACAGGCTGTAATAATTTATTCTTGTAAAATAGCAGTGTATGCAAGCACCTTTATTGTTTTGGGGTTTTGTCAGTGAAGTGATTCATGTTGTAACATTGTAATGTATGGTCATTCTTTGGTTCTACTTTAACTGATTAACAGTATAGCTGTAATTACACTGCAGAGATTTCCACTCCCACCAGGGCTAGAGTCTTGAAAGCTGTGCTGAAGTAATGAATATACTTTACTTTGTATTTTCACTGTCTCTAGTTCAAATTGATGTTAATGTTATTGTCAGTTCTTACATGGTAGGGCACTTTGTCTCTTGCTGGGCTGTAGGGGTATGTGACAGAGGACAGTTGCATTGCTCATTGATAAAATTGCCCAGCCTATCTTTTACTTTTGAATGCTTTCTTTATGAGCAGAATAAATGTTCTATTCCTGTTTGTTTTTTCAGATCTGTTGGTGCTTAGCACTTCCTCCAGCTCCTGGAGAGCGACAGTGTAAATGTCTCTGAATATGGTAAGGGGATATTCCAGCTCAAGGTTTTTATGAGACGTTTAGGTAAAAAGAAAATCAAAAACGCTCTCCTACCCCAAGACTAAGAATAAATTGGCATAGTAAGAACATTAGAGCATTTTGGAGTTACTGTAGTTATTGGTAAATTGAGGAATTTGAGGACTCTCACTGTAGTGCATATGTCCATTCTAGGGAAGCTGTTGCTTGAAAGAGGATTGAAATTTTAAGCTTGGTTTATCAGCTGATTTTGGGAAAAAAATAGTTTTGACGTATTATTTGCAATTAGTGAACATGCCTGAATTCGTTGCTGTTCTTGTGAGATCTCCAATACTGTATAAAGTTACAATATTGCCCATTTGTCAAGTAAAGTAAAAAAAATAAGAAAAATCCAGTTTGCAAGAGAAACTGGGACACAGATAAATTTACCATTTCTTGGCATGTCTTGATTATGGTTCTAGATTCGAATTGCAGCGCTAAATGCAAGCTCCACGATTGAGGATGACTATGAAGATAACTTCAAAAGTCATAAGACACAGACGAAGGAAGCTCAAGTAAGTAAACTCACTATTTTCTTATTGGGCATAACTGATGGGAATTTTGTTTTCTCATGTAATCTCTAGTTACAGGGATTTGTTCATTCTTATTTTCCTCCTAAGAAAGGTGTGTTAATGTCTCTTGAAGTTTGCCTTTAGCAAGCTAAAGCTTCACTCAGATGGACTGTGTTGAGTCAGTAAGGTTGCTTTTCTGCTATGCTAATAAAAACTTATATCATACTACAGTACTTCCAGTACAAATGAGAGGGAGCTGGGAGGTAGGACTTGGATCTTCATTTCATTCTGTGGTCTGTCAGGTACCAGTTTTGCTCATGTTAACGGCTTGTTACAGACCTGTAACATTGCCACTGTACTGTAGAATGTTTCAGCTGCTGGATAGGCTGTAGAATGAGGTAGATGTTCTTTATTTATCACATGCTCCTCCGTTTTTGGTGTAGGTATCTGTAATGCTGCATAGATACAGATAGGGTTTCTTTTTCCTTTTTTTTTTTTTTTTTTGTTAAATAATCTTCTTTGGTGCCTAAGAAGTGGATCCTAGATGTTATTTTGAATTAAAAATGCTCTATGGTTAGTTCTGAACTCTGCCTGTGATGTTCAACCAGCTGGCTGCCGCTGTCTTGGCTGCCAGATTGGTCCCAAAGGCAGGAAGGCTGAACTTCCATTTTGGTGAGTGTATTAATGGGATTTGTGTCTCTGTCCACCTGCCAGGCTTCATAAAACTCCCAGAAACATGGTATCTTTTAGAACTCTATGCCTTTGTCAAATTTAACTTAAATTTAATACAGAATTCCAAAACTCTCTGGAGGGGGACTGATATATAGCAGAGAGCACTACTAAAGCACTACTGTTTTTCCAGAAGCCCATCTGAAAACCAGTGAAATGGATGCAAAAATGATCCAATCTTGTTTGCAAGTGCAAAAACACTGCTGTTCATAGTAGATGTAAGTATGTTGTCATATTTAATAAAATCACCCTACGGAATAGTTTCTGATGTTTTAAACCACAGGAAGCAGAAGCTTTTGCGTTGTACCACAAAGCTTTGGACCTCCAGAAACATGACCGTTTTGAAGAGTCTGCTAAAGCTTACCATGAGCTTCTTGAGACTCGTCTTCTGAGAGAGGTCAGTGAAATCTAGAGAATGAAAATAAAAAGTAACTGTCTGTATATTTTATTTCTTATTGGCTAACTAGAAATGTCAGTGTTACTGATGGGTTATTGACAGGTTATCCCCTGGCCCCCCCCCCCTTTTTTTTTTTTTTTTTTAAACTAATCTAATTCCTAATGCCCAGGTTGTGGTTTTCTAATCATTTCTAGGCAGTTCTTTCTGGTGATGAGAAAGAAGGGCTGAAACATCCAGGCTTGATGTTAAAGTATTCCACCTATAAAAACCTAGCACAGCTGGCAGCACAGCGGGATGACCTAGAGACAGCCATGGAGTTTTATTTGGAGGTACAGTCCAGTTGAAATGAAATAGTGGCACCTCAGTGTTTACAAAAACCTGCCAAAATACAGATATGTGCCTTTCAGCATACTTAATGAGTATGCATGAATTCTCTGTGCTTTTGGACGTTATATGTGTCATAACTTCCCCATCATTCAGTCCCCATCCCAATACTGTTCCTGTTGAAAACCAAAGCAGTGATAATCCCTAGAGATAAGCAGGTATGCATGTCTGAAATGCAAATAACGTTGTTTGTTATGCCTTCTAGGCCGTAATGCTAGACTCGACTGATGTCAACCTGTGGTATAAAATTGGCCGTGTAGCAATAAAACTAGTCCGCCTGCCTTTAGCTCGTCATGCTTTTGAAGAAGGTCTCAGGTGTAATCCTGATCACTGGCCTTGTCTAGATAACCTTGTCACAGTCTTGTACACGCTCAGTGACTATACGAGTAAGTACAGCTTTTTGTTAGCTTGTTTTTTAGAAACGTCTTAAGAGATGTTTAACTTTGCGTATCAATAAACAATGTAAAACAATGCAGTTGTACAGGAAAAAGCGTATCTTGAGTAAAGATATAGTACATTAGGATACAGTGGGGATTTTTACTTCATAATAAAGTACGAGGATTTGTAATCGATTCTGGTTACCCCAAAAACAAATGTAGTATATGTTGTTTTCTAAGAACTATGAGTGGAACTGCATTTTGATGCTGGATCTCTCTGCTTCTGATTTGAAAATGTCTTTTTCATTTAAAAAAAAAACAAAACAAAGCTGCCCAACTTGCATATTTGTAAGTTCATCAGAGCAAGCTACAAATGGTGAATAAAAGGAAGGAGAAAGGGAAGGAAAACTGTCAGACTTCTGTGTTCAGCCAGGAGTCAGGTGGGTGAATTTCACCAAAGGATATGCTGCTGTCATGGAAAGTGATTGAAGTGGACTACAGAGCATATTGTCCTTGATAAATGAAATCTGAAGTAAAGGTATTTGAACTTTTACTCCAAAGTCTATCAGCTGTTAGATCTTCCATGACTTGCTTCATAAAATAGGACCTGATCCTAAGTCCTCCGAAATCATTAGAAAGGTATCTTTCACCTTAGAGCTTGTGGACCAGGTCTTATACAGCCAGAACCAGTCAACAGATAGAGCATTTTAGTTCTTCAAACAAACAAAAAAATCACTCCACTGTTTACAGAGTAACTTTACAATGTAACTTAGCTTTTGTTGCAGAACCACTGCAAGATTCTTGGAGTTGTATGTCAGTCTGGAAGCAGCAGGAAGAATCAGGAGCTGGGAACTCTTGAGTTCATTAGTCAACAGAATAGTGACAGCTTCTCTTCCTTTTCTATTATCACTGAAGTTGCTATAGTGTATTTAATATAATTATGGTCATTTGAAGGTGCGAGCCCTAACTGTTAAAGACCATATATGTGCTTCCATTTCAAATATATGCGAAAAGATCAGAATTGTAACTTTTGGCAGTTCTAATGTATCTTTGTGCAGTAAGAAAGGCAACAAGAAAATGGTGTAGTACAAATAATGAAACGTGAGATCACAGAGAGGACAAAGGAGACTGCACTGCTTCATTACACTGCCCCCTTTTTAACATTGTTCTTAAAGAAATCAGTGCTGTCAGAACTGCACTCTCTCTTCATCTATCTAATGAAATGTTAGTATGGAATGGGGATCGCGCAAGGTTATTTCTGTATAACAACTGCCATTCATTTCTTCTGGAATTTTAGCGGAGAATGATGTCTTATAAAACTGCTCACCTCAGCTGTGCTGCTTTCCGGCATATTTGAGGCACCCCAAACTTTAGGAAGCTGAACTATCTGCTGTTCCTGGAGAAGAATTCTACTTGACCTTCAAAATGAGCAGCCCTACAGCATTAATACCATTTCATTACCATTTCCATTGTTGCTGCATTTTCTGTATCTTTAGGGAATATGCAGACAGAATTTTCACTTCTTTCAATACTTCGGCATTGCATAAGGACCAGTATATTTCTATACGAGACTGCTATAATGAGTGAAATTGTCTTTGCTAGTGAGAAATTCTATGTAAGTGGAGTTGCCTGAACTTAAGTAAGGGTTCTATAACGGAGTTCTATCGAAGTTTCCTTGATACTTTTTTTCCTTTTTTAGTAGTTCTTTCCTCCGCTCCCCTCATTGAGGAATGTTTAATTTTGCATGGAAGGGCATTTATTTCTATGAAGAATAATTGCTTTTCCAAAACACCTTTTTTGTTGTTGCTGCTGTTGAAGTTAGTAAGATTTGGAGCAGAAGTATCATCTGGACATATGATGTATTGGTCATCAGAGCCTCTACAGAAAGCTTCCTTATAGGCTGCTCTCTCTCCTCTTGATGTGTGTGGGGTGTTTTGTTTTGTTTTTGTAGTCATTTCCAGCTACATAGTTCCAGGATTTGGGTATAAAACTACAGTCTAGTTCATAGCCTAGTATAGTTAATTATAGTTGTAGTGGTTGATACAAATGACTCCCAAATTTTACATTTGAATTATATCTGTTAGATGAAGATGATTCAAATGAAGTTTAGGAAAGAAGGTGCAAGATGGAAGAAATGTTGAGTCTGATCCCCTAGGTTTGCCCTATTGGAGTGGTCCTAGTTCTCTTAATGTGATAGCTCATGTGAGCAAAACGTAACATGAAAATGCTAAATGACTATGATTCTGTTTTACGATTTTAACTTCTTTTGTGCAGGAATGAGTGTCTTGAAAGTAAATACAAGATATAATACAAAAAAGCTATGTAAATGAAATTGCCGATGCTCTTTTCTGGATATAACATTTGGGAGGATATAATAGATTATTTTACCTGTATCCTCACCCGTTTAATTTTTTGGCAAATTACTATTTGGCAAAAAGCTGTTGGTCTGTGGAAATACCGTGTTTAGTTGGAATTTAGTGGTGTGTATATAAAAGCCCAAAATGGGAGCTTTTGAATGAGCCGAAGCGGCAGATTGGCCGTTACGTTTTTATTTCTCTTTTAGCGTGTTTGTACTTTATCTGCAAAGCTCTGGAAAAAGATTGTCTATACAGCAAAGGACTGGTTCTGAAGGAGAAGATCTTTGAGGAGCAACCTTGCCTCCGGAAAGATTCCCTAAGGATGTTCCTCAAATGGTGAATCCTATAGTTTATACAGCATTTGAAGTGAAAATTTGGGGTTTGGGTTTGTTCTGAGAAGCTGGTGCGATATAGTTCTTTAAGCTAAAACAATATCTTGCTAACCTGTCAGCTAAATTAAAAAAAAAAAAAAAAGCAATATAAATTATTGCTGCTACTGGCAGAATATTCTGCAGTAATTACTTTGGAGGGGGGGAGGTAGAAAGGGAAGAAAAAATCCATTTGCTACTGCTCACTTATTTTCATACCTATATCTATTTTAATCTGTTACTTTGTTTCATTTTATTTATGTATTTGTAGCTGATATCTGCAGCATTCAAAAACTCATCTCTTCCATTAGAGGAAGCTTCTCTCCTAATTCAAAAAAACTTTACCACTTTTTGAAGGACTTACAAATTTGGGACTTAATGCAACTTTTTCATATCTATATGGTATCGAAGAGCCCTGCTCATTTTTAATGACAAATGAGTACAGTCATCAGACTTTATAAATGTCATTGGTGTCCAAGATGCAGAAATTCTTGGAGTTAATTAAATTTTCAGACTGCTGTAATTCTGGAAGCTATTTTGCAATATTATGTTTGAGATTTTATTCCCTTATTTTTATTATGATGTGCAAAACTTTTACTAAAAAAGTTTGGTGTGGTACAGCTCCGCAAGGAAGACTATCTCTTTCTGTGCAGATTTCATAGTATGAATGAGTAAGAAGAAAATGGGAGAAAAAATAAAGGCCCATAACATTTACGTCAAGCGTCCAAGTTAACTGACAGTTCCACAGCAGAGCTACTTCTGATATCTAATGTATTGCTCTGCTAATCAGCAGAGCTCAAGAAATAAGTTTGGGTTTTAATTTAATTATAGTTCAGTCTCACTGGATATAGTAATCAACTGCATGTGCAGGTAACATCCGTACTCTGTGTTAATGGGATGTGGGTAAATTGAAGTGGAATGCACATCCTAGCTCATATCCTTGGTTATGTAATAAATCGCTCAAAAATAAATTGAACGTTTTGGACTGCTTTAACATCTAGAATGTGAAATATAGATTATTTAGAGCAAAGATTTAGAAGAGAAAGGATAATTTCATTTTTAAGGCTCAAAGGTTCCAGGTATAGCAGTAGGCCTTTGGCAGAAAGCTTTGTTTAGTAACAGAAACCCTAAGTTATTAAGATACCTTAGGTCTGGCTCTTAAAATGAGTTACATGCTGAATTAAGCCAAGGCTTTCAGCCGCTTATTTTCTTCTAGATTGTGATATCTCTGAAAAAAGTGGATTATTTGTAACTTCCAAAAATTTATTCCTAGACTTGGAATGCACAAGATAGTTTTCAAACCCAAATTATATTTGTGGTGAAGTGAAATTGCTCAAAACAGCACCTTGGAATGAAACAAATTTTTCAGCCATGTATAATTTTTTTGTTGAAAATTTTATGAGCCATCACTGTTCAAGAAAGCAAACAAAGAATCCTGCTTCCCTTTCATTTCTCAGTATTTGGAAAACAAAAGAGGAAAGTCTCACTTCTATATGTGTGCTATAAAGCTTGTAAAATAATGTCCTTTGAATGTTTGTTCTAATACTGTTTATTTTTGCTACGCTGAGGAAAACCTCAAATGTTTATCTCCAGATTCAAAAAGGCTTAACTTGTCTTCATTTCTTACTATTTTTTTTTAGTGACATGTCTATTCATAACGTAAATGTGAGTGCAGCTGAAACAGGAAGAATCCTAGATGAAACACTGGAGCTACGTAAGAAAAGACAGGCTTTGCTAGTGCGAGACAGAGAACCAGATCTCAAGCTTGTCCAGCCAATTCCCTTTTTGACGTAGGTCTTCCTATTTTCTTTTTGCAGATGGCTTTTCTGAAGTCACTTGAGGCGCACCACAGTTGTCAGCCTAAATTTCTTCAGAATGTCTTTTTCCTGTAAAAAACCAAACAGTATTTTCATGTTTTATCAGTCCATAGGCTGTTTTCTTCTGCTTGTGCTTTTAATGTAAATCCTCTATCTATCAGTTTTAACCTTTGAATTAAAACTGCAGCTGGATGTAAAAAACATCTCTAAGAACGATTTGGCAGCTGTTTCAGCCATATTATTGGAATTTTCCTATATTGCTAGCTAGTTTGTGAACTTCAAAGTAAGTTTAGCTTTTTAAAAATGCTTTCACTGTCTGGATAATGGAAACTTGGAAACAAATTACAGTTCTTATACAGCAAGATATCTTAAATAAAGACGTAAGAAATTATTTTAATATACAAGAGGCTTGATTTTTATTTTTTATTTTTTTTGCACATATTTGCCTCTACTATTATTGTGTTCTGCAAGCAGGTCCTGTTGAAGAGAAGTTGCTTCTAATTGTAGATAAGATTGAGATATTTTGTTATTTTTGTTGATGAAATACAGGACCTACAGCAACTATTGCATAGGTTATTTTTGTTAGAGACATTTTTTGAGATTAGGCACGTCCTCATCTCGCATTTCCTTCCTATTGCAGCTGATTCACCTGTTTTATCTGAAAGCTTTGTGTTGCTGCTTGTTATTCTTGTGCTTTTTAAGTGGTATATTCTAGAAAGAGAGCCCCTAAGAACCTCTGTCCCAGGCTTGACATTGTCAATGATCCGTATGACAGAAAACTGAAAGATGTTCTCCAGCTTCTCAAGTTGTGGGACAGGTTTTGACTCTCAGATATGTATTCCTCTTGCGTTGCTGAGCTACGCTTTCTAACTGCAAGCTATCAGAGAAAAATAATGCTGAATGCTCTCAGGTTTATAAATATAATATAGAAAATAATAGGAGAAGAGTTAATGAAATTATGATGCTGTTGCATTTTCTTGTGCAGGTGGAAGTGTTTAGGAGAAACTTTACTTGCCATGTATCACCACCTCACAACATGTGACCCTCCTCGACCTAGTCTCGGAAAGAGAATTGATCTCTCGGAATACCGAGACCCAGTTCAACACTTGATTCTTTCTCCTACCTCTACTCCTGTCAGTGTTATTCAGCCCACTCCAGTCAGCACTAATCCAGTGGTGACAATGCCAGATCCTGTATTAACTTTTACTCCAGTGACACCCAATTTTCCAAGTCACAGTCAGAATTTATTGGAGCCAGGAGCTGCTGTAGGCGAGCAAGGTACTTGAGTCTGAGATTCAAGATATCTTTCCTGCTTATCTGGGTATAAAAAGCACTACAGAACGCATTGGGGAATGCTGTCTTTAAAATACTTCCTGGTAAGATTCAGAACCTTTTCAGTGTGCATGTCACACATAGTAGAAGAAGGACAGTTAAGCTCCATAAAGCTAAACTGTTAACAATTCATGTTAGGGAAAGTGAAAGCCACCTACACTGCCTGAAAAATCATTGGTTAACAACTAAGTCATAGGACCAGTGTTCAGGACAGTGGACTTACTTTCCTATCTAGATTTGGGAGTCAAAGTTATTTATTTATGTGTGTGTGGGGGGGAGTTTGTTTTTGGTTTGTGTGGGGTTTTTTTGGTTTGGTTGGTTGGTTTTTTCATTTGTTCCCCCAGTGCAGCTTCTGGCTTTGTGCAATTGACTCACGCTTGCGTTTTCCCATCTTTAAGATGAGAAGAATCATATCTCCTTTCTAGCAGTGATTAATATCAATTTTGTTAAGATTGTCTTGAGCTGCTTAGAGAGAAGGAGCTGTTATAAGAGAAATAGGTTATCCACTTTGTTTTGTTCAGCAATTTGGACCTTTCAATATCTTTTTATTTTTTTATTTTTATTTTAATTCTTTTATTAGGTGACGTATCTGCAGGTGATAAGTCTAAGAAAGGGGTGAAGCGAAAGAGAATTACAGAAGAAAGTGGTGAAACAGCAAAAAGGAGATCTGCTAGAGTCCGGAATACCAAGTGTAAAAAAGAAGAGAAAGTTGACTTTCAAGAGCTGTTGGTGAAATTCCTTCCTTCTAGGTACAGTACAGCAATGTTTTTCTTCAGTTTTGGGAGCATCAAGGGCTATTTAGAGGAAACTGTTTAGGGTTTTGGTTGATAGATATGCCCCGACCTTAAAAACGCTAGGCCCATATTCCTTTCAGAAGGAAAAGTGATGCAATGTCTTTTTATACATTTATGAAAATTGTTTTCAGTGAAAATTATTTAAGAAATAATTTAGAAATAAGAAAGCTTTTATTAATTTGAAACTGAATTAGAAAGCAATACATGTGTCAGATTGGATGAGATCCACAAACAAAGTAACCTTGATTTGGAGTCAAGGTACAGTATTTCAGTCAATTCATATGAAAAATAAATGATCCTCATAAATTCTAAGACGGCTCTAATAATGAGGTGTTTATAGTTCTTAGCTAAACAATTTGACCTGAATCGATTCATTCTATATTGATAACATAATAATGAAATCAAATTTTTATTCAATAACCAGAGCACTGTCTCAGGATCATATATAAAGCTTTCTTATATTTCAAGTTTTATGTTGCTTTTCTGTTGCACTCTTGCATGTTTATCCTCTCCCTGCTGTACGCACACTTTAACAGGACACTGCCAGTGGGAATGTACTTAAAACAAACAAACAAACCAACCTGCACAAGACACGTTTCTCAGGAGTTTAGAACACTGCTGAAGAAAGAGAAGCTTTTCATTTACGGAAATTAAAGTTTACTTGAGGTTTCCCCCTTTCAGGGGCCTGTCTTTGCTTATTACAGAGTCAAACTTTCATATTATCAAGCGAAAAGGTGAAATGGAATAGAACAGCCTTCTTTGCTGTTCAGTCTTGTGAGCAAGGAAAAAATGTTATTAAGAAGAACAGTGAGCTTACAAACTTGCTAACTCTTGGATACTTATAGAGTAGGAACTGAAGTTGCAGTGAAGCAGCTAGATAGAAATGTTCTTGCTCTCACAGTCCATCTTGCTATTGGTGTCTTTCTAACTTGAACGGGTTGGTTGTTGGTGGTGCAAATGATCCCCAAGATGTTCAGTCATGGGAATTTTGGAATGTGAGTCTTCTGTGACGTGCTTTTTCAATATAAAGAAAAGCAAGACTGCTTGGTTTTATCATAAATTGGATTTCATGTTGTGTCTGGCAGTGGCTCCTTTTGTTTGTGAGCAAATTGGCTACTATCTGGTTGACCTCACATTAAGCTATTAAGCAAAAATTCTTGGTAATGCTTTGTAAAACACCAATTATTTTTATCCCATACAGATAGCAAGTCCATGATTCCATGCAAAATATATATTAAGAAAATCATTCTCTCTGACATCACTTCCAAAAAAGTAAACGAGTCCTTTCATGGTCAAAAGATTGTGAAATGATTTAAATGTTTTTGTTTTGGTTTTTTTGCACATTTTTGACGTGCAAATTGCAATCACCTGATTGGACATGCAAATTGAAATAAATCTGACATGCAGATTGAAAGCCTGTCTTCCTTTTGCATTGTGTATTAGGTTTCAGGATTATTTAAGTTAGCCTACGTTGCTTTAAAGAAAAAAAATGTTGCTGTCTGAAATAACAGTACTTTTTGTTTATTTCAAAAATTAATAAAAGCATTGAAAGCAGGCATGTCATTTTATAAAGTTTATTTATAGAGCCTTAAGGTTCTGTAACTTTGCTTTCTATATTCTTTTGCTTTTAGATATGTTGGTCTTGAATCTTTCTTGCCCTGGCAAAACTTGAACTAGATTTAAACCTCTGGATGTGCTTCATTTACCATACTTTTGCTGTTAAAATATGCGTGACGTGCCATGTTTAGATTTCACTCACTACTGAAAGAAAGAATGAGGATTTTATTGGTATTATATATTTGCTCTCCTTTCACCTAGATTGAGGAAATTAGATCCAGAGGAGGAGGAGGACCCTTTCAATAACTATGAGGTGCAGTCAGAGATCAAAGAAGAGAATTTCCAGCATGTTGGACCACACAGAATGTCATTTGATTCTACAACGTTTATGGAATCTGGTAGGGATTTCATTATAAATCCTTGTTTTCTGTTGGTTCTTCCCTCTTGTATGCTTTATTTTCTGCATCTTCCTGTCTTACAGCCAGAAGAGACAAAAAAAAAAGCATTATTCTAAGAAGTGTCATTTTATGAGGTGGAAATACTTCAGTTGGTAACAGATAGAATTTCTGATTTCTCATGGACTGCTTAGCTGTTCTGTTTAAGAGCTATATTGCATGTGTGTTCCCATTTGAACATATTAGAATGCAGTAACCTAATTCAGTGTGTATGCAGCACAGAAAAACTAGTGCAGCCTTTCTGCAAGATTAGTGTGTAAAACACTTGCTAGTGAAACTAACTTGATTCAAGTCATGGTCTGTCTTGACCTTAAACATGTATGGCTTTGTATCGATCTGCTTTCTAGAGAAACAAGATGTTCATGAATTCCTGCTGGATAACCTGAACAATGGTGGGATGTTGGAGCTGATGATGAGATATCTAAAAGTAATCAGCCAAAAGTTCCTGGTAAAGTGGCCTCCTGGCTTGTCTGAGGTGGTTCTTAGTATTTATAACAGCTGGAGAAAGCACAGTAGTAGTCTTCCCAATCCCTTACTGAGGGACTCAAGTAATCAACATATCAAGGTAACAAAGTACTCTTCCTTATACTGCTTTTACTCTTCCTTATACTACTTTTTCCTTATACTACTGTATGACTCTGGGTGGAAAGTACCTAACTGAAATCTCCAAATTGTATTCAGGCTTTCCTTAGCTCTGTCTGGGGTACTGTGTGCCCTAGCTCCTGCATTTTTCATAAATTTTGGTGTACTGCTGCTCACATAACTGTTACTGAACTCCTGAACATATCTTGGTGATACTTTACTATAGTTGAGTATATTATATTCATGATATGTGTATATATAAGCATATATACATAATATTTATAATATATACTTAAATATATTTTACTCCTTTACTCTGTTGCCCTTTCTTTTCTTCTGTTCCCTCCCTCCCTCTGCTCTGGAAATGGCAAAAGTTTTCTTTTGTCATCAGGTGAGTGGAAAAGCTGCCATATTGTTTTTCTGTTTATTTGTTTTTAATATATGTCGTAGTGCTGATTGTGGGTCAACGTATCTGCTCTACATAGAGAAAAAAATTATTATCTTTTAAATAACCTACAATTAACAGTAAAAAAAAATTAAATTAAGGAAAACACTCTTACTGACTTTTTACATCTCCATTTCACAAATGCAAATAGGAAAGCTATTAAGTTCATTAATTTAATGTTGAACATAGGCTTAATGGTGCAAGGTACTTAAAGCATAAAATCAGTACTGATGCTTCTTGTCCGTTGAGTATGTGTTCTTCATGTGCCTATCTCTAGGAGATCAGCAACATGTATTAGTTTGGAAAGTTTGTTTTTTTTGTCCTTAGGATGACTGCAACTCCAGATAAATTTTGTTTTCTATCAAAAATATTTCTACTTTTTTGCAAATGTAAAATGAATTGTGAAAGCTGTATGTCAATGACTTGGTTTAAAAAAAAAAAAAAGTATTGCGGTGTGGGAAGTGTTAAAACACCTTATACATCCTGTGTTTGCTTTTTATATTTATGTATATTTTCATATATATTCACATTATATTTTCACATTTGTAAATATACTTATTTTGGTTAAAATATCAGATATTTCCTTGGTTCTCATCAGGACCCTGTTAACTTCTTGCTTGTATGCGAAATTTAAAACATCAAGACTTTCCAGTTGTTATATTAAAAATCAATATTCTCCTTCTTGCCTGTTCTTGTTAATCCTTGAATTTATTTTAAACTGGATCTATAAACTATCCTGATTCTAATGAATTTGGGTTTTTCAGTCTATAAAGGAGTATTCGGGTAAGATGTACTACAGACATTTGAACCTTTTCATGAGCACCTGCTTTTTCCAAGTGGACCTGTTGCTATGGATGCAATTAGAAAATAGTATATCCTTCACTGCACAAAACTACCGTATTGTTGAGATCTGTAGTTACGGTTTTTTAATATGCTCCTGAATTATATCCAACAAGTGTTAAAAAGCTGATAAAACTAGAATACGTGTTCAGTCTCATGGAGATAAATACTGAAAAAAAAAAAAAATTAGGTCTAGACTTCTTACTTTTTAAATGTCAGTGCTTCTGTCACATATTCTAGAAACATGCTTCTAGCATGATTTAACGTTTTAATATAGTTTAGTTCAACCTGATGCAGTAATGAGGATGTCAGTTTTTTCCAAGATCAGGCGTTGCTTCACTGACTACATTATTTTATGGGATTTTTCTGAAATTTTTCATTGCTACTTCTAAGTGTTGTTGGTGCTGTTGCTTTTTAAATGCTGTTGTACACCTTTCTTTAGACAGAGATAAAAATAGCAACAGCTTAGAAATAGAAATCACAAGACAAGAATTTGGAAGGCTTACTTTCAAGTAAATTGCAAATTCAGTTTAAATTCTTTCTTCTTTGTTTCTGTAGACCCTTTCTTGATATCTTCATGCTTTTTTTGCAGGATATGATGTTGATGAGCCTTTCTTGCATGGAATTGCAATTAGATCAGTGGCTATTGACCAAAGGGAAGAGCTCTACAGGTGAGAATCATATATTTCTTACATTAAATTCTAAAAATATTCTAGGTAAAGGAAGAGTGTTTTTTTTTCCCCTAGGAATTTGTTAGATTTCTTTTCTTAAAATCTGAACAGATACTCATCTTTGGTCTACGAATGTTTAAATTAAAATAGATCAGTACTTTTGAAATATTGGTATGTGGGACACTTCATGGGATGCTAGTAATTTTGTGATAAAGAATAATTAATTGATTTGCAGTTTCTCCACGGAATTGCCCTGCTGCCTCTGTGAATGGAAAGTTTGGTCCTGACTTCCCAGGAACTCATTTCTTGGGAGACCTATTGCAATTGTCATTTGCATCCTCGCAGCGAGATCTATTTGAGGAAGGCTGGATGGAGTTTGTGACTCGGGTGTATTGGCTGAAAGCTCGCTTTCTAGCACTGCAGGTTGGTTTTACTTTTGAATTTAACAAGTAAAATTTTCCCAGCAGTTAAAACTAATGTTGTTCAGAGACACGCTACAGGAATCTCGGCTCCTTTAAGTGCGGGGATAAAATCAATTTAGCACACACCAGTTTCATCTTTCTTCTTGATATAATCAGTCATCCCTAAGGGTAGAGGTGGGAATGAAGTAGGAATTTTCATATGCTAAGCTAGTATTCAGATGTATGTAATAGGTACGTCTGTGTTTAAAGTAGCCACTATTCAGCTTACAGAAATACATTTGGACTAAAGTTATTTGCAGTAGTAGCATGTAGCTGCAGAACAGGAATTAACTTTCAAATTGAATTTTGGGGATGCTAGTGGATACTATAATAAAGTTCCAAAGAGTTCAAAGTGTAGCTTCCAATTGAAGTAAATTTTATGTTAATTGCCACCCCCTTCCTCAATGCCCCATGATTCTTCTTTTGAAGATCAATTTCATATACAAATTTCTAAGCAGAGAGTTTTAAACCTATCACTAAGGGAAGCACTTGAAGGAAACGTTATTTGATCTCAGACAAGCATTGCTTTCTCAGGACATCAAAGAATTTGTTTACATATCAATTATATTTATAGTAGTCCTCAACTAATAATATGAGTCAAGTTCCATATACATGAACTGACTGGTTCCTTCCTTACTTAGTTTTTACATCTCAAGATTTCTTTCTAACAAACTTTTTTGAGGGGAAAAGAAAGTTTAGTGAGTTATACTCAGGTATAGTGAGTTATACTTTTGCCTGTGCAGCTTGCGTTCCTCTCCTGGCCGTTTAGCTTTAGTATGTACTTCAGCTGGACAGAGCAATCGGAGTTCAGTTCACTGATTATAAGAATGTTTGACTTAACTGTTTTGTTTTCTAAATATCAAAGAGTCACTTCTACTGTTTTACTCTTCCGTGTTTTTAAAGAGAGGGGATTTCAGTCAGTCTAAATGAATCTTTCAGATGTATGCAATTCAAAATATTTTCCCCTGATTTGTTTCTGCTATTATAAAAGTCCTTGGTAAGATATACTGCTAAGTTTCTTATTGGAGACTGTTGTGTGGATTGATTGGTTATATTTCAGAGGATACTCTGTGCATTAATCACACTGATAGTGCCTGCATTGAATTTAAATATTTCCTAGATGCTTTGGAAAACCTTGCTGCAGATGGTACTCTTCAGGTTGTCTTCTTCTGTACTGTTTCTGTAGGGTGACATGGAACAGGCGCTTGAAAATTATGATATTTGTACTGAAATGCTACAGAGCTCCACTGCAATACAAGCCAAAGCTGGCAATGAATGCAGCATTGTAATCCGGTTACCTAATCTACATGTTGATTCTGTTGTTTCTTTAGAAGAGGTAAGAATTAATTCGTAGGTGTATTCTTCCCGTTCCATTCCACCCACTTTCAGAGGTCATCTATGAAGTAGCTCTTTTGTGATGGAATTTTACTGTACTTGTCTTAAGATTTTTCTAAGAGTAAAAGGTCAGGTTCATAGTTAAATGAGGCAGTTATCTCCTTTTCAGAAAGATACTTTTGTGGGTCTGTTGGTCGTGTACAACTTAAGGTTGCTTTTATGCAAAATTAAAAGCATTTTTGTTAGAGCTGCTCCATGTGGAACAGTAGATTATTAGACTAGTGTTATAAGTTTAAGAACAGCTTGAAAATAAATTTCGCCATTGCTTAAATGAGCTCTTGACTTCAGCAGTCAGTGTTTTCCACATAAAAAATGGCATATACTTTTAAAGAAAGGAATCTTCATCTTCCGTTCTTCTACTGCTGTTATTGAGGATGAACTCCAGCACGGAGGATGCCGTCTTCATTTTGAAGTCCTTCTGATGAGTTTTCTTGGCAGTGTAAAAATGTGTGATTTGGGCGAGGCGGTAGGGGGTGGAATAGAGTTTAAAGTTGTTACAACACTATAGTCCTGTATAATAATTAAAATGTAATCATTAAAAATATGTGGGATGAGTTGTTACATAGTAGGTGTTTTTCTTCATGGTTTATATTCCTGAATGTAGCTATAGAGTTCACATACCTTTACAGCTGAACTGCTAAGAGAAATGTCAGTAATCAAACGTGTGTGAAAGTAAAATGAAGGTTTGATGGTGCCATCTGTGATATTTGCAGATTGATAAGAACTTGAAGTCTCTAGAGAGATGCCAGTCTTTGGAAGAGATCCAGCGATTGTATGAGTCAGGGGATTATAACGCGGTGGTGCATCTGCTTCGTCCGACATTATGCTTTAACGGTTATGGCAGAGCTAAGCATCTGGAATTTGTGACATCCATACCAGAGAGACCAGCACAGCTGCTTCTCCTGCAGGTTTGCTTTGTTTCTTAAAAATGCATTTTTAGTAAGAGACTGCAGCTGCTTTATTCTTGAAAACAGGATGAAAGGATTTGGAGAGTGGGTGTTAATGGGTAATGAGTCTCATTTACAAAGCAAACATGGAATCAAAGCTGTAAACAGCATAGCTTTATTGGCATCAGTATAACTATTGATAAATTATATTGATGCCATTATATGTATGTTTATCAATAGAGTCAATATAAAGAATTTACTAACTGAGAATTTTGCTAAGGTATAAGATGCCTAAGGCCTATGTGAAATCACCAAAAAGATCATAATTTCAAATAAACTTGAATCATTTGCAGAAGCATCTTATGGATGGATTTACACTATCTGTGTCTGCTGTGATACTTCCTGCTTTTGCTACTCTCAACTACATGGTGAATCACAAGCATTCTTTACCTGAAACTTGAGAGCTAGCTAGCATGTGAAGGATTATTTTGATGTATGCTCTTTGTCCTGCATGAGTGGCAAACTGTTGATAGCTGCATGCAGTATAATTGCTACAGATTATTTGTCCATGTAAGTGTCATCATGAAAATCAGTGTACAAATGGCCTCAGCTGTAGGAACAGTTTGAGTCTGTCAGGTTCTTAGTATTTTCTTGTGACTTGTTTTCTGTGATGATATTTTAACTGGACTGAGCCAAATCCTATAGCCTTCAGGCCATCTCATTGACCCAGACTTGGCAAAGAAGAAATAAGCAGGAGGATGTTGCAGTAATACTGGCCTTCTACTTGCTGCTTTGTTATTTATGAAGTAATAAAATGGTAGTACAAGATTATAATGACTGTAGGACCTCTATTCAACAGCATCTGGTTAGAATTTTAGGCCTACAGTCATCCCTTTCCTGAAATTTATTTTTCTTGCTTCTCTCTTATTTGAGCAGAAAGATGCAGTGAAGATTTTCTGAAATGGAGATCCTAGTTGTATATTTACCCTCCAGTATCCATGCTTTTCTTCCTTTTATTGTTCATTTTTATGTGATATTTAAAGGTGCTCAGTTACCATCGCAAAACAAGCGCATTAACATTAGGTAGTACATTTTCTTCTCCTATTGTGCATTCATGGTTTGAAACAAGCCCTTCTTCCTTATAGTAGTTTTTTCATATGCACGTTCCCTAGGACTCCCTGCTCAAACTGCAGGATTACAAACAATGCTTTGAATGCTCAGAAGTTGCCTTGAATGAAGCAATTCAGCAGATGATTAACATGGCAGCAGCCTCTGCTAAAGAAGAGTGGGTTGCTACGGTAACACAGCTGCTCGCAGGAATAGATAGTTCACTGTCATCAGACAACAGCATCCTGAAGGACTCTTCTGTAACGCCAAGCCTTGTTCGATTAACAAATAACCTCATTCAGGTAACCTGTTCACCTGCACTTGAGCTGCTGTCGGAATTCCCACCCGCTCACAGTGACTGTTTTGTACTAGATTTTTGTCGGGAGAGGAACGGGTGTTACCTTCAGAATCTTAGTTTTCATTTCCATATGGTAGAGACATACTGACCACCTGCTCTGGAATCAGTAACAATAGCTAGCTTTAAACACTGAGCTTGCAGAGAACAGTAATAAGATAAGCCAAGGAGCAAGGCTGATTTCTTATGCTCTATTTGTAATGCTGATAATGCAGAGATTGATTTAGCTGACTGGGTGCAGTTTGTAAATTATGGCACCAATCTTGGCTGTATGTGCCTTGAACCAGAAAAAAGATCCTGTGAGTTTTAGGCACGTGACAGAGTTGCATCTAAGTACTGGCCCAGCTAAGTGTGGCTCAAGTCAAAATTGAGGGGGTGGTGAGGAGAGGGCAGAAAAAAGTCATGCGATGACTGTTTCTAGTGTTATGTTAACAGATAATGTATAGTCTTTTAGAGATGCTACTTTCAAAATTTTTAAAACTGAGAAATTCTAAGCCAAAGTAACACAAATGGCAGACTCTCAATTCTGTTCTTTAAGAAGCTTGTCTAGTTTATGTCAAAAATCAAAAAAGCAGGTTTTTAAATGTAAATAGTAGGTGCATTTCTCTAATAAATACTGGCCAAGTGGCCCATATTCTGTTTTTTGTTAGAATTTATTCAGTTGCATCTTTTGTGTGTTAATGATTCTGATTGATCTTTACCAGTTCTGATAAAGCTTTCATGTTGTCTTATTTATTTTTGAGTTCTCTTAACTACCTGCCTTTTCCTTGTCCTGTTATAGATAAATTTCTTATACAGTAATAATGCCTTTTAACATAAGAAATTCTTCTGTGCCTTTACTCATTTGGAGTTGTTTGAACGTGATACTAACGGAGAGATAACTAGTTGGAAATGAAATGACAGTGTAAGAGAAATGTCTGTATATGGAAAATGGTCTTCTGCTCTCCCCTGTCCCAGTTTATTTGTAGGACTTTTACACCCAGTCGTTGTGAGAAGCTTGAGACTCAACTTTGCATTATTTCCTTGGAGTAGAGTGCATTACCAATTTGTTGTATGGAAAGGATTCATACGTGACTCTAATACCTATCACTTTGTATGTGTAATGTCTGTTTCTTTACTAGATCATAGACTGCAGCATGGCAGTCCAGGAAGAACCCAAAGAACCATACGTCTCCTCAGTGCTTCCATGGATTATCCTGCACAGGATCATCCAGCATGAGGAAGATGCATTTCGATCCCTTTGCTGTCAGCAGCAGCAGCAGACTCAAGGGGAAGAAGGTAATTTATTTGCATTTTGTTTAAGCTTTGTTCCTCACAATCTACCTCTGGAAATGAGTGGGAAAATTCTTCTGTTTATCTTATTATCTTATTGGATGAAGGGAGTAGAGGGGTATACAAACATCACTTTCTTACCATGTAGGAAACTCATTCTAAGAGAAGTCTTTTTTGCTGAATAAAGCAGTGGCTACTTGGATTTAACTCAGTTTCCGTACTACTTAACTATTTACCAGTGTCTGTCTTTCAGCGAGTCCTGATACCCCTATGCTGCCTTCTTCTCTCATGCTGCTGAACACTGCTCATGAATATTTGGGAAGAAGATCGTGGTGTTGCAACTCAGATGGCGCTCTTCTCAAGTTTTATGTAAGTAGGAGTATTATAGAATAATTTAGGTTGGAAAAGACCTCAGGAGGTCATCTGGCCAACCTGCGTCTCAAAGCAGGGCCAACTTCAAAGTTATATTAAGTAGTTTATTATATTGCTAATGTCTGCATGTTAAAAATACATTTTTTTAATCTACTTTCCTCCTTCTTCCAGCTAAACACACAAATATTTTGGTCAATTTGATTAATGAAGTATTGTTATTGCACACTCCTGTCCATCATTACCCACTCTAAACAGGCCTTTTTGTAAAGACAGGAGATGCCCTTGCATAACAAACTTTATACTATAAATAACTTCTTAAATGGGAACTAGTAGAAGATCTAACTTGCCTTGAAAAAGTAAAGCACTGGAAAAGCGTTAAGTGCTTTAAAAAAAAAAAAAAAAAAAAAGCACTTAAGAAAAGTATAGCCTTTTTTCAACCGGTGATCATAATAGAATTCAGTTGCATGATTTGAGACTTGTGGTGTTTAACCTCAAAAGACGTACCTTCTAATCCTTAAAAATGAACAGGGATAAGGTTTGTTGAGGTTAATACAAATTTCTTATCAGCCTTCATACAGAAGACTTGTAATATGATAACTTATCATTGTTGTATATTCTTCCCTGTTGTAAGGTCAAAGGTTTTTTTCTTTTTAAAATGAATATCTAAAACTGCTTGCAGCTTGGGGTCAGGACTTGACCTGTGAGAGGGAATACCTGAGTACAGAATCTGTATCCAGTTTTATCTCCTTCTGTTGTGTCTGGCAGGTCAACAAGACCCCATCCTCTTTGCAGAAAAGGCTTACTCTGATTTAAGTTCCAAATTTTATTTTATATATTCTGATAACATTTTACTCAGTAACAACTCTAATTCTCAGCTGTCCTCCAAGGTCTTGGTTTTGCTTTGAGGAAGGTGAACACTCAACCCAACCTTACTGGCTGAAGAGAGAGGGAGCATGAACAATGTCAGGAAAAATAAGAGAAAGAGCAAAAGATTCATTTTCCCTGCTCACTTCTCAAATGTCTTGCTGCAAGGTGAGCTGCCTGAGTGCATGGAGCAGGCTTCCTGCTCCAGTCTTCCAGCAGTGACCTTGGCTGCTATCCCCTGAAGAGGAAATGAGCTAGGCAGGATAGAAATGGTAAACTTTGGGCAAACGACTTGTGCAACTCAGCAGTGCCGTCTAGTGGGTGTTCACTTCAGTCATCCAGACGAGAAAGAAGGCAGGTGGGCTTAGCAGAGCTTGCTCCAGGAATAGGTAGTCCTGATTGCCTGCAGAATGTGATGCCAGAAAATAATCAAACCATAGCATGGAGAACAAGCAAGTTAATTCCTCAGAAAGAAGGCCCAAATATCGTATGTGGACGAATGCCGTTGAAGCGATTGTTAGTAATGTCACAGTGCTTTTTCCTAAAAGGCCAACTTTCTCATATAGAATGCCACACCTTCCTCAGAGTTGAAATATTTGATAGTGGTTTGCAGTTTAGTGATTGTCACGCTCATAATCAATGACATTAGAAACTAAATTCTACTCACTTATGCATAGATGAGACAGACATGACAGTGGAAACTCTTGTTTCCTCCAGTGACCTGTTAATCAGTCTCAATTATGTTCAGGTCTACTTTTCTTTTTTCCTTAGTCCAATAATAGAAAGATAAAGAGGATTTGAAGTAACAGACGAGGAGGAAAGGGAATGGAAATACTTAGTGCAATGTAACCAGTCTAGATGTTTCCTATTAAACAATGCTGAATTCATAATGAATTTATTACAATGAATAGAACTTTTGAAGGTGTGCAATATTAAGAAGATAACAATCTTGTGCTTTGAAGGATAATCTGATCATTCATATGAAGGAAAAATATAGAAAAAATATTTTCAAAGCTTTTGTAAAGCATTGCATAGCTTGTTTTAATCATTGCAAGGTTTTTTCCTAGGTTTTGGTTTTGTTCTTCTCCAGAACATGAAAGTAGCTAGTTAAAGGTACAGAAAGAACTTGAGTGGAAACTGTGTTTGTGCTGAAAGGGGTGGAATGAGTATCCTTGACATGCCTTCCACATGTTATCAGAGACGGTAAATATAAAAATGCATGCAGCAGAGATGTGGATAGCTGGTCGTAGGGATGTGGATAGCTGGCAGCAAAGCAGAGCAGCTCAGCACGCGGAGTTCTCTTGGTTTTTGTTTTTAAGCAAAAATACTGTACGTGTTGCTTTCTGATGGAGTTTGAAGTGCTTTAAGTTAGCATATAGCATAATTAAAATTTGTAAGGACATTTTTCTGTCATCAGAGACTGTGAGACCAAAGTAATGACCTTTAAATGGAAGAATGTGGACATAGTGTTGTCTTACAGAAATATGCTGAAGTGTGATTTCTTTTCAGAAAAGCTAACAAGACTTTTGTTTTGTAAGTAATGCAGTACTGTGGCATTCATTGAGCAGTGCTCTACAGGGATATTTCAGTGGTGCGTCTCAGATTCAGCTTGACTTCATTGAGGTTTATTACCATCAGCTAAGAGAAAATCATGATTAGTTCTGCACAGAGCTACTCAGGAATCTCTTCATTTTCCTTCTCAGCGCTCCCTGGAGCTCATTAGCCACAGCTCAGTGCCAGAGCCCATCTACCTCTGCATTTGAGCAGCAGCGTGTCCAGGCCAGTAATTTAGCCAGCCAGGAAGGAAGGGGTGGAGAGCCTGAGGGCTTCTGCAGGAGTCGTCTCTCTGGCAGGGCTGGAGCTAATAAACAGAGTTTGAGCTGAAATTGCTTCAGTGTGAACTATTAGATTACCTCTGCATCCTGCTCTCCTCAGTCTTCCAAGTACTAGGAACATAATGCTGATACACCTGAGGTGCCTTCGCATGGATCTGCCTTGGGTCCAAAGGGCTTGTTAGCTCAGGCACTGTGCTTCGGGAGAAGAGATGAGCTTACCCTCCGTGTAGTATAGAAGAATCTTATGAGCAGTGCTCCTCGGTGTTGAGTCTAAATTGTGTCTGTACAGTGTGCCTGCACCCGCAGCCTGGTGAATCTGATAATATGCCCTGTGAACCTGGATAAGCTATAAATAATTAAGAACTGAATATATTTACAGTTAGGTCATTGCAAATGCTATCATGCACTTTGAAAGAAATCTTCAATTTTCATTCTTAGAATTGCCTGCTTCCTAAACTGAAATACAGTTTGGTGTTATTCCTCACAAGTAGTTAGTTTTCAGAGACAAAAGGGTGTTGGAGGGATGAGGAAAGGCAAAAATGAAACGGGATTAAAGTATTTAAAGAGAAAGAAGGCATGCTGGTGTGTTTCATAGACTATCCTAGCAGTAAGAAATGACCACCTTCTATAGGCGAACTATCATCTCAAGTACTTTGTGTGGATTGTGGCTGAAGAAGACGGTGTTAATGAAAGACATTAGTGTATTGTTAACTCCTTTAGCAACAGTCAGAGCCAGAATTATTAAAAACAGTTCTGGGTTACTGCTAGGAGTTCAAAGGCTGAGCAGGAGCACAGGAGGTTGTTTTGAACGCTGTTCAGGTAATAATTCTGTCGCTGGTGTTTGCAGCAGTACCGTGCTTTTGTTGCTGTATTAGGTGATGTTTACATCTTCCTTTCAACATACTTATCTACACTTTACGCTTCTTAAATTTCAAAACCTGTTTACAAATTCAGGAAAAGCTGTGGAAATAAGGTGACTGCTGTGACTCGCATGTGGCTTGCTGTGACTCAACATTTCATTGAAGTACCTTCTAAGAATTGTCTTTTTTCTACCCTCATTTTATGTTTCAGGTTTTTGACTCTTAAAAATGATATCTTATTCTTAGCACAAATCTTTTAAGTATAAGAGAATTAAAATCTTAGAATTAATTTCCAGCACTTACGGATGAGCTGCTTGTGTGCAGAATTTTGCCTCGTGATGCTCAGTTGGTAGTGCCAGGAAAGCCAGTTGCGAGAAGCCTATTATAGCATGCACTGTAGGCACAAATAATTGAGTTTGCCATCCTAGTGTACACTGAAGAATGATAAATGGTGATAGGCAGCTGAAGTACTTCTAAAGGAATTATGGTGCAAATCACAAATGGATGAATGTTTTTCATTTTCAAATTGTGACTGTGTACTTTCAGCAGTGGAAACTCTTGAATTAACCAGTGTGTTGAGGAATGGCTGTGGCTGTTTTGGAAAAGTTAGATCTTCCTAAAATGAAGAAGTGAAAGTTTATGCTTTCTATCAGAGGAAAAACATTAACACAAAATTACTTAGCAGCAAATAGGACTCTCCTGGTAGTATACAGCTTCTTACAACTTAGAGGCAAATCACAGTGAAGAATTAATATTTTTCTGTACCCTTCAGTCTCCCAAATGCTGGTTATAGCAGCATATCTCCTCTACCACCTCGAATGAGTTTTGTTCAGACAAAGCAGGTGCTCCCTAATACCAGTGTGTCTTTTTTTGAAGAAAAAAAAAAGCCTGTAGGATGCTTAAGATGATGTGAGTGGAATTTCCACTTACATATTTATGAATTTAAGTTTCACAATAGAACATAGTGGACTTGATCCTTAAACCTCAGTGGTTAAGTGTGGCTTTTGTTTTGCTTTTGAAATAAAGGTACACAATCCCGCTATCCAGGTTACTTTTGGTGAATGTGTTTCTATTTACTTTGGAATATCAAGATTGTCCCTGGGTATTTATTTTATTTATTTATTTTTAAGGAATCTTAGTGAAAATGTTCAAGGAATCGTCTCTTGGCATTCTATTCTGGTTTTTTTTTGTTTTTTGTTCTTTGTTTTTTCCCAACCAGTATTTCAGAGTAATAACATCTTCCAAAAATATGCAACTGATGGGTACTTTTTCATGTTATATTGAAGTGGAAAATAATAACTTTCAGCAGTGTTTAGTCTTTTTGGATTAATGAAGCTACTTTCCTTCATGCATAGCCATTTCTATAATATTATTTATACTGTGCAATTCTGTATTTCTTCTAGCCTGACTTTCATTAGTTATCTCTTCTTTTTGAGCAACGTCCTCTCTACTCCCCTTTCTCCATGAATAGGAAATTTATATTTGCATGTTAGAGCAGATGTCTTCTGTGCCTTTTTCTTGTGATAGCTTTGCTTAGTCACCGGGTTGGCAAGCTAGTGCTTATGTTCACAGAAGCAACTTGGTGTGCAGTGGAAAAGGAAATGTGGGAAGCTTCTAATGAGCTGGAGTCTGAAACAGTGATTAAAGACAGGAGTTCATGAATTAACAGAAAAAAATAAAAGCATTTTATTGCAGCTACAGTATAATTGAAATGATTTGTGTGAGATGATTAGTTTATAGAGATATGGTTAATATTTGGTTATATTTTGGAAAAAAATATGTAAAAATCCTTATGCTGTTCTCATCATCTGCATCTAGACATCTAGGTAAGTTAATGCAAGTTTCAGATCTCAGATGATTTGTTCATTGATATTTGTCATGTTCTAGGTTCAAGTACTACAAAAAGAACTTGCAGCATCTACTTCTGAAGATACTCATCCATACAAAGAGGAGCTGGAAACAGCCTTGGAACAGTGTTTTTATTGTTTATATGGTTTTCCTAGCAAAAAAAGCAAAGCAAGGTACCTGGAGGAACATTCTGTACAGCAGGTAAGATAGGTATTGTGTAATGTCAATGAAGTATCCTGAAGTGATGAAAGATACAATCTTGTTTGGTTTTAGTGCACCTTCAGATAACTGATGAGAAAGAGTACAGTTTCTTTCTTAAAATGATTTGATTTATTTATTGTGGAAAGTAAACTTTGGGTACGCTCTTAAAAATGTAGAAGATGTTATTAATATAGAGGGTCAGATACTTGAAGTGAAATGTTAGTCTTACTCATGATAGTCTGCCATTTTGAAACAGTTGACAAAATGATTTTATTGAGCCATGACTTTCCTGTTTTCAACAGAGAATTTTGCGCTCGAGAACAGTAGAGAGGAAACAGTCAGCTTGAGAGAAGAACTTTAGCAGCCTACCTTGCAGTTTATGAATGTGAAAAATGTCACTTTTAAAAATGATGCAAGTAAATTATACTATAGCTTATTTTACAAGTCTATGATGGTGAATATTTGGTAGCTGATTATCACAAATATGTGGAATTCAGTTGAGTTTGGGAGATCACTACAGAATGCCAAGGGAAGAGGGTTGCAGTATTAAGAGGAGCAAAAAAGCAGGTCAGCAATCCTGTACCTGAAACATAATTGACTTGTTAAAAACCTCAGATGATTTTACGTTTACCAAATGCAAGTGGTTATAAAATTATAAATAAATGACAGCTTTATACAATCAGAACAATTACCTGGCTTCTTTGACAGGCCTTATAAAATACACGAATGCTGTTATAATTCATTGAGTATTTGTGAATTCTCTCTTAAAATTTTCTCTTTGACAATTAAGATAATAAGTAGATGGGAATAGCTGAGGAAAAGGGAATTACAGGGAGAGTACCCTCTGCCAGAAACAATCTGTCACATTTGGGCAATTATGGATGAAAAAGTCCTTACTGAAATCATTGACAGATTGATTTTTAGTATACCTGTGACTTCCCTGTTTTCAGTGGAGACGCAGAACTTACTGGTGGGGATGAAATGAACAAAAAGAGAAAAAACTCAGCCCGGAAGGAGAAAACTGAAAAACTTACTTTTCAAAAAGAAGAAAAATGAAGGGAGAAATGAGGAATGAACTGAAGTGAAAGTGCCTCTCTTCAGAGAGTTTTTAAAATGTTTAAGTCTCAAAATTTTGTCTGGCAGCCCTTTCATTTATTTGCCTTACTTGAGTTTGGAGTTTAAGCTGTAGAGCAAGCGTAGCTATTCTTTTCTTCCATTTCTTCCCCATGGTTTCAGTGTCACTCAGGATGCTTGGAATTGATTTTTGCTCATAAACAACTTTTCTCAGTAGCTCTTCTACTAAGCAAGTAGAATGACTTTATTTTTCAGTGACGTTGACTAAGTTACAGCCCAATGCCTTAGCCGTTAATCAGTGAGAAGTTATAATGTTGTATTTGTGAGCAGCATATACTGAGTGGCTTTACTTCTGTTCTTGGGAGGTTTAATTTGTTTCCTGCTAGAGTAATATGTATTTTGTGCTAACTAAAAAAGCCAAACAAACTAATCTTTAGTAGACTTTTGAATTTTAGAATTTGAGATAATTTTTTCCCCTCTCATCTTCCTCCCTCTTTAGGTGGATCTAACATGGGAAGATGCCTTATTCATGTTTGAATATTTTAAGCCTAAAACGCTTCCAGAGTTTGATAGTTACAAAACCAGCACTGTGTCTGCCGATCTGGCCAACCTTTTGAAGAAGACTGCTACAATTGTTCCTCGAACAGACAAGCCTATGTTGAGCTTAGATACTGTCTCTGCCTATATTGAAGGAACATGCAGCAAGGTATAACTAATTATTAAAAAAAAATATGTTGTTATTGCATTATTTTTATATTGACCATGAGGTGGTTTGAGGAAATGATTCACCCCGTGATGCTGGATTTCCTCAAAGAATTGCGTTTAAATGAAATAAGAATGACACTCCAAAGCTTTTGGTCTTGAAACAGCAAGGTGTAATGCTGATTAACATGGAGCTAGTATGAGATGTTCATTAGTGTTAGTGCTCTCTATAGCTCTGGAATGTTTTCACTATCTTGATATTCAACAGCTTCATGTTTTGTGACAAAAAAACTATTTCCACTTCAAGAAAGAAGCAAGTGTGCAGCTCTAGTAATATGTATGCTTTATTAACCTTTGTTTATTTATTTTTCAGGCGCCATCTCTCCCAGATGGTGCAGACTATTCTCCACCAGTAGTCACTGAGTTGTACTATCTTCTGGCAGACTATCATTTCAAGAATAAAGAACAGTCTAAAGCCATTAAATTTTACATGCACGACATTTGTATTTGTCCGAACAGGTCAGTGTTGTTGAATCCTGCTGCACGTTATTCATTCTTCTCATTTCTTCAGTGCCGAAAAGCAGTCAAGTGAGAGATTGATGTCCACTTCAAGATTAAGACACTAGTCTGCAATCTATGACTATAAGTAAATTATATAGTTAAAGGCATCTTTAAAACAAACCAACAAACAAAAAAAATCTCATGTTAAATATTTGATAGTTTGCAAACTTAAAACCAAAGAGGATGAAAGAGTGGGGGGGAAAAGCTGAACTATAATCAAGGATAGCTGGAAAGTGCGAGGATTAAATCACTATTCCTTCTCTTTTGCACCTTTTGTTCTTAGTTTTTGGCATTTTTATGCATGCCAAGGAATGAAAGAAATACCACTGTTTGACAGCATGAAGGACACAGATATAACTTCTTAAAAGATAATCTATTTAAGCTGATTCTTTTCTAATATGAATATATTTTGCTACTAGAGAGCTACTCAGAATCAAGCCTGAGCAGAGCATTTAGGTGATATTTAAACTTAACACTTTCTTCTTGCTAGCTTACAGCTTCTGAAATACCAGCAAGATTAAGTTTTCTAATCTTAACGATGAAGTTCTAGACTCTTCTAGACTGAACTACAGAAATCTTAAAATTTATTGATTAAATTTAGGGCTTGCATATTAGATACTAGCTGTCAGTTTAATTCTTGTTGAAATTGATAGATAGATTAGGCTCAATGGCAAAAGCCCTAGCTTGACTGGTTTGAGAAAAGAAACTATTTCTGAGTTCAGGGACGTAGCAGAGACAAAAGGGAAAGTGAAGTTACAGAGCAGTTTTACAGGTGATCTACGGAGGAAATAAGATGTACTTTTTTGAATTTGCTAGCCTGGGAGCTGTGACTAGATCACTAAAGCTTTTTGTTTGAAGCCTGATAAATTACAAAAAACATTTTTTTTCTATGAATTAATAGGGTTTTTTGAAGCATCAAACCTATAAGTAAATGACAGTGCTATGCAGATTGACTTTAATCTATGACATTTTGTTGCTTAGAAGAAGTTTTATGTGGTAGCATAGTATTTGTATCCCAGTCATCTCAGATGTTGCTTCTTCAGCTGTCTATATGACAGGTCCCCTCCCTTTCTCTTCAGGAATATGTCTTTTAGGGTCACCTGACACAGGAATAGGCTTGTAGTTGAAGTAAACAAGGCAAAATGTGAAAACATTATGAATATGACTATTTCTTTGGTGTTAGAATCGTGCTATAACGGAAAAATTCCAGATTCATTGGCCCCAATTGCTAATTTAAGAGTACGTAATATGGAAACTGCTTTTCACACTGTATTGTCAATGATTTAATAAAAACAAGGCTGGCTACTCAACTAAATCCTCAGAAAGCCATCTTTTCTGTATTGTTCATCAGAATTTTCCTATTGGAATGTATTTTGATTTGTGTGATTTTTATGTTGGAAAATAATCATAAAGACCATTCACTGTTCGGTCCAACAACGTAAAATGTCATAATGGCTGTCTGCTGGCCTGCAGAAACGGCAGGGTGCTTGAACAGGACAGCATGGCTACTGAGAAAAGAAATCAGTGGGCGTGCTGCCATTGGAAATATGGATGTGCTCTTTTTGTATGGCAAATAATATTTTTCACATGTGAGAGTTACTAGGGATAGTGCTGTATTAAGAAACCATTTTACATAAAATTCAGTGTGATTTAGATTTTTACAGAGTCTTTTTCGCTGTGAGGAGAAGAGGAGGTGAAGAAATCTGTTTTGGGAGAGCATATGATGAAGAAAATGTTGGGAAATAGCAAAATGAGTATTTTCTTTGTCATTGACGGTAATGCGTAGGGAGTGGTTCATGTCTTACGTTCTTGCTTGCATAGGTTTGATTCATGGGCTGGCATGGCTCTGGCTCGAGCAAGTCGTATTCAAGACAAGTTGAACTCTAACGAACTGAAAAGTGATGGCCCCATCTGGAAGCACTCTACACCTGTCTTGAATTGCTTCAAGCGAGCCTTAGAGATTGACAGCTCTAATCTCTCCCTGTGGATTGAATATGGCACCATTTCCTATGCCCTACATTCATTTGCATCCCGACAGCTTAAGCAGTGGAAATCAGAACTCCCCCCTGAAGTTGTGCAGCAGGTGGGAGCTACTTTCGAGCAGTGCAAGCTTTTAAATGTTTATATATATTTAACCTAACAACTTTCTAAATTAAATACTTATATGCTCTATATTACATCCTAGACTGTATGAATACTTATCAATACTGGAAATTCTGATATTCATTTGTATAAGCTACTGGTGTCAAAAACCATTGAAAGTTTTATTTGATTCATTCTCTTGCAGAAAATCAGTTTGAGCCTGACGTTTGAATCGTCTTTTAAAGATTATACAAAATTATTTTAACCTTTACAATAGGGAAATTATATTTACTTTGCCTTTTGGTAAATGTTATGCATTTTTGCCAAGAGAAGATGAAATGAATGCCTCCTTAAATAGTGGAAAAGATCAGGAAAATGTTCTGTTATCTGTGTTCGTATGTCATATCTTGTGTTCAAAGACATTCCCCCTCCCACCCCTTTTTTTAGGTTTTTGGGTTATTTACTTAAACACAAGATCAAAATAAGGAGCTCAATAGATTGATTTTTTTTTTCATAGAAAGTTATTGTTTAGTAATTGCACTAGCTTTTTATGTATAACAGTGATTAAAAAGTTTTAGTGACTATGAAGTTTATAGCTGAGCCAAAATGAGCAATTGCAAATACTCTCTATGACCTTGATAGAGTTGTTAGGGGAAGTGTTTTGTCTGTTCTTTTTGGCCAGTAAACTCAATTTCTGGTGCCACTGCTCTGACACACAAGTATTATATAACAAAGAATTGGAAGCTGAAGAAACAAAGAAATGCTGCTAGTCAGTGCCTATATAAAACTTTATTAGTGTTTGAATTGTAGCGAATTGAATTGGGAACATCCACTGTTTCCAGAGGGGGTGTATTTGCATCAAGATGAAAGGCAGCTCAGATGCAAGAGCTATATAGCTGCATTAACATTGTGCTCCGCTTAGACTCTTACACAGCAACTGATTCTGCTAAACAAGCAGGTGGTGAAAACATGCATATTAAAGAGAAGCAAATGGTTTATTAAATGGTGTTTTTGAGTAGATGTATACTTGCAACTTGCTAGCATGCTCAAATTCACTTTCTTGTTTTCTGTTTATTCAGGAAATATTAGTGAAAAGACAGATGAAAAATCAGGCCACAAACCTGTCTTATTTTCCTGATCCAGTCTTTAGTTTTCCTGTTTCTACTGCAAGAATTTGGGAAGGAATGCTTACTTTAGAAAGCAAATAAAATCCAGGATTCTTTCCTGGAAGATGTATTCTGTCAGATGATCATGCTAATTGTTCAGATTGTATGTTTATAGTTGTCATCTTCTTTGTAAATAAATATATTTGATTAGAATTGAGAGGTGAAAATCATGGAAGTTCTCTATGCTAATTTTGCAATGTTGCTTCAGAACATAATCAGTTTTGGTGATACTTACTGTATCCTCTTTCTTCCTAAGTTTAATTTGTCTCCCTTCCTATGGGAGAGCAATTTTATTATTTTATTTTTACTTATACTTACTTTTATACTTTAAATGTATTTATACTCCTGAAGACAGACATCAATATTGTAATTATTAATCCTCACGTAAGTACTTTCTCAGCCAACCTCTGCAAAGGTCACTACTCTAAGTCCAAGCTTTTCTCAGTGTTGTTACTCTGTGTTCAAAAATGTGAATGTGTGGCATGACAAGTAACAGTACAGTTTTCTTCCTAAATGTTATTTGTTAATAACATCTGAGAGCTCCAAAATTAACTACTCAGAAAATGACGCTATTACATTTCATGCCCTCATTCCACCAAAAGTTTGATCTTGCTGTCTTTTGGTCTCTTGGCTGTGATGGACTTACTGAAGAAATGCATGGCTAATGCTGGAGTTATTTTTTTATTATTAGGTTTACGATGCAGTACAGAGTGTTCTATATATAAGATCAGAATATTTATTTAGGACTTCTTCAGCCCTCTTTTTTCAGTTGAAATTATGAAAAAGCATAATTTTCTAAGAAGAGCTCCACTATAAAAAAAGTAAATTGGAACAAACTGATCCCCCTTCCAGGGATACGTCTATTCAGGAATGTGTTTCTTGTATAAAATCACTATGTCCTCTATTTAGAAGAGTGATTCTTACAAAATATTAGTGAAGAGAAAGGCTAAGTTATAGTTCCTTAGGTGCAACAAGCACTTAGGATACTGTTATAGCCCAGCAATTTAAATTTATAAATATTTTCTTCAAAGATATAAAATAACTTTTATGCATCTTTTGGCCTCATCTTTAATGTGGCTTTATTGGCAGTTAACTTGAATTTATGCTACTCCTTTTTTTTTTTTTTTTCCTTCCCTTGAAAAAAGAGTACACTTTATTTTTATGTATATATATGACACAGTTAGGTGTATAGTATGCATGATAAAATATATTTCTTTCTGAATAGTGGTGGTTTGTAGTGACTTGTAGCAGACCTTAGTTGCAGAACAAAGAAAATAATTCTTTTCCTTTTAAGAGTTACACAATTGCAATGATGAAAAAGTGGTAAGGTTATTTTCCGTGGACATGTTTGTTGTTTTCCAACAAGTTTACTTTTATGTGCATGTTCTTACATTTTTGTCTTACCATTTTATTCTGGTTATTTATGTCAGGAGCTGTTGGAACGAGCAAAAAACTACCCATAAACACCATACTCTGTGGGTCTTCCAGATGTATTTGATCACCTGGATGTAATTCCAGGTCTTTTAGGTTGAAAATATTTTAAGTGATATACCTTCTTTATGCCCTTTTATGTGCAGGAGCGTATTTTTTGCATCATTTGTCCCAGCCATAGCACGTTCTTGTATTCTCAGTGTTTCATTCCATCACAGATGGAAGAGCGTCGAGACAGCATGTTGGAGACAGCCAAACTGTGTTTTACATCAGCATCGCGCTGTGAGGGAGATGGTGATGAAGAAGAGTGGCTTATTCACTACATGCTGGGAAAGATTGCAGAGAAGCAGAAACAGCCTCCTGTCGTCTATCTACTTCATTACAAACAGGCAGGTCACTACCTGCATGAGGAAGCTGCGCGATATCCAAAGAAGATACACTACCATAATCCACCAGAACTGGCCATGGAAGCACTGGAGGTAAAAGAGGGAAGTAAAATACTTAAACTTGAAAACATTGTTCTCTACAGGTAACAGAATAACTATTACTATTAATTCTTGTTATTAGGCGTATGTTAATGATGCTTTGCATCTGGGAACGTTTGCAAGACTAATGCAGAATAAGATCAAATGTGTTATTCAGATTATTTTTGCTTTAACGACAGCTTATATATACATTCACAATATTGGACAGACAGACAGAATTTCTGCTTCTGGAGTTTGCTGCCCTCGGTTTGTTAGTGTTCAGTCTGTGTGGATAGGTTTCGCCATTATCTCATCTCTATGTCACCATAAGGTCATGCATCAATTTGAATAATAGTCATAACACCTTTGCTTCTGCTGTGCAGTCTGGTAAGAATAATAGATCTGGAACCTACCCAGTGGTAGCCATCCACATCTGCTTTCATTGTTGTATTCCATAGGTTGCAGGGGGGCTGTTTCAGATCTTCTCCTTTACAAGCAACTTACAGAGGCAGGAAAAGTCCTGTTTAAGTAAGCTTAGGTAACAGACAACTGTTATTGCAAACTCCTGCAGTTTCTACAGAGAAGGACTACTTGTAACTGCTTGCAGAATTACAAGTTTTCTACTGACTGAATGGACTTTGGTGTTTTCTAGGTATACTTTCGACTTCATGCTTCTATTTTGAAACTTGTGGGGAAGCCAGACTCTGGAGTAGATGCAGAGAGACTGGTTAGTTTCATGAAAGAGGCTTCTGAGGGACCATTTGCCAGGGGCGAGGAGAAGAACACCCCAAAAGTTGCAGCAGAAAAGTGAGTGCTAATTTCCAGGAATATCCTCTGAAAGTGTACATGTTCCAAATAAGAGCAGGTTATTTGCGTGAAATATCTTCATAGACAGCTATGTGAATGCTAAACTATTGTATAATAAAGTTTTTAAATGAAGGTGCATGAAATAGAAACCCAAAGTGATTAGAATTAACTCTAATGTTTGCAGTTTCCAGGTATCTCATACAGTTAGATTATATGCTCGTCTGAAGTCTTTCCAATAATTGGCACAGTGTAGTCAGCAAGGGAACAAATTGGAACAACTTCTATCTTGTGATCTGTTTTGAAGCCACTGTTCTTATTTTATTTAAATAATTTTATTAACTATGGGCAGACCCAAAAGCAAATGACTTTTGGGCATAGCTTAAATAAGAGACTTTAGTCCTTGTAATTTTTTTTGTTAACAACTGTAAGATAAAGAATGTTTCCCTATTGATCAATGATCGGGAGAAATATCACCTGTGCTAAAAATCCATCATTTAGAATTTACTAGTAAGATTTGATTACTGTGTTGGAAATATCGTAAGAACATAGTCTCTTTCTGTTCTGTGTGTGTGTGTATTTATATGTATATATACACACCTAGTATGTTAACACTCTTAATTTTTTCTCCCTCTTTCCAGGGAAAAGACTTGCATGATTGATGAAGACTCTCACTCTTCAGCTGGAACAGTGCCGGGCCCTGGGACTTCCCTCCCCTCATCCTCTGGTCCAGGTCTGACATCCCCACCTTACACAGCCACTCCAGTTGACCACGATTACGTCAAATGTAAAAAACCCCGTCAGCAGGCAACGCCGGATGGTACAGTCCCTGTTCTCAATACTGGCAGCACAGGGAGGTGCTCTAATCATGGGAGGTTTGACCAGGAATGATCAAACTGCTCATTCAAGGAGGGTGATGGGTCTGTGGTAACACGGGCAATATTGAAGCTCATTAACTTGAAATATTCATGGTGCTTTAAAAAGAATCAATGCACAGTCAGAGCTTTAAATATAAAATTCAAAGTTGTCACCTGCCACCATTGGCACTTGTCGTTTACTCTAAACAGGAATGTTGAGGGGAGTTTGTAGCTGACTGAATTTTCAATATTTTTCCCATCTCTAGAGCTAAATGTCTGCCTCTGGAGCTTATTAGAAAAGATGTGGATTCAGTCTTTAGGCACTGAAATTGTGTTCAGTCTTCTATGTGAACTGACCAGGTGAAAATCTGAACTGTGGGTGAAACAAGACAAACCATTAAAAAAGCAAAAGAAGGCAGGATTATCCTTTTTTGAAGGAGGCAGGTGGCAACTGTATTGAATATATTGTGTATCAACGCAAAGTGATTTGCATGATATAGTGTGATAGACTTCATCTTTTAATTTTTTTCTTTATCATTTACAGTGACTGGTTAGCAGCTCATCTCTATAGGTTATAAAGTGATATCATAAATAATTGGCTTATAAAACCAGAAGGTAGGGCAGTATCACAGTGTCATTGCAAAAATTTTGCAATATATAATACACTTAAACAGTAACTTAATTTCTGTTATATAACTTGAGGTTATTATTCGGCTAGAAATTTTATTCTGATACTACTCTTCTGCCCATTTGTTTATCCATCTGGATCTATTAGTATCAGCGCTCAGGAAGGAGCAAAGTATTTGCAGTGCATAGCTTAGTACTGGTAGAACGTGGCAGGCTCCATAGAAGTGCTCTGCTTGATACCAGTTTATTTCTGGAGGGTGGGCTGCTACCAGGCGTATTGTCATTTTTCTGAAGAACAGTAATAATAAACGTTCTCTTATTGATGCAGTTCTGAAACAAACATGCACACGCTTGGAAACTCTGCAAGGTACATTTGTTCCTTTTTTCCACTAACAGATAATTCTTGGGGAAACTGGCAGAAGTTCCTTCATTTCTTTTCACTACATTGAATATAGAAACGTTCATTTTATCCATGCTCCCATTTCAATCTGAAGTAATTCATTGGACTGTTTTGCGATAATCTATAGTGTAGTAATGCAAATAAGTTATTTAGTGGTCAGGTTCTTCTGTTGCTTAGCCTTTTGATGCCTTTTTGACAAGGCAAAGAGAGAGCAAATATTTAAATATATCCTAAATAACATGTCCTGTGAGGAGCAGTTCTGCCTAGAACTACATCTGTTTAGGTCCTGCAGGCTGATGAAATGTTCCCGGGAGATAGATAAGTTAGATGGATATTCCAGCATGTCATTAGTACGTTCACTCGGAATAAGGTATTATGGGCTGTGGCATAGTAATTGCCTGATGGGAGCAAAGTTGGCTACTTAGCAAAGCCTGAAGGTGCAAGGTAAGGAACATCTACACCTGTCAGGCCTGAAGGAGCGGTTCTTAGGTCTGCTAGCTTAGCTAGCTAATGCTTAGCATTGCTGCTGTCACAGCGATTGGAAACGACAGCTGCTGAAAAGACCCAAGTTAGGGTGGTCTTTACGATGGCTGTGTGTAACTATGGCAAGTAGAATTGCAAAGCACTGCATCATTCATAATGTTTTGTAAGTTGCTGGCAAAACTAAACTCTGGATACAGCATATTGAAGAGCCCCAGGAAACTGAAATATTTGCCTTGGGGCTGCTGCAGATGGAAGGAGAGCTAACAAGCTGAGCAGTGCTCAGAAGCCTTCCACTTTAATATTATTACGTATACTGTGCTCCTTTGCATGTATTTGCATTTTACTTGTATTAAAATAGATACTTTTGAAGTAAAATGCTCTTGACATCTTGCATGTAATCACATCACTGAAGACGACTGGTGCCTGCATTTCCATTTTACTGTTCCTAAAAATAGCAAGGAAAAAAAACATCATTCAGCTACTTTTTTGGTTTTTTAACTATTCTGACAGCAATTGAGAGTGTCTATTTTGCTGTTCACAGACAAGACAGTTTGGCCCAAATTCAGCCTAGATATTTATTCCTTCTGTGGCCTGGCAGTGCTCTTATTTACTCTTGTATCATTGTTGTTGATCATATACAATATAAACAAAACAACAGAATTGTCTAGACTGTCCCTCCAAAATTCTTGTCTCGTATTACCACAAGCAAACAGTAGTTCAGCAACGACTGGGATCCCATTCAGCCAACCTGATGAGGCCCGTTTTCTCCCTTTTTGAGTGCTACAGCTGAAGAAGAGGAGACCTGTGAGGAAAGAGAGAAGGAATTGGGTTATTCTAGGGAAGAAAGGTTAGTCTGCAGAAGGAGAGTCTGAGGGCAGGCATGACAGCAGGGTTCCCTAAATAGTATCAAAGTCTGTATGAAGAGTTAGACGACAAAAAAAAAAAACAAGTTTCCCAGCTTTCCTTATCCACGAGGGACAGAACAGAATGCATTAGACTTGAATTCCATTAAGAAAAATTCGATCTAGAGTTTAGAAAATAGTATTAGAATAGTATTAGGAAGCATTTACTAAATACCAGTGAAACCCTTAAACGTGTTCCCGGGAAGAGTGTAATACTGGAACACTTAACACTGAAAGTCTTTAAGAAAAAGTGATATAACCATCTGCCAGGAAATCCTGTTGGAAAAGAGAAAGGACTAGATGAGTTCTTGAGGTCTCTTCCAAGCCCTATTTTTCTGTAATTTTTTTTAACAAAATCTCTGCCAGTGTGCCTTCTAGTGCAGCAAATTATCTCCATACAAGCAGAACAGAATTACTGTATAGCCTGAAATCTTTTATTCAAAATATTGGGACTCTGATCTCCAAGTATGCCTCTGTAGATAGCTGCAGCTGTGAGAGCAGACTTATTTCAGATACATCAAATATGTCCTTATAGTTTTGTAGCTCTCCAGCACTTTTGGGTGTGGAAAAAGATGATCTGGATGTGCATAAATCACTGTCACAGTTGAGAGCATTGAAAAGCTTTATATCCAGTGAATGTTGGTGATGCTGGTTTTAAGTTATGCGTTTCGTAAAAATGGGAGAAAGGAATCAGTAAATATAGCTTGTAAAGTAACTAAACTAAACTCTTTCTCCTCATGGCAGCTGTTATCCCAAATCTCCTTCAAGGAGAGAGAAGTATTGCTGAGTGGCAGCTGTTATTTGCCAGCTGACTAACTGCTGCCATGTGTGTAAAATAGGCAGCTTCTTTTCTCTTTTCTTGTCTCTCCCTTCAGCAGCATCTTTTCGTCCCTTCTGTTCATCCTGTCTTTCCTGGTGTCACCCCATCTGTTGCTGTTTTATAACCCACCCACAGTCGTCCCCTCCTTCCCTCCCCCTGTGAAAATGTGCATTTAATAGTAGAAGCCTGAGACTTAGACTCTTCCCACTCCCACCCCAGGAGGAAACTAGGAAACAAGAGGAACGGGGAACTCAGCAGGAACCTGATCTTTCATTATGTGGGATATCACCAGATTTAACCTGCACAGCTCCATGGCCAGTGTTCTGTATGGAAGCAGACTTTCTCATTGCCCTCCTTTAAACAGGCTGGATGTGTATAGTCATCAAAAAAAAAGCAGAGTACAGGCTTCAAGCTGTCAAAGTTTAGCTAAATTTTGCACTAAATATTGAAGTTAGTTCAGAAAGCAATAGAAGAATTTAAATAAAAGAAATCTGAAGTACGGCTTCCAAAAAGTAGACTAGGAGATTGCTGTGAGGTTTTTATTTTGTTTCTGAATATGCCTTTTGTTGTGTTGCTATTCAATTACAAATTATTGTGGTTTTATACAGATGATGTATGCAGTACTCGTTGCTACTGCAGTGTTAAAATGTCTTATCATTTAAATCTTCATCCGTGTCATGTAGTATGTTATGTGTAGTTAGATGTAATCATCCTATTTTTGTGTTTGTCTTTGCCTGATTGCTTTTGCAACCAATATTGCCCGTGCTGCCTCTAACCTTTACACAAATCTCTGTTCCCCAGGCATTCTCTTCCTGCTTTTACCTGTCACGGCTTGCTTTTAATAATTGGCAAAACCTGCATGATAAACTCACTGGGAAAGCCTACTTGCTTCATGCTGCGGGAGAAGTCCCACTTCATCGTTTGTTGGTCCTGTAATTCTGCAAATGCTATAATGCTGCACTGTGTGTGTGTGTGTAAATGGGGGTTCTCAACTTCCTGATGAGCCAAAGATGATCTCTAAGACTCTTTTTGCCCCAAGCTGTCACTTGTGCCAAACTAAGTGAGCTTCAAAGAGGGAGTGGATGTTTCTGTGCATAAAAAGAATGTCCACATTGCATTTTGTAAATGAAACTCTTATCCTTCAAAATTCCCTTTCTTACAGTTTAGAATGAAAGCTTCATGTCTGCAGTACGTGTGCCATTCTAGCACATGGTGCTGGATGTGCATGGGGACTGTTTACGAGGCTACATGAATGATGAATCAGATCCATTCTGTTTCAGTATGCTCAGTTTTTACTTTTCCCCAATTTAACCTGTCTCTGAATTTTATTTTGTAATAGTTGGAGTGAAAGCACTTAGTATGAGGTTATATAAAAAGGATTTGACTAAAGAAATGGAACACTGGTAAGCAACTCTATTGCTCTGCACTTCAAGATGGAAGAACAGCAGCAGTACAGGACTGCAAGTTACTGAAACACATTGATCTGTGCAGCTGGACAAAACAAGCTCTCATCTTTGACTCATTTTTATAAGAGAAGTCCCTTCATACACTGAGAGGACCTTATTGTCCTCAAGAAATTACCTGCTCCCATGCAAAACTGCAATTCTTTTTTGTTTTTAATATGTGCATTTTGATAAAGAGCTGAATGTTGTCTTCTGTTATGGGTGGAACTTGTCTCAGGAATGAGAGCTGTGAGATACAAGTGATGCATCATGCTTCTGACTATGAATGAAGAAGAATGCTCATACCTGCAAGTAAAGATAAAAAGAGAGAAATTGAGGCATGCAGGAAGCATAAAGATATACAAAGAGTCTATACATCCACAGCCTGTGAATAACCCATCTTTATTGCATGGGAAAATAAGATTTTTTGTTTATGTAGGCAGTTATCCATAAACTGTGAATGGTGCAGCAGAATTGTTCTTTACTGTAAACTAAGTTAGTATGTTACTTCTCGGGAGAGCTTTCTATGCTGCTCAATTCAGATTTTTGACTTATAGCTGAATATTTATCCCATTTCAGGTACCTTCTTATACTAACTTGGCATACGTTTTCCTTCTGATATCTGAAGCGTTGTTGTTCAGAAAAAAATGCATTATACCCTACTGACTTTCTGAGCATGTTGTCTTCCCCCAGATGCAGCTATTTCAGAGGTCTTCTCCCTCCCTCTTTAATTTCCAGAAAGTTTCAAGGAATGGAGGGCAGACAGCATGATTACTGAGCTGCATTGCGATTTCATTGACAAAGGTGGCATTTCTCGTTTGTATGGGCAGAATGAAGCTGTACTTTAACTCCCTTGAGAGCAAATTATGTAAGTTTGTACAGTGAGCATAGTCTCTCTGATCAGCATGTCTATCAGTAAGAGCTTTGTCATCAGGATTGTACATCTGGTCCAGGCCACTCTGCACTTTTACACATCACTAGCTCTTCAGTGATTCAGGTATCTTCTTCTGTGAGTGGACGCAGTTTAGGTAACGAGGAATGTTCCACAGGGCTTATGGTGCATATGGAAGAATGCTGACATTGGGTAATGGCTAGTAAAGTATTGAGCCTTTTTTTTTTTTTCTCCAAGTTTCATTTTTTTTAAATAAAATACTCATTTAGATTCCCCAAAGTTAAAACAACTTCTTCCAGTTAATTGGTAGGCATGCAGGTGTTGGGCCTGAATATTAATGATGCAAAGCGATGAAGGCTTTCTCTAGTATGGAACTATAGCACAGAAGTAAAGATTTTGAAATCAACCTAGTAAACCTATTTTATTCAGGATAAGATTAATCTTAAAAGTATTTTAAGATTAGAGCTAAGTCAAATGGGATACAGAGATATATTGGCTACTCGGTTATCCAAGTGCCTGAAAGGATCTCTCCCTGATAAAATAAAGCTCTTGGCAGTGCAGATGAAAATACAAGTTCCTATTTCCTGGTGACATCTCCTCTCCATCAAAATCTAATAGTTGTTTTGTTATTAATGTCTTGGAAAGTAACAAAAGCTCACTTTTATTTGTGGTAACCTTTTCATATCTTCTGTCCGGTACTGTTCTCTGTCAAGTGTTGACAGAGTAGATGACATAGACTGACATAGTTTGTGACGTTTCAGTGACTTCTGAGTATATTATAAGGAATGAGTACTAAACATACATTGCTCCACAGTGCCATTTTATTCTTAATCTTTAGAAATAAGCATGAGGTTCTTAACTTTACATCAAGTTGATATGTCAGTTGGTCAGGCGGTTTGAAAACTTTCTAAAACTTAGGATTAAGTAACGAAAAGTAACAATGCAAAATACAGTAATAACAAAGAGAATCTGATGTCAGGACATACTTTTTAAATAGAAATTTTGTTGCACTTGTTTAGGCACAATTTAATAGTCCTTTTTCCCTCTTCGTCTCCACCAAGGCTAATAATATTGGGAATCTTAGTGCAGAGAGACACTAATAGCCAGTGTCATTTTCTTTTATGCTAACTTTGGAAATATTAGGAGACTTTACTGGAAGGGACCTCAAAAGAGTATTTAGTCCTTTATTATGACCTCCATTTAAATAAGAGATCACTTAAGCTTTTCAGAAAAGCCTACCAAATTGCTTTTGGAGATGGGAGGAACTGAGAAAATACTTCAGGTAAATAAAATGCTAAAAGTAATTGTTTTGATACCCTTAAATTACACTGAATTGCATTAAATTGTCTTTAATTATAGCAGTAATAGTTAAAAAGCACTAATATGCTCCTTGGATTTGCATTTTTCAAAAAGACAGGTATCAACAACAGTTGGGAACTAGCAATCACTTCTCATGTCTCGCAGACTGCAGTGGTCTGTAGTGTGTCAGTTGAGTAACAGTAATCTAATCCATATCCCTCTCTCAACCACAGTCAATTATTATCAGATGAAGCAAAAGCTTTATAATACATGAAATGAATATAAAACTTATACTACACAGACACAAACCATATATTTGCGAGTTAGTTATATATACGAGTGACTCATACGTGAGAGTACTATAAGAATATAGTACTTTCATGTATGAAATGTGTATAAACTATGTTTTTAAAGCAGAGTTAGGGTAGGACTTGGTGCAACTGCATAAGTTCTGCATCACAAACTGCAGCGTTTAACTATTGACGGAACTTTTTTGTTGTATGAAGGTACATCTGGGATAACCTACCAATGAATAATGAAAGCTCTTAGTTACGTTATGGCTGTTTATCCTTGAAACCGTCCAATGATTCTGTGCCTTCTCTATGCTACTTTTAACTGTATGTAACAGTTAGAGATGAGGGGGAAAAAGTAACTTTTTCGCTGCAATTAAAACACGGTGCCTCTTGCTCCGTGGTCAGTGAATTTGAAGAACAGTTACTATAGTTTTATTTCAGTTTATTTCAGCTATTTGGAAATACACTCCCGTCTTTTTGAAGCTAAACAAGCCCAGTTCTCCCAGTGTTTCCTCATAGACCGTGTCATTGATGTCTTAGCATTTTTTTCCTTCTCATCTGAATTCTTTCTAGGAAGTCAATGCATATATTTTTTTTTAAGTGGGTCCCAAATACAGACACTGTAATTAAGCATAACTTTTATTAGTGCTTAGTAGAGTAGAATGATTCTCATTTATGTTGTGTGAAGTTACTGATTATACATTTCAGTGTAATAGTTTGCTGGGGGTTTTTTGCTTGTTGTAGTTTTTGGTTTTTTGGTTTGGTTTGGTTTTTTTGCAATAGCATGACATCTTGGTTCATATTCAGTTTGAGAATTACTGACTTTCTACAGGCACATGTGAATTCATGTGCATGCAAACATGCACATGGTCTTTTCTGGAAAACTGCTATGTCTTTATTTGCTCACCGTTCTGTTTTTGTGCAGTTGATTATTCTTATCTAGATGCAGTCAGTTCTGCATGCTCACGTGTCCTGTTTCCGAAGACTGCATCTCCAGTTCATTGAGATCACTTTCAATACTAATTTCTGCCAGAGTTTTTGATAGTCCCTCCCCGCTTAGTGTCATGTGCGCGTGTAGTGAGTGTTCCCTCTGTTCAGTCATCCAAGACACAAATGAAAAAATTGAATCATGCTAGACTTGGAACAGAAACTTTCAGGGCCTTTCTTTATGCATCTTCTCATACTAACAGTGAACCATTAATTAATACTCTGTGTGCAGCTTTCCATCATTAATAGTTTCACTTTATACTCTGTATAAGACTTCTGTGTGCTCATACCTTGGTTATGAGACTTCACTATTAGATTGTCCGAAGTCAAACTATAGGGCACCTGCTGCTTTTGCCTCACTTGAAAGATCTGTTCTGTGGTCTGAACATTGGTCTGACCTGATTTGTCTATGATAAATCCATGTTTTCTGTTACTGATCCTATTATCTTTTTCATAGGCAGATTTATTTATTTATGTACAATTGCTTTCCTGGAAATTGAAGTGAAGCCAGCTGGCTAATAGTTTCATGTCCCCTCCTTTTGACCTTTCATCTTTTGTAAAGACAGGTACTATATTTTCTGTTTTCCAGTCCCTGGAATCTTACTCTGTGACTGCTGAGAAGTTATTGCTAATAACTATGATTGCTGCTGCTAATTCCTGAAGTACCCTAGTGTTTTTCATCATGCCCATTTATTGGTTTGAAAGCATCTACTGCATTCAAGACGTATCTAAAATAATAGGAAGTAATGTCAGCACCGCTTGTTTTTCAGTGATTAAGGAGCCCAGCACTAATATCACTAAGATTTTTTTCACACAGTAAGTGTATTGAGGGGGAAAAAAAAAAAAAAAAAAAAAAAGGAAAATGAACATATACACCCCCACATATACTCTAGATTTTAGTAGAAATTTTAAGTTAAAATAGCTAGCTATCATTTGAAAGGAGGTATTTACATTTGCTACTTCTGGGGGATGAACTTCACTGCCATGCATACATTTGAAATGTAACATGCTAACTCTCACATATTGGTCTAGCAGTTCTTGATGTACGTTTTAATGCTTCTTCTGTCATAACCTATGCATCAGAACCGACCTCCAAGCTTACGGCAACATTTGGATATTTGAAATTTTTTTTTTTTTCTTCTCTAGCTAGTAATTCACCCTCTTTGAACAAATGCGGATGCTCCCTTAAAAACCAAGGGAGCTACTGTAAGTGTTTTTGTGATGACAACTGGGAGTTCAGTGGTATCCATTTGCACCACAGAATATTAAAGCTTTATAAATGAGTCACTGAAAGCTTGATTGACCTCTCTTCAGAATCTTTCTCTTCCCATTCTCTGTAATTATATACTTTCTATACAAAACTTGTCATCAGTAACCGACCATAAAACTTTCAATTAAGAAGAAAAAAACACTGTTTTCCCCATTCCTTTTTAAGATGCAGTTTTATTAAGATTTGTTTATTGGATAGGAATATTTTCTTTGTGTGTCAATGAAAAGCCTAAGAATTGCATTAAACTTTGTTTAAATTTTTTTGAATCTTGATAAGCAAAACCTGATCTGCAAGCTGAAGGTCTGAAGAGGGATTTAGCTTGATAAAAGAAATTCATAGGAGGCCCTTAGCTCTCTCCTGAACATGTGCAATTTGAATGGAAAGGAAGAGATTTAATTAAATTATCAGCTCATCTCAAGCCAGGGCCTTTGCTGTTTTTATTTTGCTTCTTGACCCTATCGAGAAAATTAATTAATAAGGCTGCAGTGGGACTACCTAGACAGTGACTATACCATGCCTCTTGGTTAAGCTATTCCTGTACCTTAATAAGAAACTGTTATCTTGATCTACAGATTTAGAAAGAATGGCCTGTATGGGAATTGTGTTTCAGATGCTGAGTTCTGCTGGCACAGTGTTACAGAAAAATGCCAGTTTTCCATCCCAGTAGGAAAAATATGTATATATCTTTCTGTCTTTCTATTGGAGATATTAAATTGCTTTTTTCAGTCATGTAGGTTTGCTTCTGACAACCCGATAGATAAGGACTTGCTTATATCGGGCTGGTTTGAAATGTATCAGACATGGGTGAAACGTTTTAACTCGCCTGTTCCTTCTAAGGTACAAATATTATCTCTCATAGTTGCAATCCTGTACAGCTAACTGTCTTACACTGTAACAGGTATCAGCAGATTAACAGCTTTGTTCTGACTGTAGTGTAATCGGTGGCCACCGTACGCTGCACCACCCGAGTATATCTGTCAAGGCTGAGTTACTTCTCTTATTCTTCTATCTGCTGCCTTGAGGTCTAAGAGTTTTCCTGTCTGTCTTAGACCTAGTCCTTTGGGTTGTTTATTTGCCATATCAAATCATCTTTCAGAACGTTTAGTGAACAGCATCTAACGCTTCCAGGATAGATGGCATCAGTGATCGGTCCTGTCTTGTCCTCTCTATAGATACTGATTCTTCTCTCCTTCACAAGCAACTTTTACCAGTAGTGCTGTCCCTGGTTTTCTCTTATCAAATGGGTTTTGATTGTGTCAGACTCAAAAAAAAAAAATTATAGAGGGTGCTTTTCAAGACAAATGGCACAGTAAAACTGCAAAATAGGATAGGACCATACAACATTTGAAATATTGCATCCTCAACTGCTTGTCAAAGTTGAGCATCGTTTTTGTTGAACCAAGTTCTAGGATTATATTCTTGGAAGAAATCTGCTGGGGGGAGGGGGGCGGCACCATAATACAGTTCAATATGTTCAATGATGCCTTATGAAAGAAGACTTTGAGGTTTTCATTTCTTCCTGCAAAGAGGTGAGGTGAAACTGATATACTGAAGCAGACAAATTAATATAAATACCTCTTCTACAACAGAATGGGGGGTTGCTATGGATCCTGTGTTGCATTTGGAAGATTTGCAGAGTGGCTGCAGTTCTGTGTTACTGTTACCAAGATGCAAGTAACAGCTTGATGAGGATGAAATAAAGCATTTCTTCTTTATCTGTTTTGCAGAGAGGAGTCAGGATAGCACTGCAGCAGTGCTCTCTGACTCCAGTTCCACCCAGGATATGTTTAATGAGCCTGCCAGTTCTCAAGACAGCCTGAGGAAGTCTTACACAGAGAAGAGGATTTCTACTTCCTGTTCTGAGGCGTTGATACCCACCAAAGAGACCCCAGGATCTACAGAGGAAAAGAGTATGACCATTTTAATAGATAGGGTCAGCTAGTATATTTTAATTAAAATGTTTCTTCCAGCAGGTGGAAGCATTGAAAGATGCTGCACTGTGAGTGAGAGTTTTAACTAGATGCTATTGCCGTGTGTATGTGTGTGGCTTAAAATTAGAACCATGTATTGTTCATATGGCCATCATCCCAATTTGCATTATTTTAAAACCTTCTGAACTGAAGAATCATGTGATAAATTGCTCTCTGTGATAGCCCTGTGACTGACTTTCCTTTTTTCCTTGGACAGTGATGCTGTTTTTGTTCTGGCCCAATAACAGGCTGCTCTTCGGTACCTAGAAGAGCACAAGTAATGGAGTTAGACATTTTATTCCACTGAATATTTTATTTCAGCGGAGAAGTGGGATTGCTCTCGGCCACAGTTTTCCATATAAAATACCTAAGCGTTCCATATTCCACTGGAAAAATTGTTTCAAAAAAATTGTTTTTACACCTTCCAGTATCCATTAGCTGGAATTTCCCTCTCTTTCTGCACAGCTGGATGTGGTAGCAGGGCGACTGGACTTCGTTAGGGAAAGAGAGATGGAAAACGAGAGTGGTGTGTTAATTTTGCCCATGCTTCTGGATTGCGTGCCCTTTGAAATGTGGGCTGATAAGTCTTTTCTGCCAGTTCAGACTGTACTTTAGCTTCTTTCAATTTCATAGATACACAAAGCATGGTAAATGATTCATTTCATGATCTCAGTGGGAACAAGTGCCTGCTAATCATTTCTTTTATTAATATTGTGTATAAGAAAACAAGCTACAAAAGTATTTTTATAAGAATATTTTACTTTAGTCTTGTCTGAGTTAAGTCTGTGGTGATATGTTTGCATGTGTATAGTGGGGTAGATACCAGTCACTAAATTTATAAAATAGTACTTGTATTATTATTAATTCTAGCAAACTTCAGGAACTGAATTAAAAACATGTCTCTTCTTCAGACTTGCAGTAAGTTGTGATATTGTCATCAGCTGTATGTCTGGAAAACTGTGTTGAATGCATGTTTGCATTAATAATTATTGCAACAAATATTGTATCTGAAAAGTACCTTTCTGACTTAAGTACAAATACTATTGAATGTCAGGGTTTATTAAAGCTTAAAAAGCTTAAATAATACCTGTATGGGTTTTTTTATTCATTATATGCGTTAAGTGGAAAATATTTGCCCGTGCTTTCCTTACCTGTGCTGCATGAGCCGCTAAAAGTTTTTCCATTTGTTTGAATTGTCTGAGGGATAATTAAATGACAACACAATCCAAAAGCAAAGCAATCTCTTTATAGACTAAAGGCCATATATGAAGACTTGCCATGTATAAGGTACATGGGGAAAAAATGCTTTCAGGAAGTGTTTGATGATTCATACTATAATATTATCTGTAGAGTAACATGATGGTAGATGGATTTCTTCAAGCAAATTTTGAAAAATTTCTGGTCTGGAAAACATGCTTGACTTGAAGTTCAGCCTTATCAGAGAAAAAGTTAAGGAACAGGTTCATCCTTGTTTAGACCTTATCTCCCAATGGGCTAATGGAAGAGGTTCTTTATCTGAGCAAAGACAGTAACATTCTGTGACAAAAAAAATCAAAGCTGAAAAAATGTAAACTGCATGTCATGTGCATGTTTTCAGCAGTAAGGGCTAGCTAACATGAAATGAGGAAGTTTCCACTGTAACAAATGTTTTCTAATATAAGATTTGGTATCCTTCAAGAAAAGATGAGTTGACTGAACTATGATTACTGAGTTCACCCCAAAATATTTGGGTGTAACTGTAGGTCCTGTATTATCCAGAAGGCCAGATTAGTTGATCTCTTTTTTTTTTTTTTTTTTTCCTGAGCCTAAATCATATTCTAAAATTGTGTTCTTCCAGATAGATTGTTAAAATAATAAATTTCACTTGTCAGGATAATTTTATTTTTCTGTTCCTTCTTTCTTTCTTTGCAGTATATATATTTTTTTAATTTAATTTTTTCTTTTGCTTCTCCCTCCCGCCCCCATTCTCTTCCAACACTATTTAACTCCTACATTGGGTAAGACAGGCTGAATTACTACTATTGCTCAGGGAAAAGCCCTAAATAAAGATGACAGAGAGATCAGTGTGTGTGTGTGGCTCTGTTAATGAGCTGAAGATGACTTATTTATTAAACACCAAGAGTAGTCATAATTTTTTCAGGAAGCACTAGGATAATTCTGTGTATACTTTAATGAAGAAAGGGATTACCATTTGTTTTATATCATTTTTGTCATGCAGTCTTCTGTTAATGTTCCAGTTGCAGGAAAATCAGAAGAGCTGCTGGAGAGCTCGGAATCTTACCATTCTGCTGAGCCTACTGGCCAAAAAGTTCTGCTGGATCCTCAGTCTGCTGCTGGCAATCCCATCAAAGCTGCGATCCCCCCACCTTCCCAGTGGGACTGCAAAAAGAAACCTGAACCTTGTGGAGATGCATCTGAATTTCCTCAGTGTCTTCCAGCAGACCTTGAAGAGCAGCGGAAGTTCCTGACGGAGCAGTGTATTGCCTCCTTTTGTCTGTGTCTCAGCCGCTTTCCCCAGCACTACAAGAGCCTCTACAGATTGGCTTATCTCTACACATACAGCAAAACACACAAGGTGAGACAGACCACTTATACAGTAGCTGTTTGGCTATTGGTTTATTGCTTGAGTAAGTACACAATATTGCCATTTGTGTGGATTCAAGAGTCTCAGTATTAAAATGCAGCAGATAATTTGTTTACTCCAGTTTGGACTGAAAATATGCTTTAGGAAATCTGCTGCTCCTTCATCATTTATAATTCGTGTGTGTGAGGCCAGATGAGTAGGAAATTCCTTTTTTTATTATTGAACTAAGTTTTTTTTTTTTTTTTTTTTTTTTGGCCAGTCAGCAAAAATAGCTTTTAGATATATCACACAAATGATTTTGTACTTGTAAAAATGACAGTAATTATTTCTTTTAACGAATAAGTGGACTGAAAAGTGACTTGAAAGCAGAAGTTCATCAGTATTGATGTAAAAACACATCAGGTAATACAGATATACTTTCTGGGTATCTTAGGTCTTCATCTGTAGAATGAAAGTTTTCCTAGTGCCAGTGCATGGAGACAATTAATGCATTAGGCCCACTTTTTAAACAACACCTATACAAAATTGTATACTTAATTTTGTATGTGTGTTCATACAATGAACACACGTAAGGTGAGAGTGGGTGCTTCAAAATGGAAGCTTTGATGTTTCTGTAGGTATGTGACAAATGCAAGCATAACATTTCTTGCTGCATTCATGAGATTTCATGTTACTGTGTAGGGTAGGGTAGTGTATTTTAGCTATAAGGAAATAAAGTGGTTCCTCAAAAATGATACTTCCTAGTCAATCAGCAGTATTTTCACAGAACTCTGAAAGGGTTCCAGGTTATTTTGAAAGGATTATTCTGGAGCAATCCAGAAAAAAAGTTAATATAAAGCCACCAGGAAAATAGAACTATCGTATATCTACCTCCCATCCTTTGATTGGGGAAGGCCCAAGATTAACACCTACGTGCATTCTATTTATCTCCTAGGAATAAGTGCCTTTTTATAATACTGTGCACAGGGTTAGTGTAGCCACCTGATGACTGTTTAGATATAAAATCCTAACTATACACCGTGGTTGAAGTAAGAAATAAGGCTTGACAGAAATACAGCTTGAAATGCTCCAAAGTGAGACATTGCATTTTTTTTGTCTCCTGCTCCTTTATTTTGTGTTTTCATCTCCTTGAGTATAACAAAATTATTTGCTATTTAGAAATCACTGAATAAAAGTCAGTCAGAGGCCCTGTTATGCACAAACCTGTGATACTAGTTTAAACAAGACATAAGTATCTTGGTCGCTGTAATAGCATGAGTGCATATTTGAGGTGAAGGTAAAATAACTTTCTTCTTCCAGCATGACTCTTGCATGTTCTACACAGTATAATTAATTTCAAAGGCCTTCTGCTGTTAATTAACATTCTTCTAAGTTAAAATCATCATTTATTTTAGATTGAGCATGTTTATTTTATGTTCAGAGCTGGTAACAGCATTGCAAAGAGGATTATCTCCCACGTAATTAAGCAGTATCTGTAATGCACACATACTGTATTCTCCTTTTGAAAATGGTAGATGGATATCATTGCAGGAGACTGGTAAAATGCACTGCATGTGCATGCTGTAGAACTTAGTCCACAGGAACTATGATTTTCATACTTCTGCTATGCTAATCCTTTGTCTTTCTGAAGTATGAGTTAGTAAAATGTGTGTGTGTATGTTCTAATTCATCAGTTATTTGACTAATTGTGATCATCAAGGTTTGAGCCACATATTTTGTACTTGGAAGTCTTGTGTCATGTCATATGCTGCAATGCATTGCTTCCTGAATTCTCTTCCCAACCTGTATCAAAGCTTTTATGAGTTGAATTTCCTCCCAGTATCCTAATACTGGAAGGGAAGGGAAGGGAAGCAAATCGTCCTACTTAGTACCCGTAGTAGAAAACATATTAACAGTACTGCTTCAAATTGAGCAGCAACGTGTATTAGCAGTCAAACATAAGGTGTTGAATATTTGGCTGTACAGTGATTATCCAGGAAAATAGGACCATTTTTTAAAGAAAGCTTGTTTTGAAACATTCTTATGCTGTTTGTATGTGACAGTTGTTAATTCCTTCAAGGAGGTAATCATTAAGAGGAGCTGTAGATTCTCGCAATCTGTCATTACTGCTGCTGACAAATGATTGTGTATCAACATTCAAAAAGAAAAGCTGCTGTTTTCAATTCATTGGTTCAAATAGCATGTCCTTGCCTGAGGAGCTACTTGCAGAATATTTCTTTTCAGTTTCTTTTCTCCTGATGATGTCTTTCCTTTGTTCTTTATCTCTCTCTACATATAAACATGAGCTTAGGGATTTGTGATGTTTTTCTATATGAAACACAGAGTTGTCTAAATCTCTCTCCTCTTGGAACTCAACAAACTTGAATCTTGCCTGTTTAAGCCCAGTAGTTATCAGATTTAACTAGGACTGCTGGGTTTTACTGTCCTTTTAAAATTATTTTTGCTGCATGAGAAACAACTACTCAGCAGTGTTTTTAAAAAAAAAAAAAAAATCTTCCTACTAATATATATATGTACACTGCATACTTTCATGAGGTCATAATTTTCTTTTTTATACTACTGATTCAACTTCTTTCATAGAGCAGTGTCAAATATCTGTGATATAATGATACACTGATATATCTTTGGTGGGAGTTTTACTCCTGAGCAAATTTAAAACGCAAGAAAGCAGCTACTGCAGCAATAACCAGAGTGAGAAGAATACTTAGATATCCTGGTAACAAGCTCAATGTTTTTTTTTGTTTGTTTGTTTGTTTTAAAAAGCTAGATGAATTAGATCAGGTTGAGGTGCTGTTGGGGCAAACCAGACTAGTGGTAAGTTTTAGAAAGCTGAGATTAATTTTAAAATGCATACAACCATGTTGGAAAATTCAGCATTTATGTGCCAGGAATTTGTATGAAGAATTTAGACTGATGGCCAAAATTCATGGTTGGCCAGGAGAGCAGAAGATTGGCAGGCCTCCACAGTGCATGGAACAACAAGCTCTCCATGTGCAAGCTGTTTTCTCCCATGTTACTCTATTACCGATTTTGCTGTTTGGCGATTAGTAAAAATAGTCATTGGGGTTTTTTGTTTTTTTTAACATCCTTTTGAAAATCTTTCAACGTTTTGTTTGGCTACACGTTCTGTTTTCTTCCCCCCTCTAAAATTCTGCTTTCTCTTTAGAGGCTATTTCTCTTTATTTTATTCTGTTATCACAGCCAATTTGATACATAGCTGCATTTTTTTTCATGTTGAATAAATGTGCAGGAAAGTGAGGGTGAATTTTCAGAAGATGTTATTTTATTGCCATTTTGGGCAGTGTTTTTTAGTTTCACGTTCACCTTGTCTTTCTGTCTTGAAAGGAGTCCTCATCCTTTGTGATGATAGATATCTGTCTCCAAAATGGCAAGACATTGTTCATCAGTTTAATTAACAAGTTCTGTGAAAATTGAATATTATGTTGTCATGGATTGGAACATAGAGTGGGTCTGATATTCTTCAGTCAACAGATTGTCAGGAAATAAAAATACTTGCATACTTTTTTTTTTTTTTTAATGCAATGAAAAATATTTTGCAAATCCTTGAAGTTGCTTCTCATGGACATTGTATGACTTAGTTTCTCTTAAGTTTATATCGTCTATTATGTCTGTTATTAACAGAGCCCTTAATGATTTTTAACAATTATTTGCTACCATCATGGTGTACTATGAGCACTATAAAGCTGGAGTACTTGCCAACTGGTACAGTTCATTAGCTGATCCACAGTGTAGTCACTGACTGAATGTGGCAGTTGACTTGTTTTGTGGAGTAATTTTAAAAAATATTAGAAAAATTCCAGTATCCTGGTATGCATTACAGCTGTTTTTATACTATCTCAGGTGAATTGTCCTCTGCTACGTTTGCAAGATGAGGTTATGAATTTTGGTTCAGAAAGACAGTATGAATTCACTGCCATATCATTCTGTCCGTAGCTTTTTTAATAATAATCATCCATCACCTGGATGGAGATGTACTGATTTATGCAGTTTAAGGCTTGTGATGCTGAGTCCGGATTTGGACCCAGTAACCGTGATGCACTTCACAACAGAGACATCAGGGCCTGCCTGACTGTACTGGCAAGGTGTGTTTTATGTCGTCATTCCCAAGACGACAACAGTGGTTGTGTTGATAATTACCATTGTGTGAGTCTTTCTAATTCAGACTACATCAATTAATGTCAGGTGTAATGTCATGTCAGTACTGTGAACTGTTCAATCAAACCAGGCATAATGCACACTTATAAAAATTACCAATTATATGTATACTTCATATGTATACACGCATACAGACAGGCGTAACATGTAAGCTTAATAAATCTAAGCATTTCAAGTAGCAACAGTGTGGTGGTAATGGTTCATTTAAAATGTTACCCATCAAGGTCCAATAGTCTGTTTGTTCTTCTTTTGTTTGATGCTGTAGCACTAGCTCTTAATGAGACAAAGCCTAACAGCTTATAAAAGAAAATAGGGCCAAGGATTAAGGGCATATATTAGGACATCTTGTATACCCCTCCGCAACGCTTCAGAGTTCCTGGGTTAGGTAAAGGTGGGCTTTTGACACCATGGAGTTAAGGGGTATCCATCTCCGAGGTGATTCAGATTTCCACTTACCTGACCATAAGAGATTTTCCTTTTCCATTTTGACAGTGCAGGTAAACTTTTCTGCAAGTTACTGTCAGTCATCTTGCCTTTGAATCTTGGGGTGATGAGGATGTGGGAGGCAATTGCTGAACTGGAAAGAGTACGTTATAATTGCCCTGAGTCAGACAGCTAAATCCAGCACTTCAGACTGGCAAACAGTGTGCCAAGAGGAATAAATCCCTTTTGCTGTGTCCTGGATCCCTTCACCCACTCCTAATAACTCCTTCAGCTGAAAACTAAGTGGAGCAGGCTGTGAAATCTAATGAGTTGAGACTTGCTCCGGTATATTTACTGGGAATAACTGATCATGCTGATTTAAGAAGGGCAGTGGAAAATCTGTAACTACATCTTTTATTCCCATTAGTTTTGATTGTGTGAAGTTACCGTGTAATTGCCCCATTTGTCTGAATGATCTTTTTTGCTCCTAGCTAGGTTACTGTCATTATCTTGTTCAATAAAAGCCTATGAATTATATGTACCAAATACATGCGTATGGATGGTCAGTATAATGTACATAGCACATCACCAGAGCATGAAACTACACTTAATGATCTCTTAACGTTTTCAGTATAAAACTTAGATTCAGGAATAATATCCATAGCTTAACTAAAAAAGAAGAAAACAATTTTTTAGACTTGGATTTTATGTATAAACTCTGGTGGTGGTGGTCTCTCTCATAAGGTTTTGTTTTGGTTTTTTAAGATAATTTTAACTGTAAGATTCATATCACATACATTAAGCAATCTTTTACTTTGTTTTCACAGCTAGTAGAATCTCTTTATGCTTCCCATTCCTTTGATTAATATAAAGCATTTATGTGCCTGGATCTTGAGGTTTATGATGGGCTTATTATCATTTTTGGTGGATTCTGATTTTATGCAAAACAGGCTGGTTGAAAGATCAAAGTCAACTGTAGGCTTGTTTATTACGATTTTTGTTTATATTCCATTTCACTATCAAAAGCAGTAGTACAGCGTTCTTTCTGGGATTTCAGTACTGTGAACTAGAGCCTCTGTGCGGTAGAGTTTAAGGAGGGGAACAGAAGAATGACCTGTGTTTGTACTTTTGTTTTGGAATTTTTTAATTGTTTAGCCTAACTCTTGGAATGGAGCAAAGTAAAACCACAGTCCTTACCAACTTTCAGCAATTCTTGACATTTACATGTAGATGGTTGGGATTTACAGTAGTCTTCTCTGTAGCTCCTTCCTCTTCTGTATGTGATCCAGCGTTGTGAGCTGGGAACGGGCTTGTGTGGACTGCTGAAGTGGCACTCTTCAGTGTCTTCAGTCTTCAGGCCGCTCTAAACAGAAGGGCTCTGCAGATGGCTGTAGTGTGTTTTATTTGTCCACGGTGCCACAAAAGCAGGCATCTCTCAACTCTCCAAGAACAGGAAATGCGCAGACTTGTGAAGTATGCTGCCATTAATTTTTTAAAGAAGATTGTACTGAGCAAAAATTTTAAGGCAAAAGATTATTTTCCTTAGAATTTTAAGCCCTTTAAAAAAAAAAAAAAAAAAGCTCTAAAAAATTGTTTAGTCCCTTACCAGTACTTTCCCCGTTAACTCACTGAGTAATACTAATCCAATTTGATGACAGGTGTAGAATTTTCCAAAGAGATTAAGTAAAACTACATGGATATCAATGGTGGAGAAGAGATAAAAGGCCTAAATGACTGTCACTACTAAAAGAAAGCTGTGGTTTAAGCTTAGAAGTTTAGGGGTTACTTCATCTGTTTGGCCTGCCGGCTGGCCAGGTTGTGGTTTTTTGAGCTCCAAACCGTGTTGTGGTGTCAGCTGCAGGGGGGGATGAGCTGGGGAACCCGAAAGGGCTGTGGGAAGGGGGGTGGCCCTCCGAGGGGGCTCGGTGCCTGGAGGACACCCTGGCCAATTCCTTCCCCTGTTCGGGGAGAAACTTCTTGTTTTACACAGAAAATGTTTTATTTTGATAACTATAATTCAACTTCTAACAAAAAGAAATTAAGATTTTTTTTTAATGCATTTACAGTTGAGATGTCTCTAAGTGACTGGAGACAGATGTTGGATTTCAAGGAAATGAAGAAAAGTCCAAGTCCATTAAAAAAGGGGAGGGGGGAGGAACCTGATGTTACGTGGTTGGATTGGGAAGCTTTAGAGCACTGATTGATCTTGCACCTATGCCGGGGCCGATGAGCCTGCACGCTCGCTCTGTGAAGCTAGCTTGCTTTTCTCCACAGAGGGACGTCACCCAGTCGCATGTCCAAACGCCCTCTGAAGCTTTAACTATCACCCAGCAGCTCCTGGGAAAATGAGAAATGAGCTTGTCGGTTAATAAATAAAAAGCTGGGGAACGTGCAGTACTTTGAAGCCGTGGTGCGAGCCCCGAGCGACTCACGTGCCCCTGCTCTTCCCCGCAGAACCTGCAGTGGGCCCGCGACGTGCTGCTCGGCAGCAGCAGCCCCTGGCAGCAGCTGAAGCACATGCCGGCGCAGGGCCTCTTCTGTGAGAGGAACAAGACGAATTTCTTCAACGTAAGTTTATACTGTTGATAAACATACCAGTACTTTCTCAGCCGTGGCTTAACACCTGCTTCTCTTCGCAAGGTTCGCTAAGGGGCGGTAACGTGGAATTGAGCGCAGGAGCATTAAATGAGCCACCCAAGCAGCAAAGAGGTGGAGTTGTATGACAGAGAAATTTGCTGGGGTTCGCCCCTCTGAAGGAAAACACGGAGAGGGCTTATTCCTGATGAGCTTAAAAAGACGAGGAGGGGAGCACCAGCGGTTCTCAGTTATATGTTGTTTACCGTATACGTGGTAACGGTACGCTTGGTGGTTGAGGCCTCTGTAACAGTTCAAAATCTGTTCCTCAGTTATCCTCTTCCTTGTTTACTCGGTCTCAGCTAGACTTGCACTTCGTGGAACAAGCAAAAGCTTGCTCCAAGAAATCTCAGGCACTGGAAGGAGCTTTCCTGCGTTCAGCTTTCGTAGTGCGTCTCTGCAGCAAGAGGAGCCTGAGCAGCTCCCAGCCACGCAGGGCAGCAGCTTGGTCGGGCTGAGTGTCCCCACGCCTTTGGGGTCTTTCAGACCACAGGAGCGTCTCTGCCTTGCTCAGTAATGTGGCACGTAGCATACTTGTAAAGCTTATCTGAGCGCTTTTATCTAGCAAATTCCCTGCTGTGGTGAAGACTCAAGATACTGATGTTGTCTTTAGTATCTCCTGCTCTTCTGAGATATGTTCTAGTTTTTGCGGCTCCTGCTCTTTTGTGATAGGATTTGGTAGATGTTTTGTGGCTTGTGATGTGTGGAAAGGGCCTGGAGATATTCTGCTTTGTATTTCTGGCCTAGGCATCTGTTGTATGGTTGCTTGTGATTGCAGTGACAGAATTTTAAGTCTCTGCTTATCTATCCAGTGCCGTGTTCCTAGCTCTGTTTTAATATTTTTAATTCCTGTGGCATTTGCATTTTCATTTTGCACCTGTTAACATCCATCATCTTTGCTATCTGTTGTGTTAATTAGCACCTCAGTGCAAGCTTCCGTTAAATATGATATGTGCTGTCCTCTGACTGTAATCCGTCAGCCAGCTTGAACAGCTAAGGAGGAATATTGACAGTGATTCCAAACTGTATCGTGGATCAGTTTGCAAAAAAACCCCTCTATTTCATTCCATCTTTTTGAAAAGAAGCATTGATTAATAAATACTGTCAGCCTGACAGGGTTTAGACCAAACAGTTGTGATCTGGTTGATGACTACATGACTTTGCACTGGTTATTCCCCTGCAATATCTGCCTGCTTTCTCTGCAAGCATCCTGCAGTGTCAGTCCTTAGCTCTTCAGGCTGGTGCATGTCTTGGCTCTGATCCCGCTGACACAAGTATTCTCACAGCAGTTAATGAAACAACTTTAAGCATGCTTAAAGTTAAGTGCAAGCTTTGCTTGATCAAGGCTAACTTGTTCATTATTGCAGGGTCAAGTGTCAAGAGTATCTGGTATTTTCACAAATGAGGAAGGCGAGCAGTAGAGAACTAAACTGTGTGCATAAGGGAGTGTTTTTACTTGAAAGTGTAAATTACCACATTAGGAGAGACCAGTGATTGGTCTAGTTCATATCTAGGTTTTGAGTGTCCATGCTAGATAACTTAATTTAAAGCTCCCATCATATCCACAGTGGGATGTTTCCAGCATTTTAAAAAAACAGTTGTTCCTGACTCCAGATAGCGATCTCTTTATACACTGAAGGATGAAAAATGTTTGCATAGATAATTGTACAATAACTTAGTTTTGCAATTTTAAAAGTACTTATTTCCCAAAATGTAATATTATTAATTTTCTTTAAAAAGCAATTAAACATTTTGAAGTAAAAGATAATCCTCAACAGAGAGGACACGCTAGCCCAGTGCAGTATACAGTGGTACTGTAAGAAAAGAGAGAAAATGGTGAAAATGATGCTCTTGGCTTGGACTCAGGCCTGCCAATAGATGAAGACAGAGTTAGTCAAGAGTCCTCCATGTAGAACGCTGTCTCCAGCCTTGAGACGCTTCAGATTGGGGCCTTTTAACTCCAGTGCTCCAGTTTGTCTCAGCTATGGTGACAAGTATAACTAGCACATGGAATGCCTCTGACAGCCAAAAGAAGTTGTTGAGGTCTTTGTGAAACAGTGCTAACATCTTGACTTTTCCTGCAGACGCGTGGTGTAGCTTTGCTGTTGAATAGGTACAATATGCATTATGAGCTTAGCATGATAAAATATTTTGGTGGTCTCATTTTCTACCGGGTACGTTTTCAAAACCCTCTTCAAGTAACACTCTGTGTAGAACACATGGCGATAATCCAATACAGATGACACAGACATAGCATAGTGAGAAAACCCAGATCCAAGAGAGAAATGGCTACAAATGCCCATGAAAAAAAAAAGCTATTAGTGTCATCTGACGTTCTAGAATTGCACAAACCCGAATCTGTGAACGAATTGGAAAAACATCTCTTTAACATTGCATTGATTTTCCCTGGGTTAAACCTCAACTAGTTTGTTCTCAGCCAAAGCTTTTAGCTAGGCAGTGGGAAAGCAAATGTGCTGCACCATCTGGGTCAGTTCAGAGAATACAAACTTGTGTCATCCGTTGCATACAGATGGTATTACAGCCCACCGTCCCTGCTAGTGTCTTCGCATATAGAATCAGGTGATAAGAGAACCTCACAGAGCGCTACACAAATACACAATCACATCTAATCTTATAAATAAAATGTCTAACCTTTTTAAGATTTCCTAACCTTATTAATGTTCACCAGGGGTATTTTCAACAGAAAGATTTTGCTTAAAGTGTGTGTTTGTTTCCATATAATGCATTTGGTTTTATTTTTTTGGAGAACTTTGACCTTTATGATACAAAAGTTAAATAAATGTCTAAATGGCTTTTTGTAGATACTTTACTATTGAAATACCTTTTCTTTTGAGGCAGTAGAGTTAGTGTTTTTAATCTCTTCTACAGAAGATTCAAAGTTGTTGAAATTATAGCTGACTCAATTTTACATGTACAAACAACAGCGTGCGAGAGAGAAAGCTAGTGGCTCAAAGACTAGTAAGGACTGTGCCAGCCTGCTCTTCCCAGACATTTTATAAATCATGCATACTCCTAGTAGAATTATTTATGAAATGTTTATGAGAGCACTGTATGAAAAGAAATAAACCTAGGTAAAGCTGTCTCCTTTTGAATTGTACTGCAGAACTGCAGGTCTGAATCTGCGTCGTGTTCTGTTGTCTAATTTGTTAGCTCTCACTCATCTGTGGCTAAAATTTCTTTGAATTTATCTATTACTGATCTCAGAATGAGGGAAGAAAAGGTATGTTTGCTTAGCCCTAATGTCTTCTTGTTTGACGTATTAGAAGAATGTCAGGATGCACAGAATTTTCCTTTCTGTGCATCAAGAAGGATATGCTTACTGCATTATTGTACCTACTTGCTTCCCAAACAGAAGAAAACAGCCCTGATGTTACAACTAGACCAGAGGTATTTGCATGTCCACTGCCCTGCCAGTAGTGGGAACCATTATATGAATGATTATTGCAGTTAGACTTGCAGGGAGTTTTAGCTGTATTTCTGTAAACGAATACCTAAGTCTTTTTGTTTGGCCAGTTACACGTTTCTCTATACCCTGTGTGTCTATGTACTTTCCAGCAATCTTCCTCTTCTCCCTGTATGCATGTGTGTGTAAATAGATATAGATACTTCTAGTTTTTTTAATTGGAAGAGATCTCCAAAATGGTTTCTATAGTAACTAAATTAGAGATCAATTCACCAAGAAAAAAATCCCAAAATATTGCTTTATATAGTAGAATCCTTTTTTGGTTCGGATAACATGCCACTATTAATAAAACAAAGTTAAACTCTGTGCACAGATTGATGGGTATTCATCAGTCTGTGGGTGGGTGGTGATGGTGGAAGAAGTATTTTGATGGTTGAGCTCAGTGTGTCAGTAACGTCTCCATATGGCTTAATATACGGTATTTCTATTTTCCTGGCCCATTCTCTGAGGGGGTGGTAATAATCTGTTGTAATAAAGATCTTGATGTCCATCTCTGGTAATTGTTCCTCACATGAAAATGTGCTGTGCATACACACAGTATACTGTAATTCAGACATGCATGTGCATCAAGTCTTGCAAAGCTGCAAACTGTTAAGGAGAATTATTCTGATTTTACTTTGAAAAAGAAGCACTATATGTTTATTTTCTGCTGTGTCCTCAAAGCTCTTTATCCTGTGATCGGCGTAAGCAGGGTCAAACTAAGATAGCAGTGCTCATCAGGAGCAGCAGCTGAGAGATAGAAGTGATTTCACTTCAATTTGGCTTTGTTCATACTAAGTGCGACTGGGCACTGGCAGTAGACCTATGCTTTGCAGAATTGAAAGTTCTGGGCACTCAACAATTGAAAAATGACATCTTAAAGCTGGTGCTACACATTTCTAGGAATACTTCTTATTTTAGAGCGGTGATAACCAGTGGGCACTTCCTCTGTTACTCTGCCAGTATAGCGAGTTCTTTCTCTAGTTCTGTTCCAGATTGAGAGTTGCTTCTCTTTGCCTTCTCAGCTGGAAGTTGCTTGTGAAAAGGAGAGCAAGCTGCAAGGGCTGACTCTGCTTTGGAATTCTGTACAACCAGAGCTAGATGGGTGAATTTGAGAGTAGGAAATGAAGGCCGTTATGAAGTCCCTAACAGAAATTCACGGAGGAAAAGTTCATCAGGGCTATTAAAAACAAAGCCAACAACTATGCCTCAGGGTTTCTGGAAGCTGGGAAGTTATATCAAGGAAGTTTCATTGTATACTCTAATGGTTTTTGTACCTTCCCTTAGAGATCTATTACTGATCACCATCAGAAATACAGCACTGAGTATATGGACTTTTCTCCTGATCTAGTACAGCCCTTCTTTTGTTTCTGTCTAGGCTCCTGAGGTCTATCCTGCACATTGATGGCTCCCATGACTTGAATTAAAATGCAAAATCTGTTACAGAATTTGATGTCTCTATGCGATGTGATAGGGATAACTAGCTATTTATCATCCAAGGAAATAATGAAATCTAGCACGTTTGTCTGAACCTATCCTAGACTGGTGCTCTGACCAACCTGAGGTAGCTACTAATGTGGACTTGAAGAATCCCCAAATATCATGTAGGACCAAAGGCAGCAATTCAAGGCTGATTGTGTCAAGGTGACTGAAGCCTCATGGTTGTTGTTTCTTACTGTGCACTGGAAGAGCCTGAAAGTGGAGGCAACAACAGACTAAGAGCACTTTTCATGAATTTTTTTTACCTCTCTACTCTCCTTTCTGACCTTGGTTGGGAATAGATGTGGGTTACTGTCCTTCTGCTTGTGGATGGTGTATGTCTTTTCTGCTGGCAAGCGTGCTTCCAGCTATTAGGCATCTGCGATGTGGAACATTTGTCTTCTGAGATAAGTAGTACCATTTGAATCAGATTTTGCAGAGAAAGGGAAAGAACTTGAAGAAACTTGTTGTTTATCCATGTAGTTGAGAATCTGTCTCAATATAGTGGGAGTGGGAGTTTAATCATACATGGAGTCTCTAAGAGAATTAATGGTTATATCTGAGCGTGTTCATGATTGGTTGCCTCTCTCTGAACAAATGCTGGTCGTCTTAGCACTTCTAACACTTCATATGAAAATGAGCATGAGAGGATGCCAACCCAAGTTTAAGGAAAAAAAAATTAGTGACATCCCAGAAATCACATGGGTGTAAAGTTATTTAATTTTACCCCTTTTGCTTTGAAGTGTTTTGAATACCATTTTTATGTAACCAGAAGGGAATAGAAATCACAAAAGAATCAAGACAGCCTTAGGTTGTTTCTTTAAAAAAAAAAAAAAAAAAAAATTAAAAAATGCACACATGAAAAACCAAAAAAGCTCTTGATTCCAGCAGCTGGAAAACACTTGAAGCAAATTATTAGTTAGTACTATTTAATAGGTGGTATACAGAAAAAATGACTAGGCCAGATGACCTCCACCATTAACACTGACCTTCTATGTAGCTGGGTAAAGCAGAATATAACAATAGTATAATGAAAACACATGTTAGTAGTTTAATGTATTTATGCTTCTTAATGTGATAGGCAGATAGAGACATCTATTTAGAGGACGGTTAAGTCCTCAGCTACTTTGAAAGATAATTCTATCTTTAATCTTTTCAGGAGATGGTTATATTGTAGCCATGAAATACTTGTGTTCTTCACAGTGTAGGATATCTGCTCTAAAAAAGATGGTTTTCTGCTTTGTAATAGTGCCATTCAGTGAATGCAAATTCTTACTGCTAGCTTTTACTCGCTATGAAGTATTCAGAGGTTAGGTTAAGTAAAAGACATCTCTCTGATGCATGTTTTTTTTTGTCTGCCAGGAAGAGCCAGCTGCTCTGTGAAATGGTTTGACAGTTCAGAAACTAGCGCTGAGTGAGCAGTGCCCTGGGGTGCAGTTAGGAGGCACTGTGCAGCAAGGGATCTGCTGCGGAGGCGCACATGAGCCACGGCTGCACAGGTCATCCAACGCCTCTATTTAACAAGAGAGAAACGATGACCTTGCTCTAGTGTGTTGGCGATGTGCTGCATTAACAGCCTACCTGCCTAACTTGTTTTCTCTGTGATCTTAGGTATTTCATTGCTTTTCCTACATTCCTGCCTAATGTCATTACAAAGCTATTGTTGTTCAGCTGTGTGAGGAAACCATTTCTGTTTTGGGTAAAGAGAAATTAGTGCAGAAAGCTTCTAAAGTATGAATTAAAAACCCTTCAGGAGTCCCTTCTGAACCAAATTATTCTATAATTTCTATGACATAATTTGTAAATAAAATGAACTTTATAAATGGAGGTTATTTTGTGGTTGTAGCAGAAGCTAAAGGGCATGCACATTTTCTTAATCCCTGTCATGGCTTTTCTTTTCATCATTTGCAACAGTCTGGCAAATTGAAGGTTTGGAAGACTGAAGACTGAAACCAAATCAGTTCTTCCCATGCTTTGTCTTTTGTCCTTTCTGGTCTTTGTTAAACTATTTTCTCCATTTTCCTTCAACTTATCTTCCCCTGTGCAGCAGTTCCATATCACAGGCTCAGATGTGTAGTTCCCAGGCCTGGTGGGTACATGTCCATTGAACAGAGGATAGGGAGCTCACACTAACAAATCAGGCTCAGCTGCCTGCAGATCAAGGAAGGCATGTTTGCCCTCCTTTGTTAAGTTCAGAGGTTATTTTTGCCTCGAGTCTAGAAACTTTTTTTTAATGAAAGCTTAGATTTTTGGATAATTTGGTTCCATAAAATATATAATAAGAGGACAGCCTAGCCCTTCTCTGAAAACGTGACTGAAGGATAATTTTTGCCTAAGGAAATATATGGAAGAGAATTAGTGTTGCTTTCTCTGCCTCTGTGTTAAATTTACTGATATTAATGTTTGTATTTAAAGCAGGCAGAGGTTTGTGTGGAGAATGTGGGGAGAGGGTAGGCAGAAAACAAAACTGCAGTACTACTTGCCCCTATAAGGAGAGTTAAGATTTCTGACTCTACCCCTGACGGTTGTTCTTTGGCCAGTGGCAAGCCATTTTCCTTCTTTGTCCCGTTTTTTTTCATTTGTAAGTTTAATGTAATTCTACTCCAGCCCAAGCTTTTTAAAGTTTTAACTGAAAGAATGTTTTTAGTGGTGCAAGTGGGTTTCTTCTCTCTCATGCAAATCCTAAAGCCAACTCTCAAAACAAAGGTAAGCAAGGAGTTAACAGTGCAAGTGAAGCTTTCATAGTGATTGGATTAAGACCAGAAACCCAATAAGTAATGAAGTCTTAAAGTTGGCTATAAAAAGCTAGATAACTTTTTCAACCTCTGCCCAGCATGTTATTTACAGTTCTTCGCTCCATCCTCTCGGAAAAACAGAACTCATCAGTGAAAAATGTCCGTCGTTCACAGAGTTTTCTGTCTCAGTATATACACGCTGTTCTTTCTGGCTAACTTTGCAGGCTTCCAAGACCCAGCTAGTAAAGATGCCAATAAATCTGAATCCCTGGAGATAAAAGCATGGGGTTTTAAACTGTCCTTTGTGCCAGTGGATATTAAACAGCTATTTTTTCTATCCAATTTCCCTAGGAAATGTTTCCTCTTTTGTTGAGTAGATGAATTTCTAGACAAAGGTAAGCTAGGGAACAAATAACACTGAAATAATTTGATGATACGGCTTTGTAGAAGAGAGGTTGTCATGAAGATTCTAGTATATTACAGGACATAAAGCAGCTAGTTTTAAAGCTGGATCTTAAAAGTTGAGCAGCAACTGTTTTATCTGCTCTAAACAGCATTTAAAAGGTGCTGGTTTGCTGGAATAATACATGGTGAGTATCCTTTTACAAATGTGCAGTGAATAAATTCATAATTTGGTCTTGCCATCTGCTAACTGTGCATCGGATTTGGACCAGAGAGTCACCTTAAAACTCTTGATGGGGTTAGTTTAAAGTTAGGTCAGGTTCTTTTGTTCAATAAAAGTTTAAATATATATATATTTTTAAATTTTTTAAATATTTTTTAAATATTTTAGGAGAGCAGAGTTTTAAAGATAATGAGCAATGAAAGGCTTTTAAGTTATATGTTTTTATGTTGTATGTCTACTATCTGGTTATCAGATTAGTTCTTCTAGCTTCTTACCATGAGTTATTAATCCTAGCTTTATTGTAGAAATAAATGAGAAGAACTGTGTTACATCAGTATGGACTGGTGCATAAACAAAACGAAGCAAACAAAACCAAAAAAGAGTAACTTTAGGCTTTGAGAAGCAAATCTAAGTAAAATCTTAGCTTTTTAATTAGCTGGCATCAGCATTTTCCTTTTTCCTACAAATTCTCATAACCTTTGACTGAAAGCTTTGACATAAGTCCTTTTAAAATTCAGTAGCAGTGTGTCGAGCACAGACGAGCGTTGAACAGACGTGTAGTGTGTATGTGCCTGAAGTCATACTTCGTTGTCTTTAAATACCCTCTCCTCTTGTTCTGAAACTGACAGCAGCACTCTCCGAGGAACAGAAATTTAATGGATATATTGCCAGAATCAAGAACTGTTCAACAGAGAGCAATGTTCCTCCACACTTCTCTTAGGTGAAGCTGTGTGTGATACGTCCAAGATGAAGTATGTTTTTTTTCACTGTAGGTATTTGATGAGATGTCTTAACATACAACTGGTAGAAACATTTCTGTGACATTAATCCATACGGTTTCCTCTACTTGCATATATTTCATCTTGAAGATGCTTCCAGGACTGCTTTTGAGGCAGATGTCAGTCTACATCTGTTCTTGCTCAGTATGGCACGCATCTGTTCCATATTCCTGATATGGCAGTGAGATTTTTTTTTTTTCATTCTTATACCTTGTCTCTGTAAAAAGACTCACCTTACTCTGAAGGTTAAAGGAGCCAAATGGCAGTAAGTGAATACAAAAAGAGCTCCCATTAGATGCGCAGATCATACTGCCTTTCCGAAACCCTGTCATGAGTTCATTCGGCACCTAAGATGGTTTCCATTTGCCTGGCATTATGGTCATTTATTATAACTTTCATCTTTATGAAAAGAAGAAAATGAATAATGAAAGTAATTTTATTTATTAAAGCAGCATATGTCATGAGAAATATTCCTGGAATTACAGTTCTCAGCAGAAGGATCCAAGTATTTTTCATGGCTATTCATTGCCTCAGTGTGAACATGAAAATAGGAGAATGTGGGATGAGAGCAGAGTGATTAAGTGTGTATATACATGTGTGCAAGTGGAAAGCATTTATAGACAAATATTTTTAATTTAATGGATATAGCGGGATATAATTGGCCAAATAAAAAGGATAAGATGAGGGCAAAGAGATAAGATGGCAGATGATGATAGGTAGGAAGGTATATTTTTGTCATGCTGTAGCTAGTGTGTGATGAACTGTTTGCTAGCTGACTGCAGTATCACTGTGTTGAGCTTAGATAAAGATACTGAAGCAGGAGTTGTTTGACTAATAGTACTCTGTCTTTGGCAAAATTCCTAAAATTAGAGGAGTAAAAAGACTGAATATTGTGTAGAGTGTTATTGTTCCAGACTCTTTGGCTCCTGTGGAGGAGGTAGGATTTCCTGGAATAATGAGAACACCTTTTGGAGTTTGCATGGCAGCTAATCTGTGAAACTACAAGGGTGGACCGCTTAAACAGGGCGACTTGCTAAGCCTCCTGAAAGGAATTAAAAGAAAATGTGAGTGAGTGGTTGAGGGAGAGTAATGAAGTCCACTGTGGTCAGTGTTTTAGCTTGCTCCTCTGGAACACTTGCATGTAGGACTGTGATATCCAACACGGAAGTTCCCATAGGAGCTTGGGTGAAAAATGGCTGATTTCCAGGAGCCTGGTGACCTTTGTTCATTGCAGTTGCCTGCGCTTCATCTCCATGAGTGCGATTACTCACCTCCTGCCAATAAACAGTTTCACAAATTTGGCTTTTATGAAGTTAATTTTTCTATAGGTTAGAAGAAGCAAGATCAGAAAAAGTACAGCCCTTTCACTTGAAGTACTTCCTAGCAGTTATTCAGAATGAATTAGGAATTTTGCTAGCCATTCAATTTGCTGACACAAAATAAAAATCAGAAACGGAAAACTCCTGCCAGGTCTTTTTTCCTTTATGTGTGTGTGTGTATGTATAAATATATACACAAAATATATATATATATTTTAATATATATTATATATATATATAAATCTTTATCTGTTCAGAGCTGCTCCCTATACGCTCTTTGGTAGAGTGGGACCAGTAAGAGTCATCAATTTAATGATTTTATTTTAAAATGTAAACTGAGGAACAGTGTTTAAAACCAAGGTTTTCAAAAATGGTTTTGAGATTCTTCCATTTTTTTATGGGTATCTAACCTGAGATACACAAAAGTGTTGGTGTTCAGGACTTTTTGAGATTGATTAATTAACCCCTAATTTCATGTTGGAAACCCAAAAAAATGCCTGCATTAGAAAAACCCAAGGTTTTAAGTTATTGGCTTCACTATCTAAAATTGATGTTGAATTTATTTTAGAACCGGTAGGAGTAATTTTTGCCTGGCACACTTATTCCTTATTGGTTCTTCTCTGCACAAATCTTGAAGCAGAAATATTGCATCTATTCTGTATCTTTGGAATGAGATGTTCTTGCTGCTTTGCTTTTTGCTAGTTTTTTCCCTTTAAGTAAATGAAAATTCTCCAGTGAGTGCCCCATACAAGAAGTTACTCTTCAGACTTTGTGCCTTGGGGGTCTTGTGGCCATTGTTGTATGCAGATTTGTTTTCATCTTGACCTTGCAACAGTAGCCCCCAAACCAATAGCGCAGAAGGAATCTAGAAATGTTTCAGCTTCATAAGCGATCTGCAGTCCTTGAGCACAATGTATCTATAGCTGCATCTCAGAGAAGAAACACAACTTTCTCCAGTTAAAAACAAAACAACAAAAAAAAATCATGGAAAAAAGCATCCTGATTGCTTTGGCATCAACATCAAATGGGTTCTGCAGGTAGTGATTTCTTGTCTTGCAGGGATTAAACAGGAGCAAGAGTATAAAGGACTTCTTGAGTTTTACTCTATGCATGTGTGTTTGTGTGTGTGTGTATGTATATTCTAGGAGAAAGAACAGTAGTAATTTTGAAGAGTAAATAGACTTTTTAAGGCAGGGATAAAATGAAAGAAATCTTACTTTTAAAGGCACAAGGAAGCAATTTAATTTTACTAGAAAAGAAATATCATCTCTATCAGTAGCTAGCTGCCTAGACAACTTAATTCTACTCTGGTGACTGACTGAATTCCAAAACTAAGACTTTTGAGGAAGACAGTAACGCAATGATGTACAAATGCACTTCAGGGGTACTGTTCTTTTGTTTGCATGTCTTATAGAAGTATAAATACTAAAAAGAATGAAATAATACTCCAAGTCCAGCCTCAACTATTTCCCATCACAAAGAAAAGAATGGAAATAGCTTCAAGATGCACTCACTGTACTTCACCAGTGAGGGATGGGAGAGTGCCTGTGTTCCAGCTGGAGGAAGTCTAATGGCTCTTGATAGTAAATGTGCCTGGGTTCTCAGCATTGCTAGGCTAGGTTACAGAATATCAGAAGAAGAAATTTCAAAAAAAAAAACAAAAAAAAACAAAAAACCCCCAATCTTCAGTACTTTTGAGATCATCAATATCTGAATAAGGAATTTTGGAAAGTCCGTTCTCATGCTGAAATTCAAAGATATCAACTACTATGTCATGTTATGCTTTCAGCTTTTGTCACCTGGCATTGGAGACCGTGGGTATTTTAGGAACTTTAAGTGCTCAGGAAGCAAAAAGGTTTGAATTAGGAAAGGGAGGAGCAGGAGGAGACAGACAGACAGGACTTAACTGCCTTACACGTTTCATGTCGTAGGAGTTCACGGCTTAGCATTTAGACAATCGTTTGATGTGACCCTGCTAACAAGAGTGTGGGGGAACAGGGAAAGAATTAGGTAATAGTGAGTAGAGGATGTTTTAGTTTTGGGGGGGGGGGGGGAGGGTGAGGAGAGGGTGACTTTTTTTTGTAAATTAGTAATTAGTGTTACTCTTTCAGAAATCTTCACTAGAAATCATAGGCAGTATATTCTGGGCACAGCATTGCTGTGACAGTGTAGGTAGATACACCATTCACGTGTAGGCCTATTTTTTGTGTTATTTTGTCACTGTCTTTTCAATATGTCACTCTTCTCCCTTCAAAATCTGACAAGTCACTGCTTGCTTTTTGTGTATAATTGAGCCAGAATAAATTTCCTGCATCTGTATGTGTTCTCAAATAGATAAAGTAAAGCAAAGCAAAGTGTCTGTCTTCCTGAAAACTTGCGTCTGAGAGCTGTCTCCACTGGCTGCCTGAAGCTGACAGAATGAAAGGCCCACCAGGAGTTGAGTCTGAATCTGAAATCTTTTAAGTAACGTGGGCTGCAAGGTGAAGACAGCAAGATGTATACTGCAGATTTCTCTTCTAGATCTCTTTACATTTTCTCTTATTCCTGTCGCTACCTTTTGACATATTCCTCTCCTGTTTTGCCATTTGCATTTATTCTTTCTTTTCCCCTTTGTCTTTTAACAAGAGTGGTTTAAATGTAGTGTGTGGACAAATAATTAGGTACTTGCACGTTATTCTATTATCTTAGTCTCTAGAAAAGACTTCTATTCTAGAAAATCTTCTATTATCTTTGTCTCTAGAAAAGACAGCATATGATCTATGTGAAATTCCCAAAATAACTTCATCCATTTCTAATGGTTTTGTAAGTTTGTCCAGTGAGGTATAAAAATAGTATTGAATTGTAGCCTTTTACAATCAAAGCTGTAGTTCTCAAGTACAAAGTAGTAATTGTTCTAAGGACTGGATTACCCTTACTTATTGAATATTGAAGAGAGACAGGTGTCAAAAAGACAAGTCCTCCGAAGGTCCAGATTTGCTGTTCTGTTTCTCTTGAGGTTCAAAGGGAAGTAAAATGGACCCAATTTCTGCCTGTTGACTTCTTAGTAAACAAGAAATATAAACCTGCGGATGAATAGGAAATCATCTTCAGAGAACAAAATTGGTGAATATTCAAGGAAACATGAACTATATTTTTTCCCCCTCCCTCTTCTTCACTCTTCTTAACCTCTATTACTTCTGTTACCCACGGACCACTGTGAGAGTTTAGCTTTAATGCAGGTATCATAATTAAGAGCTATATTGTTTTGTTTTAGGTTATAGCAGCCCGTTGTGCTGCTCTGCAGTAGTAGTCTCCTCATAGTAGTCTCAGCACTGATAGAAAAGAGAAATTGACCTGGAAAATACGTGTATAAGAACATAAAATTTCCTACTCTGGATTAGAATGGGTTTTCTAGGCAAGCATTCTGATCTGGTAGCTACTGCTGTCTGACTGTTTGCAAGAAGATTAAAAAAATCTGAATTAAAGGAAGCAAATAGTGCTGCTGAAGAAGAGAATGGTTTCTAGTTCCTGTAGGACTTCCATTGCCCCAGAATCTTGCGACTACCTTTGTCTCTACAAGAAAAAAAAAAGCCATTCCTAACTGAAAAGAGCATCCTACTCCCTTGAAACAAAAGATGAAATCCAGTCTTGCTAAGTGAAAATCAAGTTCAGGCTAGGATTTACACTGCATGTCTCTGAGCTGAAGAGAATCACTTGAAAGTGGAACAGAATTTCAAATACATATATTCATATATATATAATAACCTTAAACTCATATGCTGTGTTTGTATGTAAAGCTAGCATCCTTATCTCCACTGTTTTTTACTGGTCTGGAATAGTGCCTTGCCCTCCTCATTTCTCCTCATAAAGAACTAAAAAGTGGATATAGGACGTGGTCTTTGAGGATTAACAGTTGCACCTAGAATAATTGTTTGTCTTTCACAGAGCTGTATTTACCTAACTGAAAGTATTCATTTTAAGTATTTATTTTTAAAAGGATAAATGTTAGGTCATCTTGTTGACTCTGGGCATGTTTAAAGTTCCCTGTAATTGCTCTGTCAGTCTTTCCCATCCATCCTTCCCTGCCAAAATGCACAAAGAAACATTGGTTTTTGTCCTTATATCACTGAATTTAAGTTTAAAACCAGTAGCTGTAAGCTGTTTATACAGCCCTCATTTGCACAGTGTCTCCCAAGTAATTAAGTAATAAAGGAAATATATCAGCTTTCACCCCCAGTCAGCCAGAAGGATTAAACAGATGTCCCAAGTACTTCCCTGTGTAAAAAAACAAACAAAATAAAAAAAAAACCCCACGTGGGTATTACGTAGGATTATGTCTGAACCGAGAATGTGGGTGCAGTGGTGGCAGCCATCTGCAACAGCCACTTCGCAGGTGAGTCTGGAGCGCAGGGTGCAGCAGGAGCAGAACCATGCAAGCAAGAGATAGGTAGCTTAGGGCTGTGGTTATGGGGCTGTAGAAATGAGTCGAGGTTATTTCTGAATTGAGCACTGAAGGTTTACCACCAAGCAAATAACTTTATCCGCACAACTAGTGGATTTAGGGCATCCCTGTAATATATCTCCTAGATCCAGAAGGTGGATGTACTGCGATATATTGTTGGTTCCCACAAGCATAGGGGATGCCACCGATACTTCACTGAGTTTGTGCAATTTGTGCCTTAGGTAATTAAATGTGAATTTGCTTGCTCTGCAGTGCCGGAAGTTATGAACACGTATATGTGCAAGTAGTGCAAAATTCATTTTGCTTGTGATGGTTCAGACAATTGAATGAGGTGTAATGCAGGAGTACACAATGCAAACTTGGGAAGGGAAGTTTCATGGTGATTAAGAAAAATGCTATTTGAGAAAAAAATAAGGAATCTTTTGGAAGTGGACAGGTTTGAGGATAATCTGGGATGAAAAGCATATCCTTTTAAACTCTAAAGAGACAAGTTTGTTTCCTCGATTTAAGTTGGCGATGGACCTTCAGCAAATAATATTTCTATACAAAAGCAATGATGAATCAGTCATGTAGTGAATATTCCAATTAGTGATGATTTAAAAAAAAAAAAAACAACTTTCTTGATTTGTTACAAAAAGGTCCATGAATACATTTTTGATTTGTCAAATGGAAATAATGATACTTTGTTCCTTTGTAAAGCAGTTTGAAATCTAGGGACTAGGTATTATTATAATACATATTTACCTTTTACTACTATTTAAAGTCGTATATGTTCTTGCTGCTTTTTATGGAACCATGATTGTTCATTGCAACACCTAAATTATATTAATTAGAAAACAAGATCCTTACAGTGCTGTGCTTATGGCTCAAAGGCATTTAGCTCTGCAGAATGTTTATATAATATAATTTCCAATGTAGCGAAAACCCTGCCCTTAGACTATTATTTTTAAACATTTTAAGTTGTATTTAATTCCAGGTACAACAACTACTTCATTTGCATAAATAAATGACAATACATAGGAAAAAAACTCCAGTGCATAGAGGAAATGGGAGCTGTGCTGTTAACGGTGAATAAATTAGTAGATTAAAAATGGCAGGTCAAAAATAAGCCTATTTGCATTAATACTTAGAAAGTAATGATTCATTTCAGTTCTGTATTTAAAAGATAAATCTGTGTTATGCAGTCTAGCGATTAAAGGTTAATGGATTTTTGAAGTGGTGGTGCCAAAACTACATTGTCGTAAGTACAGAATGGGTTATTGCCTTCAGTAGCAAGATGTGTAAGAGGCAACAAAGACATGTATTATTATTTAAGTGTGGTAATGCCCACAGTGATATCGTACTTCGTAACATAAAAGCATACTCTTACTGTTTAAACAGAGAGATAAACACAAGGTATTGTTGATTGATGTAATTTTATAAAAGATAAATAGGATAACTAAATTATTATTATTTTTTAAGATGCTGTTAAGCATTAAATGCATAAATAAAGGTATAAACAGGTATGTGGAAAGTAAGAAGAGGCAAGTTATAGTTCATAGGACTTTCAATGTGAGATTAAAATTGATGTGGGAAGAGAAGAGAAGGTGAAAGAGAAGAAAAGAAGGTGAAAAGTGGCAAAAATGATGGGAAAGATAATCTTTGCAACTGAATTCTGTGTAGTATCACAGTTGTGGAATGGGTTATTAAAATGAGGTGCTAATGAACAGGTTAGATTTTGAGCACTTCAGAACAGTCTTACGAACTAGGAGGGGAAAAACCCTCGCTCCTTAGGAAGGACAAGGAGAAGGAAGCCAAAGACACTGTCCAGCTTGCGGGGGGGGGGGGGGGGAAGGAGCAAGGAAGAAGTAGAAATAAGTGTTTAAACGTTTGTGATGGAGATAATCAGGAGGGCTGATTAGGGCTGGGAAACGAAGATAAGTTTCTAACTGTGCTAAGCGCAGATTGAGAAAGATGTAGGGGCCGCAGTTTGAGAGGCAGGGTTGGATGGACTGGGGAGAAGGCTGGGAGCGGACTGGCACGCGTTTGGGCTTTCTTAATGAGAGAATGACCAAAATCACAGGTAGTGTGGAGAGGGAAGTACAGGCATGTAAGCATGGGGCAGAAGACGAGGACAGACCTTTGTTCCCCCCCCCCCCCCCAATAGCGTGAGAGGGGAAGAAGGATCTAATGAAGGAGGTGGTGAAGGTCCGGGCAGAGAGCACTGCAGGGTACTGCAGGAATGGAGATGAGCTAAAACCCTGGGGATGGGGGAAGGGAGGGTATGACCGTATAAATACAAGGAAAGGGGCAGGGAGCGTTGTCCCACGGCTCTGTGAAAGGTGTTTCGGAGATGTGATGGGAAAGCGTGGCATAGCGCGTCGAAGGGAGAAGCTGAGCCTGTGGTTAGGGCGCGCCATGGCTGCAGCCCGCGATGCGACCTGACGCGAGGGAGGGGGCAGCCGGGGCCAGGAGGCCTCCGCTGCGGGAGGGGGGCTGTGCCACCGGGATCCCGGCCTGCTCCTGAAAAGTAGGTCACGAATGGGCTTTAGGTGACTGATGGTGAGGTGAAGAGAGATGAAACAGCAGCGACAGGGTTAAACTGGGTCACGGAGTATTTTGGGAAGGCTGGGTGGGCAGGTGGGGGCAGATAACTGTTTTTTATTAACGCTTGCAAAGCGACAGGCGCAGCTGTTTACTCACTTGCCCTAAGTGGGATGGCTCCAAGCCAGCCTCGGTAATAACTGGGCCCAACATCCTCTGTCAAACAGGACCATCCTCCTGGCAGGAGCACAAACAGCTCCAGCCCTGCGCCCGCCCCCCCCCCCCCCCCCCCCGCCTGAGCCACCGAGTTGCAAAAGAAAAAACAAATAAATAAGGCGGCAGGAAATCTAAGGTATGCGGTTTCCAGAGGTTGGGCTCGCCCCGGTGCGAGAGGAAGTGTGCGCGGCGCGGGGGCGGGGGCGCGCAGGCGGCGGCGCCGCGGGGCTCGGCCCGCGCAGTCAGGTGGGGCGCGGGCCGCGGGGGCGGCGCGGGCGCGCTCCGGCTCCGGCTGCGCGGGCCGCCGGCGCGCTCGGGCGCAGCGAGCCGTGCCGCGCCGCGCCGCGCCGCCCCTTGTGATGGTGAGCGCGGGGGCGGCCCCGCGGCCGTGGGAACCGGGCGGGGAGGCCCGGGGGGGCTCCCCCGCGGCGGGTCGGGGCCGCGGCCGGGCGGGAAGGAAAAGCGCGTCCTGCTCGGCGGAGGAACCGCGGCCGCGCCGGCGGTGCTCGGCTGCGCGGGGGCGCCGCGGGGGCGCGGGGAAGGAGCTGCCCCCGTCAGCAGCGGTGCGCTAGCCAGGGGCCCTCTCTTGCGTTTCGGCAAGAACAGATTTTATATGCTAGTAAGTTTTTCTTCTTCTTTTTTGTTTTCCGCGCTCAGACCAGAAGCGTAGCCAGCTGCTGGCTTCTGTGAGGCGCAGGGCGTTTCTCGGCTGCGCTCTCCTGTACCCCGGGGTCTTCGGGGCGCCGAGGCTGCCGAGGGGCCGGGCCGGGCCGGGCGCGGGCGGCGCACGCGGCCGCTGCTGACATTTGTGGTCGCGCCTGGGAAGCGCTTACTTCATAGTTCAGTCCGCGTTCCCTTAGAGGCTGCCCTGGAGCTGCTTTGCTGCACAGAGGAAAATCCCGAGAGAAATGGGAAATGGAGGAGTCGAGAGAAGTTTGGAAGGGGGCACGAAAGGGTGAGGGATTTCTGTTGTGTTCTGTCGGTACCGTTGGGGCTTTCTCGGTCTCCTTCCTCCACCCCCACTGAGCGGGATGAATTATTTAGCACCCTTGTTTTCAGTTCAGCCCTAGAGCTTAGAATGGGCAACTTGCACGTCTAGAAGAAAAAAAGGAGATGATAGATCTATAAAAATCATGTCTGGCACGGAGCAGCCCAGCTGTGATCTCTAGTGTGCACTCTGCTGTTTGGACTACGACAGCCAGGCTCGCGCTGGAGATTCCCCTTCTTAGCAGTGACCTAACAGAGAAGCCTGTTGTTCAGTATCTATTTTGCATGAGCTACTATACTGTAGCAGTCGCTGCTTCATTCAGCTAAAGAGAGAGCGGATAAGAGGATTCCAATTTAATTAGCAGTTTGTTAAAACCAGTTAGCTTTATCTGGTCACACGTTTATAATTTTAGAACATATGCCTTAATTGCAGTGAATTCTGATGTGCATGAAGCAAGTGCCACATGCTGTGTGCAGCACTGGCTGTGGCAGCTTCACGTTTCTTTTGCTGCAGCATGTGTTTATTTGCACAAAGGCAGATTTCTGTGTGTGCTGTGGGTATTTTGCATGAAGCAGATCTAGGAGATCCAGGAATTAAAGCACATGCTGTAGAGTTTCTGTCACCCTGCAAGCTACAGGATGTCTTTTATATTGGAGCATATTCAGGTTGACATCTTGAATGCCCAGATGTTATTTTAGCTGGTCTCAATAATATGACTTTTGGGTGGCTTAGCATCCTTGTCCGAGTCTGAAATACTCTAAAGGTTGAAGCCTTCTTCACTCCTCTTCCCTCCGATAATTATGCTAGTTGTTCTCAAACAAATAATTCCTATCTCACAATATCTCTGAAATCAAACGCCAGCAGCCTGTGCCTTCTCTTCTGCCTAGCTGTCTGAGTCACTGCCATGCCTTATGCCAGATGAAGCTGCTGTAATATTGCTCCTGGTTGACTATAGAAGCTCTCCCGTGTATACTGTGATTTGCATTATTGTAAACAGGGTAATTGAAGTATAGCTTCTCTGGTGTTACGAAGGATCAATCAGCTTTAGTTGGGGTGCTAGGCAGACCGCGATGTAAAGGTTTACTTGAATTGAACGTTTTCCCTAACTCTTATAACTGGATAAAGAACATTCTTTTTAACTCCGTATTGCTGAGAGAGCCCTGGAAGTCTCTGAGAGCGAGACAGCGTTAGGTGTGTTAACCTCTTCCCCCCCCCCCCCCCCCCCCGAAAAGGTAAAATAATTGAAAAGCGGGATTAGTGAAATTCCCTTTTGTTACGTGGATTTTTCTATCAGATTTGGAGAGGAAAAGAAATTCTGAGGTTAGCGATGGGGTGCATAACAGTAAGAGAATTTTTTGCCTTTTATAGCAGTCAGGACTGTCGTTCAGAGCCTCCACTTGCTGGGCAGAGAAGGGAACTGTTCTATAGATGCTTCTGTAGTGCGGGGAGAAGAGATAATGAATTAAGTTATCTGTCAGGTCCTAATAACTTCACCTGAAGATCTTATTTGGTGAGGATGGAACATGCAAACTCGTGCAGACTGTTAACTGTTTGAGAGGATTTTGTCTTCTCTGAGACTTGATTCTTTTTTACTGCTGTGTGTATCTCTGATGCCTAGTTATTATTATGGGACTATTTGTTTCTTATTGCTTATTTTAAAAAAGCTACTTCCTGTTCTTCAGCTCAGGAACAATTTAAAGTCCAGGATGTGTACTCGTGTTATTCTTATGCTAGTGTGAAACCTCAGACAGAACTGCGACCTTCAAATATGAACTAATTCATGTATTTGCAGACGTGTATCTTTATAAAACCAGTATTAAAGAAAAGGAATAGAAAATGCTAATCAGACTTTACAGGATTCTGATTTGAGATTAAAAGGCTTTTCTACTAGCTCTTGCTGTCATTTTACTTCTGCCAAAATACTGGCAGAATTTAGATTTTTGTTCATTTCAGCTGTCCGTTGCTTTTGTTCTTCTCAACCTTGATGAAAGGTGCAAACGTTTCTCTACGTTTCCAGTTTTTGTGAACACATACAGATACCAGCCAGTGATGGAACATGCAACTCCTGGTGCTTTCGAGAAAGCCTTTTTGAGTTTAGCGTCTGTAATAGTGAACCATTGAGTACAAATTTTTAGTAAGATTCCTGATATATCTGCCATTTTACATTTCCTCCTAGTTGGTGGTATGTGTTTATATTCCAGGTATTAAATATTGATGTTTCCTCATCAAATCCCATTAGGCAGTTACCTTGGTTTTTGTAGATCACTTCACAGTATGTTCAGTGAAATGTATTAGTTTTCTTCATGATCTCGACTTGTTTCTAAATCAGCTACAAAAATCCTGTATACGTGTATTTTGAAAGTTGGGGCTCACGAGCTACTAAACATGAGTCTTCTGTCATGAGAGCTCTAATGAAAATTTTGTGTGACATTGCTAATACCCAGATGTAATCGTTACAGCTTTATATCAGCGTGTCATGTCCTAATTACAGCATGACTATTTTCTGAGCAATTTGCAGTATGTACCGTAGGCCACATCTGTTTGTCTTCTTGTGGCATTTACCTCAAAGCATCTTGAGAAGTGGAAAGAGCCTACTTTTTCAGACTTATCACGTCAATCAAGAGAAGCTAGGCCTAGCAGATTACTGAAGAGAAACGTATGCTTTTGAAAAGTCCTTATGCAGTTACCCGAAGTTAGATGACACCATGGCTGCGTGATCGCTCTCAGTGCTTTGAGGTAAGAGAAACTCGTGTCTTAATGATGCTTCTTAGCCAAAAGGAATCATAAGGAAAACGCCTCTAGGTAATTTTATGTTAGTCAAGATGAAATTAATCTAAAGCCTCTTCTATAGTAGGTAAGTTATTATTATTTGATTGTATTTTGTGAGTGGCCATGCAGTACTACTTTGGAGGGTTGTCTACAGCCATGGAAACAATTTCCAAATGTTAGCTGGACCTTTTGATATATGTTCTTTCAGACTCAAAGATCTCCTTCAGAAGGATCTCCTAATGCAGTGTGCCCTACTGGTTTGGTGCTCACAAGAAAGAACATTAGGTGCTTGATTAGTATCACTTTCTAAAATGCTTGGGTTTTCCTCTGAGGTGTCCAAGCACTGATCTAACTGTCCAAGCACTGATCCTCTAGTTTTGGCGTCTAACCTGGTGATATAGTTGTGAAATATACAGATGGATGATGCTACTTTTTGAGCATCGTAAGAATGTAATGAAATGTTTTTCAAACACTCAGATTTTGTAGTTTTTCCTCTTTATGTTTTAGTGTGCTTGTTGTTATGCAGAAGAGATTCTAAAAACTGAGAGACATGGAGGATACTGTCAGTACAAGGATTCTGCATGTCAGCTGCGGGGCAAGAGTATGCAGTTAAGCATTTAGTTTGCTGGAAAGAATGGGATGTGGGAATGAAGAGCATTTTTGTTGACATAAAACTTTGAATGTTTTGATAAAAGAACTTTTTAGCACTCTGACAGCCTAGTTTAAAATACACAAACTTAGTTGAGTTGTGGAGTTGCACGTGGAGGCTTTTCCACTATTGAAAGGATTCTCTCTTACGTTCTGTGTATTGGATAGACCGTCTCTTACGTTCTGTATATTGGATAACCAGTAGCTGTTTTGTCTAGAAGGTGGATATTTAAGTAGGTGAATATGTGTTCCTTCAAATCCTGTGAAATCCTTCAGGCCTACTCAGACAGTGAAAGGTGGTATTCTATAGCAGAGAGAGACCCTCACTGCAGTGTTTCAGTGTGAAGAATCTCTGAACAGGTCATAATTCTAAACACGTTAAAAACACGTGTTGGGTCTCATTAGTATAACTCTTAATATTATGAAGTTCATGCCCTCCTTTTGTTTGTAGTATCATGTATACAGCACAGATGATGGCAGTGAATCACGGTAAGCTGTCTGGAGATAGACCCACCTAAGGTAGGTGGGTAAGAGAGCATTTTTCCTTTGCTGTACTCATCCATCCAACTGCAAAGGTAGCTGCCGTTCTTATGAAAAATCTATGTCGTCTTTTCCCTGTGGCAGCTGCCCTTCCCTTGGCCCAGTTGGACGCTCCATAGCTTGTATCATTCTCCACGTCCTTTTGAACATCTGTCCAACGTTTTCCTTTCTTTTCCATTTATGCATTGTCTGGTTGTTATTCCCAGAGGCGTAGAGGGTGGAAAAGCTACCTTTTGAAGAGTGAGATGTTTGAGACTTACCTCAGGGCTTTAACTCTTCTGGTCCTGGATTAGATGGCTAGGTTGAGTGTCCGTGTTTCTCATTCTTCATACCTAGGCTTCATTATGCTGTACTACCTTGTATTCATTTAAGGCAGGAATGTTGTCAGAATAGTGTTAGAAATGTACTGTACTAGGCTTATTGTTTTTGCGTGTTACCACAGGTAGGCAAAGTTGAGAGTTTTATATGCTGAAGTGATTTTTGAGATACAGATTCAGTTCTTAAAATTAGGCTGAGGCAACCCTCCCTCCTCAAACTTAATACTTTAACCTGTATCAGATTCTTTCTTTGTGGTTCTATAGTACCTCCTTCAAGAACAAGAATGAATAAGGCTTGACCTCAGCATGTCGCTGATAGAGACCCAGAACCTCTGGTAGACTTGCCTGGTGGGGTTTATCTCCCCTAACATTCTTTATATTTTATGACTTATCCATCTAGACACTCTTTAAGGACAGGGGAAATCGGCACTTCTAGAGCCTAGCTCAGAATCAGCTGAGGTATATCCATAGCTCAGATAAGCCACATCACCTAAAAAGCCACATGCCATTTTCTCTCTGTAAAGGGTTTCTAGGTGATTTCATCAAATCTACGCATCTGTATCATAAACGTCTGAAGTTAGACTAAATGAATCCTACACGCTGTCCAGAGATGAGTTTGCTAATGTCTGCAGGGGACTAATGCAGGAGCCTGCCCACTTCCAAGGAGGTGGATAGACTCTACCAAGCTTGTTTCATTAGCTTTGAGTGTTTGTTTGCATCTGATGCCTGGCACTCTGCTTGTAGTAGATACTCAGGAAAGATCTAAGCAGAAGAATTCTCTTAGAACAGTGAAAGGCTGGCTGTTAGGCAAAACCAGAAACTCCTACCACTTTCTAAATGTGCTCTGCTAATCGCTTATTTTGGTGATAAGGAGAACTTCCTGTTTCTGGCCCCTGAGAATGTCTAAGGAAATGCAAAACCACGTTAAAGAGTTTTCTTATCAAGGGTTTCATATTCTTTCATTACGTTGCTGCATCATGCTATTTGTTCGTTAGGAGATCTAGAACCATTCTGTGGTCTTTGGATTTCTGTGCTTTAGGCCAACCCGCCCTCCCCCCCAAACAAAAAAACCTCCAGACTCTTTCAGACAGGGACAGAGTATAATCTAAGATATATCCCAAAGAGGATGTTGAGATGACGAAGGCAGAATCTGAAATTCCAGCGTAGGTGACCTGTCACCTTTCTCAATGTTTTCTTGTGAGTAGAGAGAAGTACCGGACTAAATCTTTGGATAAGTTGTTCTCTGCGCTTCATTTGGCAAGCCTCTTTCTCTCCTTTGGAAGCCCTGGATTGGCTGCAGGACATAGTGTATGATACTTACTGCTGATAATTTCGGTACTTTCCTAATTTATCCCTCTTTCTTTCCTAAATTGCAACTGGTAAAAGGAAGCAACTTCTGGAGCAAAGCTGAAGAAAAGGCAATAAATGTACATAAGTATTTTGCCTGAAAGTCTTTTAACAATAAATGACCTTCCAGCTTGAGGAGTTATCCAGCTGTCCAAAAGGATCTTCTTAAAATGTAGATGGCAGGAGAAAAAAAAAAATCTGTGTTCCATCGCTATACTTTCAAATCCATCTTTGCTTTAGCATCCTTGACTTGTGGAGCAGCGAAATGGGAGGGCTAAACAAGAAGGAACCCAAGGATTCTTCCTTGGAGTCCTCGGGGAAGAGCTCCTCCACGGGCGCTGTCAGCCGTAACCTGGGAAGCAGTGCAGGAAGTCGTCTTCATTAGCCGGCTGCTGATGCATCCTGCACGCTCCCCTGTGTTTCAGGAGGGTGATGCCTGCCTGAGGCACACGACTGCAGAGCTCCTGAGGCAATGCAGCTGCACCACTCCTTCAACAGGAGAGCGCCTTCAAACCAGGGCTTGTTAAGGCAACAACAGCCTGTTGCTCCTACTCGCCTTGTGTTTCTTTCCATCGTAGCCCCAGCATTGGATGGATTCCGTGTTTCAGTTTTTCGGTGCTCTAGCTAGCCTTATCCCATTAAAAAGAGAACATAGGACTCTTTCTGTTGGCATCATAGCGAAATCAGAGGGCACATAGGAAAGAAACATTTAAGTAAAAACTCCTCAAGGCTCCTGACTGAGCAAACGAAAACCTCTAGATTCTGCCTGGCAAATGGCCAAACCCAGTGTTTTGCAAAGGCTGCCTGTAGACTTTGGTTTCTGTTTCGCTGATTCCACCTGAGCTTGTAACTCATCATCATCTTAACAAGGCATTTCTGGTTTTAGATAATTGCTTATTCAGCGAGGAAATGACTCCCTTTCCCTGCCTCATATATCTATGGCCCTGACTCATGCTCAAACATAATAGTCTCTCCAAGTAGATATGGCTTGGGTGCCCGTTTCATGAGGGTAAAACCAATTTAATGTCATGTCAAGTGTAAAATGGTTGTTCCAAGAACTGAAAAACTTTAAATTTAAAATGCTGAAAATATGCTGTATTTTGAAGAGAGAAATTAGAGGTGAAAATTATCCATTTTGTTTCTCTGTCAGTAGATGATACTTGGAGCATGTGGAACATTTTCATTTGTCACCACTTTTCATGTTGCTCTCTTACAAAAATAGTGCTTACAGAATTAAACAATTCTTCCAGAAAGCATAGGTTCTGTTTACTGACTTCCAAATGTGTATATTAAAAAGAAGAAGAAAAAAGAGACAGTATATACCATGTAGGCTAGGAATTGTAATCTTGTTCTGTTCTCACTTCTTCAAAGGAAGTTGTTGCAGCTTTGCCTCATGTTTATTTCCTTTCCCAGGCTGATTTAAAATGTCTTTTTTTTTTTAAATATCATATACTTTTGATATTCTGTCGTTGTCCAGTGTGAACAAGATTAAATGCAAACAAGCAAGAATGCTGCTTAAATGCTGTGAACGTTCTGAATATGGCTGCTTTGACAGAATCGCGGAATGGGTGAGGTTGGAAGGGACCTCTGGGGAAGCCCCATCTGGTCCAACCCCCCCCCGTTCTAGCAGGCTCCCCTTTCATTTGTCTGAAAATTTTCATACCGACCTGAGTTCCTGTTACAGAGGTGGAGTTGTTCCACTGCATAGCTGAATGGAAATAGGGATGAAACGAAGAGAAGAATTAAGAAGAAAAACAGTAGAACTGTGTACAGAACAACTATGTATATAGAAAAGGGAAAAGAAATGATGCTTATAAGAAAAGCCAAAATTGGGTGACAAAGTGAAATGAGAAGAGGAGATGCAGGAGATTTAAGATTAAGACTAGACATGCCTTTACTCTTCAGGTCTCCAGTCCAAGATCTCGTGTTCACCTACAGAACTGTGAAGAGATGGCATGAGGAAAGCTAATTCAGAAAGTTCAGCAAGTTGGGCAAACTCTGTGTTAAAACAGACTTTAAAAAAAAAAAAAAAGTTAGTGAAGTGTGAGCTTTCCAGGGATTATGCAATCCTGCTTAGTTCAGCTTCTGATATTAAGGTACTGTGTAGCGCGTAAGATGTTGTTGCACTATTAATCAGGGGCTTCTCTATGCCACTTTATACTGGTTTGTTAGTTTAGTCGTATGTTATAACAATCTTTAAATAATTCTAAAATCAGATTGCTTTCTACTAAAGGCTCTTCTCATTAGGGCGTTATTCAGACCGACAAATTTTGGCTGGAAGTATTTATTTTTTGCTATGGTTGCTTAAGGCAGCAGTGGAGTTGTATTTATGGTACTTGGTGCAATTTGCACTTATGGCAACTTTGTAAAAAAAAACCTGAGAATCGACTCTTAGGTAATTGGAGGTCTTTATTCTGTTTATAGTAACAGTTGTTTTGCGCGTTTGCTTTTTTATACGTGAATCGGATCATCCAAGGTATGCCTAGTATTGCTCCATGTTAAGAACAGAAATCACGTAACGCTGAGGAAGTGAAGTTTGATCTCTGCGTAGAAAATGGCTTACTGTAAAGCTGGGCAGTGTCAACAGGGAGACCTCTCTGGAGAGGCTGGGATTTTGTTGAGAACTGTCAGCTTTTCCTCTTTGGGAGGCTTTCCTAAACCCCAGGGAATCCCCTCCCTTACAGCACTAAAGTAAGCAGCGTGGAGGATTAATAGGCACTTCCTTTCTTTCTATTTTCAGTGACTGAACTAGAAAGTATCCACCACTGTTGCTCTAGCTCATGCTTACAAAATGCAGAGCGGCATGGTCCTCTTCCCCAGGCCTTCCTCCACAAGCCTTGAATTCTTCTGCAGGTGGAGATTGTGCAGCAGTTTCAGGCTGAAAAACTAAAATGAGTGTCACCAGGAATGTAGTATGCAGAGTTCATTATTCAGTTTTATATTTAATTTAAAATTCAGTATTAAATTTGCCCAGATTTGCACTTGGTCCCAGGTTTATTTTTGTCTTACAGTGCGTATCAGGCTTGTTTTCCTCCTCTTCCCCCAACAGTTTTTACATAATGTTTGTTTAGCCAGGAAGGCATGGAAAGCAGCTTGGTGTTTTGGATCTTGAGAGGCGTTTTGGAGTTGTTGGAAGCGTCTCAATCCTTCCTCTGGTTTCACGTAAACAGCTTTGCTGGCTGTCGCCGGAGGGAGGAGAACCCTTCCGCTGGGAGAACGGTGGCCAGCAAGCAGGAGCTGCGCTGCGCGCGGCATCAGGCATCAGCTCCGCTCGGCGCTGGCAGTTGGAGACGTCTTGCCGAGTGGCCTGAGCGGTGACGGACGGTAATAAAACCTTCCAAAGGAGCCGCGCTCCTTTGGTTGTCGCAGGATCTGCACTCCTGCGCATGTATGCTTTCAAGGGAGGTCCTTTGCTCACAAATCTGAATTTTCAAAGGATAGTATGAAAATGTTAATGTTAGCCAGACTGAGTCACTTTTTTCCAGTCTGCTCCCCAGCTAGTTCATTGCAAGCTTAGCATTTGTATCTATTTGTTAGCATTTGTTTTAAAAGCTGAGTGGGAGGCTATTCGAAAAAGCATTGTGATCTGTGGTCTGAATTCCCAGGCGTTCTTCCTGCAGGTCGGTGACAGTGGGTAAGGAAAAATTTGTACTCGATGACTTAAACCTCTCTTTGGGCAAGGTTTGGATTAGACTGTTTCTTCAGTCTCTGATTCAAATTGTGATTTTAAAAAGAGTTCCAGAGCGCTAATGGAATAAATTCCGATAAACTTGTTTTAACATTTATTGTTTTTCGTATTGCTTAATAAAATTGCAGTGGGTGGAATGAAGATTGTGTTGATTCCTAGTGGCAGGCTTCTTTCTGCTTTTGGCTTGGGGCTGCATGTGAAATGGCAGGTATGTAACATAGGACAGTAATCTGGTTTATTGCTGTTTTGCATTTGAAAAATGGCAAGTCAACACATGAAAAGTTGGTGGCTTTCTTCTTTGAGACTTTCTTTTGTAACTGTAAGGTTAAAGTAAATTTATAGTCTTCTGATGTGCCTCTCTGTGAGGAAGAATTATGAATGTTGATGCTCACTCGCTTTCTCGTTCCAGTTAGCATATTCTGTCATTACATATGGTTTTATTACACTTGCTGCATTTCCTGGGGTAGCATAGGTGGGAGACATCCCACTGTTTGGGAAGTTCTCATTTAACAGTAAGTATCCAGGTCATCCGTATTGTTCAAATTACATAATGAACACACACACGATACGTTAGTGAATTACAGTGAGGGTGTTTTGATTGGTATAGTCATGGCTCTTGTTTTTTGGCACGAACAAAATAATGTGAATCATGCTAAGTTAATGTGCGGAGTCTGAAGAGTTTACCCTTTCTTCACATGGAATGAGTCCTTTCTGAAAGTTTTCTTTGGACTAAATCTATCATAGTTCACAGAATTTTCTCTTTGTTTCCCCCCTCACATTAAAAAAGAAAGGGGAGAGGGCTTGGAAACCTCTAAATTGCTCAGCAATTAATATAACTTGTATTTGGTGTGTGGTGAGGTTCCTAAAATGCATAAATGGGACATGTGAGAAGGCGCTGCAAAATCATTTCCAGCCGATTGCAGCTGCAGTGTCCTAAGGCTCACTCACTCTGAGTGGTTTTCCTAGCTCAAATACAGGATGAGATAATGCTGAGAAAGACCAGGAGCCTACACGCTCTGGCTCTCTGCCATTCCTACAGTGTGTGTCTAAGCTGACCCTAAATTATTTTGTATAGTTAAAGCGGCTAGGAAGGTTACTGAGATGTAGTGCCATTGTGGTGCTTTCAGCCGTTCCAGGATTTGGTGGAAACCAGTTCACATGTGTGCGGAGAAGCAAAAAAACATCTGCTGTAGCATGCATGTGTTCATGGGTAGCCTGAAAACACAGTTATTGCATAGCCTGGGGGGAGAAAAAACCTCTCTGTGTAAATAATCAGCAGGCCAAGACCCTGCTGTTTGGCATGCTGGTTTGCACAACTGTTACCTGCAAGGTCTGAGGGCGCTTGGGAGCTGAGAAGCTGCTTGAGCGGAAAAAAACGTCTCCACTGAGCCGCAGCAGGTACTTGTGGAAGTCGGCAGTTGGGGACAGAAGAATGCAACTGTTGTGCCTCGGGTCAGTCACGTTACAGCTTTAGGTGCTTCCTGGAAAAAGGAAACCACAAAAAACATTGAAAGACAGCTTCAGGGTGCAGGAAAAATGGAACTCTCTGTAAGTAGAGAGTAAGGGAGTAAGAACAGAGAGCGCGAGGGAAAGCATGAGTAAAAGTCTGCAGAACAGTCTGTGCACTTTCTCTAGTTGAAGTCATTGCTTCCTATTGAAAAGCACTGATATTTGTGTGGGATTTTTTTTTGTTGGTTTGTTTTTCCCAAGTTCCTGTACATCCTATGGGCTAGAACTGCAGATCCTCCAGAAACAAGCAGGGGGAGGCTCTGTTGTAGACAGACTGTTTTTTATGTATGTGTGTGTGTGGTCACATGTCATCTTGGATTGCAGAAATCATTTTCTTTGCCTTCACCTTCTAATAAGTTTTAAAGAATTTTGCTCATGCTGAAAGTAAAGCTATAAAATATCAAAGCAAGACCTTCAAACAAGGATAAAAGAGTAAGTATTTACATATCTTCCTCCCTGAAAAGATTTGGAAAGCAGAATTCGTTTCCTGTCCGATACTGATATCGGTGAGACCTCTCCCCCTCCCCCTGCCCCGCAGCCTCACAAAGCGGTCTAATGACCTGAGGATTTTCATCTGAAAGAGCTGCTACAGGAAACGTAGCAGGAACTGAGTAAAGTGAGGAGTGGAAAGGGTTGCACTGATATAACAGCAGTTTTGGGGAATGGTCACAGTTAAAGCTGCGTGCCAACGCACACCAAGTATAGCGTTATTGGAATTGCAGTTTTCAAATATGGTTGACTGCTGTGTTAACAGCATCCATATTAAAACACCTGAAAACAATCTCCGTAGGCTTATTAGACGTTGCAAATTCTGAGCTGACTAACCAAAATTAAATTATATTTTCTATCTATCTCCAGCCTTGCTCCCCGAAGATTCCCTCTGTCCCAGAAATTTAATTAGGAGGCTCAGGATGTATGCACAAGTACTCGGATCTGCGGGGACGGGGGGAGGAATGGGTATGGCTGAGGAAGCTGATTCTTAGTATCAGGCTGGTTCCTCCCAGGGTGGAAGCTCTGATGATAGCAAGGCAGTAACTAAGCTCCTAATACATTTATTAACAGTTTATTTGAAGGTACAGTCTTGCTGTGGTTGGACAATAGTTGCAGATTTTAGGTGAGGAAATCTTAAACCAGGTTACCTCTTGTTTTATTTGATAGTTGAGCTTTGGCTTAGGGAGTCTTGTTCATGTGCGTTTGAGAAAAACGCGCAAAATAATTTAGGCTTTGCTTGCTTTTTTGGGGGGAACAGCGGAGAAACATTTAGGTGTGCTGCAGACTCTGTAAAACTCCCAGTTCTTGCTACTGGCCAGAATTAATCAGTTGACTTCAAATCCAGATCTCCGTGTTCCAAGGACCAACAGCATCAATTTCTGCACGCTGACAAATCAGCTCTGTATGTTAGTTGTCTGTCCGTTTCAGCGGGACGCGGCTTTAGGGGGTTCCTCTCTTCCTCTCTGTGCAGGGAATCTGGCGCATCCCGGTGGATGAGATCGACCGGCCGGGCAGCTTCGCCTCTCATATGAACCGCTCCATCGTCCTGCTGCTGAACGTGCTGTCGCAGCTAAAGGATTACAATACCTTGCTGAAAGTCTCGTCTATGCTACAGAGGACCCCTGATCAGGGAAAGTACGCTCTCTTTTGTTTAATCCATTACTTTGTAAAGCTCTGAATATTTTGTTCACTGAATAACTATTTTTCTAAAATAAGAACGTCTTTAGGTTTAAAAAAAAAAAAAAATCCCAGCCTGAGTCTTTGGAGAGACTCTCCAATAGACGTAAGGTGTAACGATAGTAAAAGTTACCCAGAATGAACGATTCCAGAACAGTCTAGAGTTCCTCTGCGTTTCTCCTGAAGCTCAGAGCAGCTGAGCTGCTCCCTCACGAGGAGGGATCCGATCCGCTGGTGGAGCGGAGCGTGGCGGTTTCGGCACCCCTCTGCCGGCCTCTTGCCTACGAGCCGCGTCCGGTGGAGCAGGTCGTGGCCCCCGCGTCCCTGTAATCCTTGACTGGCCGAACAATGGCTCTGCCGCCGCTGGCAGCTGATGCTATTTAAAAGGCTTATCTTATTCGGGGGTGAGCTAATTGTAATTACATTAACCTTATTTAAGAAGAGAAAAAAAATAAAAGCCATTTAATGTGGGCTGTATAGAGATTCTTATCATTGGGAAGACCAAAATAAACATCTAAGGATAACACTGAAGTAACTGTGGTAAAATTCCAGTTGTTTGCCGAGTGGGAAATGTTGAAATTAGTCTCTGGCAAATGCTTCAGAAATTGAACGGCGTGACTGAATGCAGTAAGGTGGAGGCGTTCAAGGCTTCTTCCTGTGTTTTTGAGTGTGAGTGCAGGTGAATTTGCGTAGATCATAGCCTGTCTGGGAATATGTCACCCCACGTTCAGCAAACTTGAAGCCAAAAACATGTTGACTTTTAGCATATCAGAAGTACTGGACCATAGAAGGCTTAAATTTTGTCCTAGGCGGGCCCACAGTTGTGCTAAAAATATTGTGTTATTTATAAGTCTAGACTGAATTTAACAAAAAGTAGTTTGACATGTTGGATCAACCAGTGCCAGCCATGGTGAACTGCAGTCATTACAGGAACTTATAAATGCAAATACTCAGGGTGCGTCTGGCATATGCCTGTAGCAATTCTGTTTTTGAAAATAGGAGGGGGGTTTTCAGCTGAGCTGCTAGCTGTTACTGAACTACTGATGTGTCAAATGTTGTGTCGTTTATCTGAACGGCAAAACAGAAAATTACTAAATGAACGTAACACTTCAGAAAGAAAATGCTTCTATTCAAATTGGTGGCTTTCTGACCAGGTAGTACCCTTCAAAATTATTTACTTGATTTTTAGCTATTTCTCATTAAGAATAGCCAGTTCTGAAATAGAAATTCAATTTTCCATCAAACTCAATTAGACGGGGTGGAAATAGTTTCTTTGAAAGTGGAATAAATCATTTTGTCACAATACAGTGGAGTTGCAATGCTCTAGTAAAGTAGATGAAGCTGTAGGGTGAATAAGTTTTATAGTAATATTAATTTTTTTATTTTACTAAGTAGAAAAAATTGTTAGCTTGCCAGTGCTTTAGCTTTAAAAAGCTGAATTCAAAGGCAACTGGGGTGACCTATGAAAAAGGATTTTGTGATGCCATTAATCTTATGTGCACAGTTTACCCAGAACATGAAAATCACCTGACAGTGCAAGATGGTTTTGTGTGACTAAAATTCTTTTTCAAGAAAAAGTTTTGAATAGGAAGTTCGTATTTGAGGGGCACTGAAGGCCTGAGATAAGAAAAATGTAACTCTGGCTTTCTATTTTGCTCTGGAGTTTTTAACATTTTTTCTCTTTTTCCCATTGTAGATAATGCTATCCGTCTTTTACTTTGTGACTCTCATCTTCCTTGCTGTTTGTGGGGAGGGGAAAGGTGGAGGGAAATGTGTGTAAAGTCTTAAATTTCAACGTACACATGTATATGTTATGCTTTTGTTATAATGTTGTAAAAAAATAACATGTATACATGTCTATATATGTATACATATATGTGCATGCGTGTATATATGCATGTATCCTGGTTCCTGCTTTACAAGTCCTGTAAGCTCTCAGCACTTAGCTTCATTTCTGTTCTCTTCCGCGGCACAGGAAGTACTTGCGTGATGCAGATCGCCAAGTTCTGGCCCAAAGAGCCTTTGTGCTTACAGTGAAAGTATTGGAGGACACGCTCAACGATCTGACGCAGGTAAGGCAGGAGTGTATTTGGTGGTCGTTGATTTAGTGCTTAGATTCTCCCTTCTTTGAATAACCTGAGGGTGAAGGGCTACATGAATATCACTTACTTCTAATGCCTTTTGTTTATACGCAGCTGCACAGAAAACTTTCTTACAGCATTGTTCAGTTGCTCAGTTCCAAAATCCAAAAACAAACGTAGTGGTTGGGAATGGATAATAGTCAGTTCGATTTGACTCTTCCCTTAAATTTCAAATAACGAAGGTTACACGAGAACCGTGGCCTTTTCAAGCAGAATTGATGGAACTTTTCTTTTTAAATGAACTAAAGTTCCTCCTGCAGAACAAAGACAACTAGATCTTGCGTTCCTGCACGTTTTTAAATGCTAGTCCTTGAAATCAACACACCTGTTATTACATTTAAAGCTTTAATTTAAAAACGTCATGACTGACCAGTTTCTAGATTAAGATACCTGGAACTTGGAAGCTTATTCAATAAACACATTCAAGGAAGAGCTTGTTCCTTAGGGTTTTCTGAGTTCACAGAATATAGGCTTAACAAACTAAACAAAAAAAACTAAATGAAAGTATCTTTAAGAATGCTGGAACTCTGTATGAAATACAGTTCTTCTGTAAATCCCCATGGAAGAACTATATCATTAGCAATTTTTGAAATAAGAACTGAAGTACTGAGGTTTTCTACCTTTGGACTGTCACCAAAGTAAAGGCACAAAATTCAAATATTAGAGCAGAGTTTAGCATACTACTTGATCTAATCACAAGAAGAAAGCTATGAAAGAGTAGCCAAAAGATTATGAAATTTAATTTGAGGTTGATCTGCAGCTGCCAAAAGAAGCAGGCTCAGTTTTGGTTTCAATACATTAGAAGAAGATGTCTTGCTATTAAAACCTTTAATTAAAAAAAAAAAAAAGAAAACTTGGATTTTATATAGTTGGATACCATAGTAGATTGAAAAAGTGGAAAAAAAAATAATTGCAGCTTTGGTTCAGTCTGTGGTGTTTTCACTGATTAAAATATTTTAGTCGTAACATTTGTGGCTTGGATTAATTAATATGTACAAACAAACAAGAACGAACATGAAATAAATGCATTTTCTTCAATAGAGGGAGTAATGTAGTGGTACTCATGGTCAGTATTCATGGTATTCATAGTTGGGTTCAAAGGCTTTCTGATTTCTCTCAAAACAGCAAAGAATGGTTTCTTTTTTTAAGGTTTCAGAGGATCAGGGTTCCAAGTCTCCTAACCTTGCTTCAGGAAGGATGACAACAGACGTCTCTAATAAAACTAGTGCTGAAGAGGGGAAAGATGTCCTCCCCAAAAAGCCAGTTTTGTCGGATGGAGTAGTGCACAGTACTGAAAATGGAGTAAAAGAAGTGACCCAGGGACAAATCCCCAATGCTATGGACCTATTGGAACAAGAGAACAAGAATGACAAGGAAATTAAAGAGCTCCCTAGGCCCGGTTCAGTTGAGCCTATGGATCTTGATGGATATTCCAATGACCCAGAAAAAATTGATTCTTCATGTAAACGCAGTGAGCCAGACCGTCTTCAGTCTGGCAGGAACTCAAAGGAGAGAGCCCCAGAGAGCCGGACCGCAGAACTCTCTTTGGAAGAGCTAAGTATCAGCTCAAAACAGCAGCAGCAGGCAGCTAAAGGACTAGTTCAAGCAGTAGCTGTAGAGGAACCTGTCCAGAGATCAAGCAGGAAGAGGAAATTACTTGAGGATGTAGAGTCTGGGAAAACACTTTTGCTTGATGCTTACCGGGTATGGCAGCAAGGTCAGAAAGTTATGGCCTATGACCTGGGTAAAATTGAGAAGATCATGTCTGAAACGTACATGCTGATTAAACAGGTAAAATATTTTATTAGTCATGATTTCTCTTTGTGACCTCAGAGGAGATTCTCTGGGATCAAATTTTATGAGTTAGCTAGCAGAAAATAGGCCTGTTTTTAAGGATATTTCTCCGCTATGTATCCTTCACGTTTCCTTTCAACTTTTTTGGAGCTGCACCATATATTCTGTGGGAAGTTCATTAAAACTCTTAATTTCTAAAAATAATGATTTGTGGACCTGGCAAAGAGGACCCAAAAGAGGCTTTATTTCTGACTTTTTTTTCTAGTTATGAGTGGGGCTCAGTGGTAGTTGACACACTGGGAGAATGAACCTTTAGACTCTCTTATTCTGCACTTTTTCAGAGAGTAATGCCTACAGTAGAATTTATCTGTTGTGGCTGTGGTAAATTAAAAAAAGATTTATCTTTCAGTGGAACATGTTTAAATCCAAAAATCACAGTAAACCCCAAACCAAACAATATACAATTGGTCTTATTTCTTTTGAAAAGTTGGGAGGATAACTATCTCCTCAGGAGCTACTCTCTTGACGAGAGCACTGCCGAGGGGGGAAAAAAGTCAGCTCTTCCATGTTTTCAAACTCAAGAGCCCACTCCTAAATTGCTGAAATCAGTTAAGAGCTTTCCTATCAATTGCACAGAGTTTGTTCATACTAAATGTTAGTTAAAATTAAGAAAGCATGCGTTATCTTGAAATGTATATTGCTGAAAAACTTCAGCTCGCTCCTGTTCTGGTACAGAAGTGCTGCTTCTCCCCCCTTGCCCCACATCCCCATTTCATCAGAAAGTCATTGGATTAATAGATGACCTAAGTAATTAAGACTTCGTTAATTGTGATTCAGGTGGATGAAGAAGCAGCACTTGAACAGGCAGTCAAGTTTTGCCAGGTGCATATGGGCGCCTCAGCACAGAAACAGGTAAGCACTGTGAAGCCCCTCGATCCTTTTAGTATGCTTTTATTGCATAGTCTGTGCAGTCAAGTCTGTAGTTGAGTGCTTTTAGCAATTAGAAAGATCTACTTTTCTTGTACTGTTGTCATCTAAGAATAAGTGGGGCCATGTTTGTGGAGGGAGCTCATCCCTTTTGTTAGGCTACTGGCACTGGCACTGTTTGTGGCAGACTTGAATGAGAGCTTAAAAAAACCCGGAACAATCCTGAATTTGAAATATATATGGCCCACTGTGGTTTTCTGAAGGTCCACCTCAGATGGTAATTACCTCTCTGTAAGTCCGTAAGGGCTAACAAACACGTCGGCTCTTCCCTTGCTAACGTTGCACTGCGCTCCTGAGGTACCAAATACCTTTTCTCTCAACTTGCATCATTGAATACTGATTTTAACTCAGTTATATTGCTCAGTTTGCATTTAGCTTGTAGTTTCTGATGAAAACAACTGTAGAACTTGAAAAATATAGTTATTTACTTGTCCTTAGTGGGAGATAAAGCCCAGAAGAAATCTCAAGTGGATCAGTGGCATGTTTAGTGGTGATTCATTTTGCCAGCAAGCCATGGGTTGAAAGCCCCAAAGCATTTGCTGGCTTCTAGCAGCAACAGCCATAATTTCCAGAGTTTCTGCCACTGGCACACAAGGAAACAGTTGCTCAGCAGAGTCCAATTAGAAAGTAAAACACATTTTGGAAGAAAAATCTATGCTGCTAGTTAATAGTCTCTTTTAATACTGCTTACTGCTTTGTATATGTTTTATGCTAAGAAAATTTAGTCTGTGTTATAGATTGCCAGCTCTCAAAAAGTAATTAAAATAGCATTTATCTGAAATTTTGAAAAATCTTTTAGAGTCCAAATTAGAACCTTTTTGTTGTGTATGAGTGTTTCACAAGTGGTAGTCTGTATCATTCTTAAGTGCGTAAAACAGGAAGAGTCTTTAAGATTTTCTCCCCAAGAAACGGAGAGAGCGCTATATGAATATGTTGAATCATTTTCAATACTGATTTAAAGTTGAGCTCTTTCAGAAATGTCTTGAACAAGCTTGTTTTATGAGCTGCAGAAGTAATTTATTCTGGTTTTCTGCAGTTTTCTATCTTCTGTCCCTCCAGACTCTCTTCTCTTGTAACTTCATCTTCCCATCCTGTGTGTTGCCTAGTAGAATTGCACAGAGTACATGGTATGACTAGCCTAGAGATACCCGCACACTGCATCCCAGCATGCCGGTTACCAGACAGAAAATATTATGGTTGGGGGAAGAGGGAGAGTTGCCTGCTCTTCCATCACTTTGATTCTTCCCCTTGCCTAGGTGCTTATTTTCGTTAGATGGAGGGACAGTAAAAGTCTTTCAGAATATCTCCTCATCCTTCAAATGTGGTTGAGACTTTTCTTCTGCAAGATGCATCCTTCTCTGCTGCGCAAAAACATAACCTTTTGAGGAGGTACATCTCTGATGTTAGCAAGTTAAACATTGTTTTAAGATAAAATGCATTTGAAGACCTAATTTGCCCTTTTTTCTGCAAAACAAATATATTTCTTAAAATTTCAAATAATTATTTCAAATAATCTCTGGGGCAACTCTGATATCCGTCACCAGAATACTGCCTCTGGTGCCTCTACTTCTTTTTAATTCTCTTTAACCTGACCTCCAGTGATGTATGTTGTCTGGTCCTTCCTTCAGTGTGATAGCGTACATGACAGATGGTTCTCAGAACTGAAGCACGCTTGCGTCTCTTGCCGTGAGAGATACTGAGTGATAGGAAGAAGTACTTGCAAGATGAACCTGTTACCTTATATGCAATTAACAGGTCCTTCTTTTAGTTTTTTCTACCTGGTAGAGCTGAAGAAGATTGAGTCTGTAGGTCCACTCATGTAACGAGGTCTAGCGCTGTCTACCCTGTTCCTTCAGGAAACGCAGATGTTTCCATGTCTTCTGTGAAAGGTTCAGAAGGGTTTGGTGAGATTTTTTTGTGTCCCTTTAAGATAGGTACCCTCCATTGGAGCTTGAACCTTTTCTTTTCATGGGCCATTCCCTTTAATCTATGGGTAAGTGTTCTCCTCCTCTCCTTGTGATGGATATTGTTTTACTGGTGCCTTGCCCAGCAGCATAGATGAGGTTCAAGCCCTCAGGGCAGACTCTGTTATTTGTGATTTAAGTGTTTACCTTCACACTAAACTTCTTCCTGAAGTGGTGTATAAGCTTTATTTGTCAGAAGACCTGCTACCTTGTGTTTTTCCCAAAGACACATGCCTTCATTACCACTGCTGCTTGAGCACCTTTGATCTGAGGCAGATGTTACCCTTCATCTGTTTGAATGTAGAGCTGAAAGAAATCAGGGGTTAGGGATTTCGGTGCGGAAACAGTAGGAATAGGTAAGAGGTTCTCATGTAACAATTAAGAAATTGTAGAGAAACCGTTTATAAGAGGCAGAGCACTTTATTCTAGCAGTGATTTTTCTGGAAGGTCTCTCTTCTCAAGAGCTGCGGAGCTGCCATGCAGCTCTCTAGTCATACTTCAACCTAACGATAACACTACTGCTGAGATGCCTTGTTTCACGTTTTGGGAAAGCTTAATCAACTAATGGTTGCAAAACATTCTTCCTTCCAAGCAAGTAGAATTTTGTAGAGAACACTATTTTTACTGCATTGTGGGTGTCTCCATAAGGACAAGCACTTGAAGGAAAAAGACATTTACTTATCTTTAATTATATATATATTTGTACATGCATTGTCTATATGTACACTTCCAAATGCCCTGCTTTCCCTTCCAAAGGAATTTCTGTCTTCAAGGTTGAGAAAAACTAAGAGAGAAGGGCACACCTAACCCTTTTATGGCTGTCTGTACTGCATGTGGAAAGTCTGGGGCCTGAGTGTCTGTAAAGGGTTCCCAGTCATTAATACCAAGCTTAAAGCTATCTAACAGTGCATCTAGTCAAAATGTATATTGCACCAGTGCATCTCCCAGCACAGTAACAGGATGGGATGGAAGAGTAGAGGGAACTGTGGTTTATTAGCATTTCACAGAAGTTACTTCTCCAATTTTTGCCCCTCAGGAAGCCAGTCATGTTCTCTCATTGAACTAAGCAAAAGAATAAAAATGTCAGAGGAGGTATTCTACTGGAAATCTTTCTTTGTGCATAGTCCCTTATTTAAGAGATGATTTATTTTATAAATAAATCTTGCCTCAGAACATTAAGACTTTCTTAGTTTATCTTAGGGAAAAAATAAGTATCATCAGACTGTGATTTATGACTTGATAATAAAAGGCATTTGCTAATACACTCTTTAAAAAGTAATAATACTATTTGATTTTGGGTGTATTCACCTTTTCAAAAACTACTTGAGTCATATGTTGGCTGAGTTCCTGTCGGAGCCTTCTTGAAGATTCTGGGTATGTGTTTGTTATGCCAGCTCTTCGAGCAAAGTCACCAATTACTCAAGCACGTAACAAAATGTTAGAATGGTGAAAACCTTGCACGCAAATTATTCTTGAAAGTAGTTATTATAGGTGAGCTAGTGTTTAACTTCACTGGAAAGGGTGAGATTTCCTGTTAAGTCACTTGCAATAAAATATACCTCTTAACATGTTGCATTTGTTTAGAGCTTGTAAGCATTCCCTTTTAGGAAGCAGTCCCCAATACAGAGATCATCAGATGCTGCAGCCTGATTTTCATCTGCTTCAAGCATGATCTTGTAAGTAGTGTGAAGCTGACTTACTGTTGCAAGTGCAACTCTATGAATTAGTATAGAGCCGCAGAAATAGCTGCTCTTGTAGACATCTGTCTGTTTTCAACAGACAGAATCCTGTTTTATTTAAAATTGGCAAGTATTTGCCTTCTGTAATCAAATGATGTCATGTATAAAGCTGCTGCAGCCCAGAGAAGTGCTTTGTTATTGGATAGTTTGAATAGGCTTACAGGGCCTGTAGTTCTTCGGTTACTTATCCCAAGGAATTGACAGATTAAAGAAAATGAACATAGAAACCATCCTGATCTATGTCTTTCCATGGTGGTTGTTGTATTTTACAGTTCCAATAGCCAGGCAGCATATGGTTTCTTTATGAAGGTTTTCACTTGTTACTAAAATTAGGGGAGTTATTTGAATTACAGCTTTTCAACTTTCTTCCAGACCGGTTGAGAAAGTTTTAAACCTAAATATTTAACAACTCTGTTCAAATCATTTTATATGCCTCTTTAGGCATAAACAGGAAACAATGCAATAACCAGTACACGGAATTTGAGAAAGTGGGTTGTTATCCTTTTGCAATGAGAGCTAATCTTCTTAATAGCTTGGCATTATTATGACACTTCCATTGGATTTCAGAAGTCCTCTATGATCCTCATGACCAATGCAGGGTTAACACGTCGTAAACCATGTAGACTCCAGCATCTTCTGCTAAGTTGGTTAAATACTTCAGAAAATACCTTAGAAAGGCTGGCTCCACACTTTGAACAAAGCAGGAAAAGATGGTGGTACACAATTTTGCTGTGTTAAGTTCCCGTGCTCCTGGAGAATTGCTGAAATGGAAGTATTCTCTGTTGAAATATGCTACCACATCACAAGGAAAATAATTTAGCTGTAGTGTTAGGAAATCGTGTACAGGGTGGTGACATCCCCTAGTTATGTCAGAGGATGGAAAATTCCGTTTCAAAAAAAGGGATCCTTTATGCATGTAGTTGCTACTCATAGTTCAGGTTTCGCTTAATGTCTTTACAAGGTGCTTAACAGTGTGTTTGTGTTTACAACATAATGTCTTTAACTAAAAGATACACCTGTCTGTACTCCGTACGGACTTGGATAAAATGCTATAGCATTCGAGTTCCAGTACAGTGAGGATCCTCTTCAGTTAAACAACATAGACTCTCCATTATCTCAAACTTATTTAGGTCCAGCTCCTACTTCTGGGAGTAATTGAAGATGTTCTCCCATAGCAAATGGCATTTTGTTTTACCACACTCTGGTAATGAGGACTTTGGGTTTTTGATGTCTAATGCAGAAGCAGGTGAAGGCCTGGAAAGGTCATTCAAACAGGCTCCTAAACAGAGACTTGTAAGCTTGCAAAAGCAGTTAGGAGTAGAGTACAATGTAAATCAGTACGTAAATGTTACCATAGGGATTTTTTTTTTTTTTTTTTTTACTTTGAAGAATAGTTTTTGCTATATTTATATTAGGCTAGGTTTAATGTTAGTATAGTAAGTATTTACTCTTAAACCATAATGACAAAGAAAAATCTGAGCTTATAGCACTGTTTAAACTTGTACTAAAATGCAAGAAAAGAATAAAATGAGTGGTGATGTATCTGCCTTTTTTAAATAAAAAAGCAAATTGCCTTTGGAAACAGTAGCCTTAAAAGGACAAGATCTTAGTAATTGGTACAAAACTATCTTCAATGTCAGCTGCTGGGACATATATTTCAGTATTCCATAATAATAATAATAATAATAACTTTTCTTAAAGTTGCACATTACAAAATAAGGCTCTAAGATTTTTTTCATCGACTGCAGTATGCTGTGGCGCAGAGTCTAAAGAATGGTGACATGACATTCTTAAACACTGATAATAACGCTGCTGTTTTTCTTTGCTATCATATCCTCAGTGCTGAGAGGACTGGAGCGATAGTCTCTACCCTGTTACAGAGGATTGCACAGTGAGCACTTTGAAAATAAACACTATTTTGTCTGTTACAATAGTATAATCACCGATCCTTCCAAGAATTCAGTTCTGCTGCTTGTTGGATAGTAAACGGTTCTTGTTGAAGTCTCTGAGATGATCCTGTGACTAAACTGAATGTATGCTAAGGATTTAGCCAAAAGTCTTTTCAGTAATGCCCATTTTCTAGCATTGACCTAATTCTCTTTAGTCTATTGTACTATTTTTAACAATAGGAGAATAATATTATAGACTATTTAAATTTAATTCAAATTATGGCAGCTTCCAAATGAGAGTGTACCACTGCAGGTGATGTCCCATCAGGAGTGGGATTGTGGCCCCAAAGACATGTAATTGTTTGTGTTAGTATTTCAGGGCATGAAGTGATTAGTGCTGCAACTGGAAAAGGTTGGAGAGTGCTAGCGTGGGCTCTGTTTGAGCTGGTGTGAAGCTTTTCTTCCCCTCCTGCAGGCAGTGCAGATCTGATCTGAAACAAAGAGGCGGAGCAGCAGGGATGATGTGGTGATATGCAGTTGCATCCTTGAGTAGGAGTTTAACGACAGGAAGAATAGAGAAAAAATTAAACGCTCTATTCCACATTTTTGTTTTACCTTGCATAGTGTACAGACCTTCAACAATTACTGAGGCGATTGCATTTTGCAGTTCCAGAAGTTTTTTAGGTTGCTAATGGGTGGCCAGAATTTCATCTTTTTAATCTAGGCAGTTGGGTTTCATCCACTTGCTGAGATATGTTTCTTCTAGTCTCTTCTGTTGGGCTGATTTTAAGTGAGGGAAGAAAATAAGTAGTTCTAATAGTTCAGGTTGTACTTGTGAGAGGTGATGGTAGCATTTTCTGGATTTTTGTTGGTGGTGGTGATGGTGTTTAAAAAAAATACCTCTGGGAGACATGACAGTGAATCATAGTGTAAGAATACAGGCACAGTTAAATCAGCACTTTTAAACTAGGACTGCCGCTGGAAGAAGCGATGCTGCTTCCCTCCTGGCTCCTGCTTTCCATGGTATACATTCCCCTGTGCTGGCACCGCTGCTTGTGTGGCCGTGCAGCACGTTGCCCTGGAGAACTGGTATGGCTCAAAATCATGCCTCTTCTTTTTCTTTTTCCTTTTCCATTTATATTCTTATTGTGAGCAAGATTTTTGAGATATGTCTGTAGCGAACGTGCTGAAAGTGCGGTATATTACACGTTCTCTTCATCTCCTAGTTTTGTGAGACAGTAGATGTATATCATCAGTTTAGCACTATTTATTTCTATAAACTGTTTCTAACTGTTGTTTGCAGTTGTATCCTCTAGTTATTTAGTGATCATCTTTTCTCAGTATTTATTTTACTGTTTACTATGATCAGTTTGAGTTCAGCATTATAAAGGATGCGTGTGCAAAAGCACAGACATTTTTTAAGAGTGTAAGAGTGAAGTTTGTAGTTTCTAAGTTAATTACGAACATGGAGAAAAAAATTAAAAATAAAAATGTGAACTTCTTCAAAAGCTCTCTAGTCCTTTAAAATATTTAGTCAACTCAAAGGAGCTTTGTAGCAAAGGGCTCTTATCTCACAGTCCAATAAAAAAGAGGAGGAGAAAAGTAAAAAGAAAAATGATGGTTTCTGATTAATAAACACAGTCCCTGCATTCTCAAGTTGCATTTTATGAACTCATCCAGAGATAGTGTGAGGCTTTCCCTGATTCTCTCTATGGCTTATAGAGCAGCAACATCAAGTAGAAGATGGGCTATAAGGAGAAAAAAAAGAAGATACAAACTAAGGTTTGAATTTTACTGTAATAAAACAGTAAGAAATAATTATGTACAGAAAGTTTCTCTCTAATGACCCCAGGTTTTCTTCAGAATGCAAGGATCTCTTTAAAAACCGAATTCTATTCTGAGGGTAACTGAGGATAACTGTTTCCACTGTTTGACTCAGATATTTTTTAAAGACAAAAAATCCGAGAAAAAAAATTGAGGCATGGTAGAAAAATATCTCTGAATCTAGTTTGAAAATACTTCACCTCTTTCAGCTTTCTTCCTATCTGAAAATAATAAAATAAGTAAATAAGCCCTGATTGCTATTAAAATAATAGATGAAGAGGATTTTTTGGAATACTGTCTGACCTTATTATGAGGTCAGCAGAAAATTGTAGTATGCCATGCAACGTTGACAGAAACAACAGGATTCTATAGCAAAAAATAGCTCCCTACTCTTCAAATGGTTGTTCATAGATCTGCTACCAGTGGAAAATATATCGGTCACCCTGCTGTTAGTAGCTGAAGTTACAGGAGTTGAACCGAAGATTAATCCAGTCCGCGGTCAAGCAGCAGTTCAAAGGGCTCTTGTTCTGGTCTTTGGTTTTCTCAATCTGAGAACTTTATCAAAGAGATTTGCAGAGATCCTGAAAGCAGTATGCTATTTCTCTGAGTTATAAGATGTATTTTTACTCTTGCCAGCTACCATTTTAATACAAAATTAATGGTGCCTGGAAACCAAATACCAGGAGGCCTTGTTGAAGGAGAATGAGAAATCAGGAAGCAGACTAGTTTGACCCTGACAAAGCATTAAGCCCAGATGTGTGGTTCTAAGGATCAAGGAGGGGACGTGCTATTAGAAAAATAGTTGTAAGCCTTCTAGATAATTAGGGAATTTCTAATAAGCCTTTCCATTAACCACCTAAAACTGCTCATAGTAAATTCTTCATTTGCAATGCTGTTCAGGACATGTCTGCATGGGAAAGTTAATGCAGTGAAAGCTAGGATGAAGCTTCACAGAGCACACACTACTCCACTCGTGGATGTGGAGATACTTAGGTCTAAGAATACCTCTGTCATCTTTGTTTCTTGACTTGAGATTGGAAAAAGTATTTTTATTATTGTGAAATTCATATTGCATGCCTTAATACTAAAATTACAGCGCTCATCTGTGTTGAAGCTGCCATGACAAGTAGTCCAAAGCGGACAGGTAAAACTTCCGTGATCCTGTGTTAGGATATCATAGGTGTATCACCAATCCTGAGAACTGAATTTATATAAAACAAATAGCTTAAAATGTTGCAGCCATCTACATTGCACTTAAGACTAGATTTAACATCTCTAAAAATACAGGAGTATTCAAAGGCAAAGTTCCAAAATCCTGCTATATCTCTGCAGTCTCCTGTTGGGACCCCTGAGACCGTGGAACCGTATGGAGAAAGTCAGAGTAATGAATAGTGCTGTAGCAGCTGAAAATTTCTGTTGGCTCCCCGCAATACAGTATATCATCTAAATGTCATGAGAAGGACTGCTTTGGCAGTGCTGAGTTATTTAAGACTCATTGCTGCCTTAGCCAAAAAATCCTTGCTCTGGGACCAACCCATCCCTGAATAGTGAGAGAGAGAGAGAAAAGAAATTTTCAGCCACCCTTTCCTGCTGCAGCTGCCAAACCTGCAGCTCTGCCTGTACCATCCTGACTGATAAAATCCCCCCTTTCACCCTTAGATTCACTCACCTCTTCCAAAGTAGTGAATTCATGACCACCTTCTCCCGCTTGCTGGTGCCAAGCTCTGAGTACTCTCATTGCTTTCCCTTTCTGAACATGCAGTCAAAACTTCTCAGCAACTTTCAATGTCAGATCCAATTAGACATGATGCTTCGTGAAGAAGCTGCCACTAAAACCAAAACAAGTAAATTCTGTTATAAAGGCAAAGGCACAATCAGGTTATGCAAATCAGTCATGTCTTTCAGGCTCCTGGCAGGCTGCCAGCGTGCTCCACGGTGGTATAAAGATTTTGCTGCAGATAAAAGCAATACCTGCTGAAGAAAGGCAGTGTTTCGTGGCTGCTCTCACTGCCCTTCTCTGTGCTCCAGCTTAATTCCAAAATAGATAACTGGGGTCTTGCTGATTCTTTCACCAGTGTTTAACTCTTCTGAATACTGGAAATGGGTAATCTTAAACTGTAGCCTAGTAGTGAAGAGTTTTAGGGGAACATAGGCAATAGGCTTGCTATACAAAGTCCTCGCCTGGACCTGCACACGACCTCAAGAGCAGCGGGCTCAAATTGACTGTTGAGCGTCAGTGTATTGATACTGCGGGTTCTGTGTTAGACCTAGCAGCGAGGGTGCCGTTTTATTTGGAGCAGGAAAAAATTGTCTGCCGTGAGTGAGACTAGAGGGCACTTTGTTCCCTTTCTGCGGTGGCCGGCAGGCCGCACTGCAGCTGCAGAGCCTTGCAGGCTTTTTTCTTCTGGGTGAAAACTTGAGTGAGCTGCATGAACTGCCTTGAATGCCTAGAGCATTTTCTTCTCAAATACTCATTAAAAAAAAAAAAAAAAAGCGCTGTTCTGTTAAAGAAAGAGGTAAAAGCCTTCTGTGAAAGTGTTTGCTGGGGATGGGAGGAGATAAGTAAAATACTAAATAATTAGAAAATAATCACCTCTAGTTCTGCCTCATATGCTTCCCCCCCTCTTTGTTCCACCCACGTGCTGCTAATTTTCATCTTTTCTTCCTGCACATCAAGACGTCAGAGACTGCTTACAAATAAAGTTGTTTTTCCTGAGTTGGTCGGTGTGCTTTATTAATGCAGCAAAGATGACAAGAAAGAGGGGGAAGGAGAAGATGGGGACAGAGGGGACAAAAGGACGAGCTCCTTTATGGTCTCACCCCTACCAAAGGGTGACCGTTTTGCTCACTGTTGCGGCTGCCAGTTGCCATGGCATCCCGCTCTCGCTCTATCCTGGAGGTGTAGTCTTGATATAATTAACAGCCCTACTCCTCCTGGCTGCTGCAGAAAGCAATCATTAAATGAACATGAAGGAAAGAAAAGTCACTTTTTATCTTTTAGTTTTTCTGTCGATGTTTTTCATCCGACTGTCTTACCTCTCTTGGTGCGATAATGCTGCTGTTTGTGTGCGAAAGTGTTGCTGGAAGACGGACGGGGTGGCTGCCTGCACCAAACAGGACGTTAGGTCCTTGGATGCACTTGTTTAAACAGAAGATTTTGTTAGGTTGGAATGCAGCTCAGTTAGATGTTTATAAAGGTTCATTATTTTCTGTATATAAAATTGTAGTCTCAGGAAGTAGCAGGTTCATCGGGATGTGGATTATGGATATTGCTGCTGGTTCTAATGTACCTTGAAGAGAGCTTCCCAAGGAGATTTATTTCAAATATTGCTACAAAGAGATTGAGAAAGAAAATATGAATAGCTACGATTTAATTAAAAAACACAATATTGAAGAGAAGTTGGAGAGGTAATATAGTAGAATATGGCTGACGGATCATTCGGCCAGTGCTTGGGGATGGGCTCTAGCTGGTATCCTTTTAAAAGGCTGTACTTTTTTGTTGGGCAGATTCTAACTGTAGTCCCATGAGGATACCAAATTCAGACATGAGACTAATAAAAAAAAAAAAATATTTATGCAACAGTTGCATTGCCAGGCTCTTGCGTTAGGAAACTTCTTTTGGGAAGGCTCGCTTTGCGTTTTGCGGAACATTGGACGGTTACTTTTTCCTGCAGCCGCAGGGCGGTGAGCCCGTGCAGCAGCAGTAGCAGTAAGGTTCCTCTAGGGTTTCTTTGTTTTTCAAAATGTTTTAAAAACATTTGAAAACAACAATAAATAAGGCATAAAGAGAGTCTTTGTCCAGCTGTCTGGCTTATGACTTCACAGATAGAGTATATATGGTAAAACTTTCTCATGATTTATCTTAATGCTCAGTTTCTTTTTGCTGCTGTTGTTGCCTCTTTACTGAAGTGCCTATAGGAAGCTATTTTTCGCCCTAACCTCTGTGAGAAATTTCTTGCATTTTTATGGCTGCTTTTCTTAATGGAAGGCTATCCCAGTGCCTGCTTTCCAGCATTTTCTTTACTTTTTTACATGCGTTTTCAATATGAGAAGGGTTCTTCTATAGCAGCTGTGAAGCTGAGTGATCTCTTTGAGAGGAGTATGCTGAAGTAGTCAAAGTTTAAACAAATAAGGAAACTGCCTTGGGCCCCTATATACGTATAGGTCAGAAATCTACACAAGCATGCATGCTAATTATTCATTTAAATTTCAGCTTTATACAAACTCCATAGCAAAGAAGATTTTTTTTTCCTAGGTATTTTAAAGAACAACGAATAAGATATGGGATATTTATGAAACTAACAGACTGTTTTTTCTCGCCATCTATTTTACATGTCATTGAGGTATCAATAAGTCTTGAATGTTTATTCCCTACACTTTAGAAGTATAGTAGTTGAGGCAAAAATAATGCTATATATGCCTCTCTTTAGTAGCTCATCTTGTTTTCAGAAATCTAGAAGAAGGTCTGTCTCTACTGGATGAACATGTAGTTTCAACCAGAAAATACGAGGAGGGTGACAGATAAATGAGTTTTCATCTTGTTTAGGTCGTACACATTTGTACTGTGAGTGGCACCGCCATCAACGTAAGGAAGAGTCCTTCTCAGTGGCTAAAGCCACTTCATGGCAAAGCTACTGTATTTCAAATGCAGTGGTGATAATTGAGAAGTTTTACACGGTGAGGTGGGTTGGGTGGGGGGGAGGTGAATTTTCAGAGTTTTGACTCAGTGCTGCAACAAAATAAAAATTAAATCAGATCCCCTCATGGGAAACCACATAAAACACTGGTGAAGGATTGTCACTGCTTCTCAGTTTCCTACTAGATGTTCGTGGAAAATAATCAAGCCTTTCTAGTGCCTTACTGCTGATACGGCAGCCAAAATAGATGAAAATAAAGTGGTTCTGGCAAATCCAAGACTTTCTCTAATGAGTTTTTCTGGGTTTATTTCTCAAATGAGGTGTTAGAGAGTTTGGTATTTTCCTGGAAGCAGTCACCTGGATGATGATGATAATGTGGCCCTGTCGTTGCTGATGACTATTGCAGTTGGTGAAATTGCTCTAACCTGGCTTTTGAGAGTAGCTTCGCTTACTGATGGAGAGGAGCTGGAATTCCTGCTTTTGCATTAAGAACCAAATCTCTTTTACAAAAAGAATGTGTACTTCACACCAGTGCTCCTCTTAATTTTCTGCTAATAACTTTTGGGTCTTCTCCAGTTTCTGAGTCCAGTAAAACATACCAAGCAGGGTTAAATCCCTTTTGCTAGGGCTGTGACATGGCAGAATACACGGTAGCCAGGGGTCTTTAAGAATGACTCTTACTTACTCTTACTTGAGGATAATTTTCTCTTCCTCTTTTTCCACTCCCACCACTCTTTCCAGAAAAGAAAGACATCGAGAGGATTTTTCTCTTATCAGAATCTCTCTCTGTTTCATTGGGTTGGATCTGTCTGTTTCCTGAATCCTTAGACAACTCTTTACCAGGTCACATTTGGAAGGCTCTCTTTAAAGCCATAAATATGAAAATCTTCTTCAATCGTCACTCTTTGGTTTGAGGCTGTACTTTTCCATTGCACATGAGGAATTTTAGTCATAGTTTTACTGAAACAGGCACTTTAAATTAGTTTCAGCATTATTCTTTGTGCAGTTAAAAACGTTGTGCTTTTCCTAAGCTGCTAAGGTAGCCCTTATCCTCTTTATGAGGCAGGCTGATTTTCCTCAAAAAAATCTTATCCGAACCACAGCTTCGCCTGAAGGAACTAGTTAAAAATAACAATTATTTTGTTTTAATCCTAGATATAGCACCCTTATTTGGTGAGCAATTAAATATGAATTTGGTTCCATCTATGTATGCCATTGAGGATTATTTCAAACAAAACTTTTCTCTTTTTCTCCCTGTGTACACGGTCATCTATAACTGGTGTCCGTTGTCCAATTAAATTTGATATGGGCATCTGAATGTGTGAATGGGCCACTTTTTGCCAAGAGGACTTTTCTTTTCTTTTTGTTGTTTCTAAATCATTCCTTTGTTTGTTGACTTGTTCAGAGAGGTGAAATTTAGGGACACCCCAATATCTGCTGTAAAAGCAGCATAGCAAGGCAAAAGCAATCTAGAAGAGTTCAGGAATGAATCAGGGACAGTTTTTGATCCAAGTGCTGGATGTGCTGACTAGGGGAGGTTCTCACTGTAGCTGCTACTCACAAATAAAGAGAAGCTGGTCAGAGATTTGATAGGCGATGGCCTCCTGCCATGCCTACTCATTTTCTTGCACGTCTGAATGGTCTGATTTTGTACTTTGAGGAAGCTCTTCCCAAAGATCAAACAATTTTTCTCAGCTCCTCTGTCCTTTAAGGCAGCCTTCCACAGAATCTTCTTGCCTACTAGTTCCCTGAACAAACCAAGGTCAGTGCCACAGGAGCTGGCTGATGTCATTGCAAAGCTACCCTTACCGTTTCTAAAGGTTTTGGTGATCGGGAGAGATCATTAATGACTAGAAAATATCCCGTCTTCAAAACAAGCAACCAACCGCACTCCCAGAACTCGAGAAGATTACGGCAGACTGGTCAGTCTCACCTCAGTCACATGGAAGATTATGGAGGAAGATCTCCTGGAAACCATTTCCAGATACCTGAAAGACAAACAGGTACTTGAGAGCAGCAGGCATGGATATACCAAGGACAAGCTGTGCTTGAATAACCTGATTGCCTTCTAAGGTGAAATAATTGGCTTTGTGGACAAGGCAAAGAGCTATTTACCTTGATTTTAGTGAGGCTTTTAACATACCTCCCATAGCATCCTTGTAGCCAAATTGTGGAGGCATTGACTAAATGGATGGCCTACAAAGTGGCTGAAAAACTGACTCACCGTTAAGCTCAAAACATATTGGCCGACCACTGGAAATCTAAGTAGCAGCCAGTTACAAGTGGCGTTCCTCAGGGATTAATACTGGGACATCATCTTCTCTGACACCCGGGATGATGGGATGGAGTGAACCCATAGCAAGTTCATGATTGGCACCTATTTGGAGGGCATGATCAACGAGTTGGAGAGCAGGGCTGCTGTTTAGAGGAACTACTGTAAGCTGGAGGATTGGTTTGACAGGAACCACATGACAATAAGCAAAGGCAAGTTCCAAGTCCTGCCCTTGGGACAGAGTAACCTCCGTGCGACGGGACTGGCTGTGGAGCAGCTCTGCCAAAACGGAGTTGGGAGTCCTGGTGGGCAAAAAGTTGAATGTGGATCAACAGTGTGCCTTGATGGTGCTGAAGCCTGAGAGCTGGGTTGCTTCATCCCGGCGAAGAGAAGGTTAAGGAAGAGCAGGCAGATTGAATTACTGTCTTCAGTAGAGAAGAGGGAACCGGACTATCTCAGAGCTGCACAGTGAAAGAAGGAGAGGCACCAGTTGCAAGTTGCAGCAAGAGAAAATTGGACAGGATCAAAGGAAAAAAACGTTCACTGTGGAGGTGGTAAAGCGCTGGAACGGGGGGGGCCCAGAGAGGCTGTTGAATCTCCATCTGTGGAGATGCTTGGAACGGGACTGGACACGGGCCCTGAATAACCTGATCTAACTTTGAAGCTCTGCTTTGAGTAGGAAGTTGGACTCGAGACCTCCAGAGGTCCCTTCCAGCAGGGATTACTCCATGATGCTAAGGTTCCCTCTGTGTGCTGCTTCTCTCACTAATCATTTTTCTCTTCTGAATCACATGCCCTCCTCCCCGCGCTGCCTTGCCAATTTGCTTTCCAGCTATCCTCTTTCTGTCTCTGGTGCGCTTTTATAGATGAGCAGTGTGATAGATATGCTTTATTATTTTTTTTAATAAATGAGTAACTAACTAGTAGTACCTTTGTGTGTTTCTACTGGAAAAAAAAACATGGTTACAATACAAGCACAGAAATTTCAGATTCTACCGAATGTATTATGTGAGTTAATGAAGTGTATGGGTGTGAAAAGTTTTCCCTATAAATCACAACTGAAAACATTTCCTCTGGTGATCTCATTTCTGGCTTAAGGCTTTCTTCTGCAGTTTAATTTCCCTCAGGCTTGGGATCTCGTTTGTAAGTCTTGAGACCTTTAGTTTCGCAATTGCAGCTTTAAACCTCAGAAATTTGCTGTTTTCATAGGTAGAAGAGACGTTATTTGATCTAATGTGGCAATTATTATGACGGCTTTGTTTTATTTTTTGCGTGCACACAAAATCTTGCAGATTTTAATCATACACTTTTTGTATTTGAGATTGATTAATGAAGTACAGGAACTTTAAAATTACATTCCACTAATTATAACGAAAAAAAGTCCTTGTTGCGTTCCACCTCTGAATTTTAAACGTGGGATTTCTCCAGCTGTAGTTTACTCCATTCTCTCGGTGAAATTCAGCTGATTCTTCTGGGATTGTAATAAATCTTTAGTCATCTAGGACATTAGGACCCATTTTGATTTTACGGTTGGCAGTAGAACTTTTGTGTCTCTTTCAAACACTCGTACTCTTATCACCATGGTTAAAATGACTTTTTCTTTATGTTTGAAGTGGGAGACACAATTAAGCAGTTAAGATTCCTTTCGGCTGCATATTTTTCAATCAATAAGTCTTCAATAAGGAAGGACTGTTGGGAGTATGAACGAATGCATCCTTACATGCAAAAATACTATATCTGATTGCTGGTAAAAAATTATAGAGAAGGTACTTGTTTTATGTATGCTTTTGTTCCCTTTTTCGGTGAATTTATATCACTCCTCCACCTTCTGACTATACGATTAACAGCACTGCATTGAAACTCTTAGCTCTGGCTTTGGAGAAAAGTGTGGCTTTTGGTACTACTCTTCCTTCTACAAAGGCAACAAATCTTCCAGATTGTTATTCAAAGTAGGACCTCAGTGTTACTCAGATCTGCACTTACTGGGAATTTATGACTTGGGGGTTAGGTTGGTCTTTTATTTTGCAAGCAAACATGTTTTTCTGTTTCCTCTGTTTCTTCTCTTCTCGCATCATCCTGCTAAGAATAATTTCTTTTAATAATTTGCAAATTCTCGTACAGCACTACTGCTCTTTCATTTAGGTCGAGAGTTTGCCAATGTATATTTAAATGAAAGAAATTTCTTCCTGTTAATAGGAGTTTGCTGTTCATGTTTAACAACAAAGTTCATGAAAAATGAATTGTGTTGTGAGGGATTTGCTAAATAAAGCATTGTAAATGTGAGTATGAATAAATGCTTGAGTGCTGGTTTGATGAATAGACTGTAAGGAACAGGAAAAATAATTGTAGTCTGTACAGGGGTAAGTTTTTATATTTATATATATATATGTGTGTGTGTGTGTGTGTATGCATATAATAATGATTAATTTTATATTCACCTTAGAGAAGTCGTTTTCCTTCTATAGGAAGTTGTACTGCCTGCAGTTTTTGTTGAAACAAGTAGCACATGCAGGATCGTTGGTGCATATTTTCTCACTGTGTCCTTCTGCCCTGTTTTGTTTTACGTAGTCCACAGGAGAAACACCCACAACCCCAAAACATACGAAAGACAACAGAGAGAGCTTCTTTCCAGTAACACCAGCTACACTGCATCCCACCCCAGTGAACCCAGACACTGTGACTCCTGAAAATCTCCTGAGACTGAATGACCTGCATTCCAAACCCAAACCAGCCTCTTCCTCTTCATCCTCCTCCTCCTCAGCATCTTCTTCAGTGCCTCCATCCCAGGAGTCACACAGGGACACTGAGCATCTCCGGAGTCAAAATGCAGAGCCTGCTCCCAGCATGTGTGATCTTGCACGGGGTAAGTCTTGGGGAGACTCGGCCCTCTCTAGCTAGTCAGCTTGCCAAGGCTATGTGGTGAGTCAGTGCCCGAGTTGTGACTCTGTCCCATTTTGTGATCGCTCGACCACGTTCAAAAGGCTACACAAAGGGAGGTTTTGTCTTGGCTCTGAAATAGGCAAGTATGTATAATTAATACGTATTTTAATTGCTAGGATAGATTAAAGAATTTCTAGTGACCACTGTGTATGTAACTTACATGTAAAATCATGGGATAGCCATATAAAAATAGTGATATGTTTTAAACTCTCTGTATAAATCCTCTAGTATAAAACAAGTTTATTTTGTTTTCTTCAAAGGTGAATGAAAGACACAGTTCTTTAAAATAGCCTAAATGTTATTTTTTTAAAAAATGCAATTGCAGTAAATCGGTGGGCAGCCTGCATCTGACTTACAAGTGACTGATTAACATAATTAGATACACAGGTATCACTGCCATGTATACGTGTGTGGCAACCCATAACGTTGTGAAAAATTCCAGTCTTCTACGTGGCTGATAGAGTTAACATATCATAATTTTTGTGCTTCAGATTTGAGGAAAGAAGACCAGAACATTGGAAATAATTTATTTATAGTCCTAGTGTGGCTATCTGGGAGGTCAGAGTTCAGAAAGTGGATGAAGAAGCAAAACAAATGCTATTTGCTCTGTATCAGGATTGTGTGATTTGTTTAGGACTGTGTTATGTATTTGGTTCTATACCGTTTGTCTTCATGAGGAAGGAACTAAATGAGAATGTTGTCTTTTCCTTTTGTCATGGCAAGCTGGCAACGTTAGCAGTAGTCAAAATCACTGTGCAAGGCAATACTGATTAACTTTGGCGCGTGAAGTAAGATTAGACTGAATTTCAGACTTACCTTGGGTGCTCAGAAGAGAGGGTTGTGCTTATTTGTGGGACACTGCGCGTATTAAGATGCCAGAGCTCCTTCTGTAGCCTGTACCTTTTTGCAACCTTAGCAGGAACAATGTCTGAAAAAGCTCCTGCTACTGCCTGTCCTCACCCCATCTGCTCACAAACTTGGAGAGATCTTCAAGGCTTATTCTGGCCCTACTGCATGGTTGTTTGAAATACATAGTTGACACAGTCTCAGTTACCCCAGACCACTATCTGAAATCGGGTCATGCTCCTCCTTGTTAATTACTCCAGGAATTTTCAGTGATATTTTAAATGAGTCCTCTTCCATACGGATAATCCAGGCTGTAGTTTCATAGTAAGGATATTTCATGTAAATTGACATTTACCTTATGAGTAAACTCATCAAAGTGTCTCAATGATATGAAAGTATAATCCCTTTGCAGGCATGACTTAGGGCTTTCCTTTTCCAGCTTTTCCTTAGGGCCCTAACACTGCTTGTAAAATGCATAGACAAATTCGTAGGAGCCCAGATAAGTTGTGAATGAACCACATACCAAGAGGTATTGTCAAAAGTGACAAATTAGGATACAGTGGAAATAATAGTGTCCGGATTTGGAAGACTTATTAATAATGAATAATATTAATAATGAACAGACAGTGATCTAGTCTGGATGTTTTGTTCAGTATCAGTATTTTTTGTATCAGTAATCTTGTACTGTGACTTTCTAAAGTTTTTGGTGATACGCTTGTGGTGCACAATTTCCCTAAGTAATCAGCCTTGACATCTAAATGCACATAATCACCTGAATGCATCATCAACGAAGAGCAAACTAGGGAGAAATCAGTTTTCCCAATGGGCTAACCTCTGAGTACAGGATGAAATTGAAATTTAACATCCAATATTAGCAGTTGCATTATAACCGTCTCATTTTCTTTTCTCACAAATCCATGGAGAGATTGTCTTGGGAGGAAGGGAAAAGAAAGGGGAGAGCAGAGGAGTGATACAGAAGGAAAGGCTGACTCAATGTGTAAGCCACATTTGTTGTCCTTATGAAGCTAAAGAATGGAGTTGCACAGTGTCATAAGATATCTTGGCAGGCTTGTTCAACAGGGAATAATCTGGGTCTGTGCTTAGACAACAGGGGGAAAAAATGAATCCTCTGGTTTATAAAGTTGCTGTGCACTTACTAAGCAGACAGATAGAAATGACAATGCAGATAAGAGCTACTGCATTCTTTTTGTTTTCAAACAGAGCTCATAAGCATTTCTGATGTGCTTTCCTCTCTGCAATTTCCCAGGCCACCTTACAGTCGTTGGAACACTTATTTTAATCTTTTGACTTCCTAGGCTTTGTAGGGTTGTGAAGTTTCATATTGTTCGTTCTTCTTTCTTGCTTTCTATACATCATCTTGGTTGAGGGAGACAGGAGAATTCGCTGCCAAAATTGTTCCCCTGAAGCTTTCTGAAGATCAAGAGGCTCTCTGCAGAGCTCTCATTCCACTGCTGAGTGCATGTGTTGTATCTAGCTTTCTGGCTCTTGGACCTACCTGACAGGTCATTTCTCTAACTGAGAGAGACACCAATTACTGCGCTGTGTCCTTTTTTCCTTTTTTTTTTTCTTTCTTTTTTTTTTTTTTTAAGTCACCTGCCTTTGCACCTCCTTTAAGAAGAGTTACTTCTGTTTTACCCCTTTTTCATCTGCCTTCCATTAGCTCTGTGTTTCTGCAAAAACTCCTTCCATTTTGTTTTCTGAGTAATGTTTTCATCTTTTTCCTCTTTTTAATTGTCATTTTTCCTAACCTCCTCCTATACCTACTCGTTCATGTGAGAGCATTCCCCATCAGAGAGGATTAACTACTGTCATTTCCTGTGACTTCACCCAGCAAAAGGAATGGCTTTCCAAGCGATGTTGATGCTATACCACTCACTTCTTATGTAAATGTTTTAGTGAGATTTTGGATATAGTGTAGGACAACTGGAACAGAATACAACATGATGAAGTCCAGCAACAAAGTGATAATAGTGGCAATTTCAGCAGGAGAGCCTCCTACGTTTAGGCATAAATGTGCATGCAACAGTTAGCTTCTTTAGCTCAGCCTAAAATTTTCTCTGGGGAAACTGAAATAGGACAGTTCATGTAGGCCTTCTCCAGTCTGTCACACTGTTCCAGTATTGTACTATTCTAAATTACTGGAAAATCTTGAGACTTTTTCTTCTTCACTGTCCTTATCCTAATAATGATTCTTATTAGGAGTGAATAGGAAAGCATTCGTTCACATCTGAGTTTTGACAGAAAGAGAGGGTTTTTATACTTGAAATTATTTAGAATTGTGTGTTTTGCTTAAAACTAGCATTCTGCCAGATTGCAGTATAAAATCAGAGTAGAAGATTAACACCTTTTTTTTTTTTTCTCCCCTTCCCTCATTAAATTCATGTCCATTTAATGTCCAGGCATTTCAATATAAAAAGAAGGTAATCGTTTTAAGTGTTGAAGATCTCTTTATTGTTGGACTCTTTAATGTCCCTCTCATTTCGCTGCTGTGCATGTGAGGACACGTTTCAGGAGGAAAGCAGGAGCCCTCCACCACTCTGGCCCATTCCTTTGCGAGGGAGATAGTGGCAGGTACAGAAGCAAGCGGGATCCTCCTGGTGACACTAGAGCAAATTCAACAGATGTAGTGTTACTTCTTTGCTTTGTAACCTTTTTCTCCTAATTGTGAGTGTTACCAGCACATTGGCACTTACTAAAGCGCGAGAACGTTCCCTCAACGAGCCACTGTTGAGACCAGCAACGTCTGGAATTCACGCTTTGCTGAGATTAATTTCTTTTAAGACCTCTTACCAGTTAAACAAAACAGACTTTTATTGGGGGATGAGGTAGTGAAATAAGTGTCCTAACTTAGAAATTCAGAATCGGGGAAGACAATCAGTTCTTTCTGTAGTGTGCAGGGATGTTGCAACGTGTAAGCTGTGAAATGTCTGTCTGTAATTTCAGTGTTTGTTATCTAGGTGCAGCAGGACAAGTAGAGGTGTGAATGTATGTCAGTAGGTGGGCTGTAAAACTTTTAGACTTTCAAAAGTGCAAGAAGTAAATGCTAGTGAAGAAGGTTGCGTGGAAAGGTAAGGGATAGTATTGTAATTGTGAGCAATGGAGTTAACTTGTCTTAAGTGTGTGTGAGCAGCAATAGTTTCCCTAAAAGACAGATGCTCAAAACAGGGCAAGGGGTTTGAAATGAAAAGTCCTGAGTGTTCATTAATGATGTATTAACATGGCATTTAGCTGGGCCTCAAATTCATGCCAGTACTTTTACATGAAGTGTAAGGAGCATCTTCTCCCAGGAGTCTGCAGCGTAGTTTGTTACAAGTGATGCCCAGTCTGAGGCTGAAGCTGAGTCTTCAGAAGGCTGAGGTGGGGAGGGACATATTTCAAAGAATTTGCCAGCTCTGTAATTTTGCATTGACAGCCTCTATCTTCATATTAGAACAGCGCATAGCACAAAGGTTCATCCTCCACACCTCCACATCTCAACCCCTGTTTCCATCTCTGGGTGAAGTAATGGGGATTGCAGGTTGTCATCTTTATTTGTGTTTAGCCACGTAGCGACCTCTGTGTCTTCTGAGTTTGCTTGTCATAGGCTTCTAAGGCAAAACTCAGATCTTCAGAGCCCGTAGTTCAGAGTACTGCCCAAGGGATTTGCCCCTCTTAGCCATGCCTTGTTTTAACCACGGGATTGAATTCAAATTTAAGTTATTTTTTAAGGCATTAAGAATGGTAACTTTCAACCATCCTAACTGTGATCCCAGTCTTTAGTCTTGGTTTTCTTCTGCTGAAGTCAAAATCATGCCTTAGTGCGCAGAGTTGTTCTCAACAGATGGCTCAAAGAGCTGAAACGCTGAAAGAAAAGATTCGGTTGACTGTAAGTCTGTGGCCTCATCTAAGCCCTCATAATTGCATCATTCTTTTAGCAGTTATCTAGCATTCCTTTTGCCTTTCACGAAGTTTTTCTTTTATTTCTATAGCTTATCTCAAAAAAAGGAGGATCTTTCTTTTCTTTCTGAATGCCCAGAGATTGATGGCATCCTGGAACTCTTCTAGGAGCAAGGATTAGCTTAAGGATTCTCTCTTAAGTAGACGTGTTCTATGACTCTGTTTTCTTGTGTACTTGTTGTATGCAATTTTCCTTTCATTATTTTCCCTGTGTTTCCCATGTTGAATTTTCCTGGGTTTCTACAGCTTGGTTCTTGAGTTCTCAAGACTGAGTTCCTCCAAGCCTTTAAAAACTCTTCTTTAAAAACTTTTAACCCCAGGCCTTTTGTTGCATTCTCAGGTAGAAGCGCCTATCCACCGGTTAGTGATTGCAAAGTTTCTAATAGAAATAACCCATGCTACCTTCAACTAGCTCTGTGTGTACTCTAGCCTCTTGCTGCATCTGCCTCCTGTGTTGGCATTGGTATTTTCACTTCCTCTTGTCTGACCCTTGCTTTTCTTGAAGCTTTTTATTTTTCCCAATGGGTGCACTCTGAAAACAACTTCACCACTGAATTTCAGCAGGGGGTTCCTGGTTTGTAAATGATTTCTTAAATCTCTTTTGCCTTGTGCTCAGACAGTACCAGCCAGTCTCATCTTTTCTTCCTCCCCTTGAGAGTTCTCCTGATTTAGTGTGCTAGTACAACAAATTCATTCCCGAAAAGTTTTTCAGTATACTTAATGTCTATTTCTGACCTTTGCCCTTCAAGTTTCTTGTGTTTTATGTAGTCAATCTAGCACTGCACAAAATCTTTTGAAATTAAAACTGTCGTCGTTTTTGTGCGACCATGTTATATGAGTAAGAATAAATAGGACACTGATAGTGGCTTCCAAACTGGCCAGTGACGTGAAGATAAGTCTCTGGGCCAGGCAGGGTTAGTGATCAAAGAGGCTCGCGAGCCTGGCACGCCCTTAGATCCCCCTGAAAGTGCTGGGGCATCCTTGTCCTACAGGATCTTGCACTAAAAGAACACATCTTCTGGAGACCGCAAAGTTTTATAAAAGAACATGGTAGCGACATTACATTGTTACAGCATATTTCAATTTCACTGGTTTTAGATTACTGCCAACAGAATAAAACTTAGGTATACTCATGCACAAGTGAAGACTGGAGAGAGAGCTAACTGAAAGCCTACAGGTGTTACATTATTTACAAAGTTTTCAGAGAAATCTCTTAAAAGAAAACAACAAAACCCACGCTCTTCTAACAGCTACTCTTTGCTAATTTGTACTGTGCTAAATTGGTTCTCAGGTCAAAGGAGAAGGAGATACTGTCGGAGAGGGAAGGGTCTTACAGTTTTCACCAGATAACTAGTGCATAAAATTCGCAAGCAGTAGACCACAAATGAGAAACTGTTGCTATATTCAAGTATTACTGTGTGATGCTCTCCAAATGATGTGCTCTTGCTAAGTCAGATATTAAGACACAAACATCAATTATCTATATTTTTAAAATGCCATTTGAAAGTTCTTGTGGTTGAATACCAAACTTTTTTTTTTTTTGATCTAAGTGCATAGATTTTTTTTTTTTTAATCAAAGTTTAATGAAAAAAGAGAAGAGAGAAAATTGGTATGGAAGTATTTTGTTTTAGGGCTTTTTGACCTCCATGCATGTCAAAATGTAGGCACCTTCATGCTGTCTACTTCTTCTCTAGGAACGTGGTAGTGGCAGGAAATGTTCATGGACGCTGCTAGAATGGACTCCAGCGTGGCTGTTACCGGGAACTAGCTTGGGAATTAGCAAGGGCCAGGCACTACTTCCAGGAAGCACTTTTAGTGCAGCCACCTGTTTTAAATCTTAATAGCATGGACATGTTGTGCAGCATCAGGAGATGGTTTGGGGTATGTCTCATATAATTGCATGTACACTTTATCGGACCCTAGAGAGAAATGCCATGTCATTACAGTGCAAACTTCCGCTCACCAAACTGTCTGAATTTCTTTCATTGTAGTGGGCCGTGGAACTTGTGTTCTGCAGTCTTTCACCTCCAAAATTTTTCTGATGCTTGATTTTTAGCACGTGGCTTTGTGTGTCAGCATTGAATCTGATTTCCTGAATGTGGCATTTCTAGTCAAAAAGTTATTTATACTGCTAGGACTTCATGGCAAGATACTTGGAATGAACCTAGAGAAAGAAAATGTGTAAGGAAAGGGTACCGTGTATTACCTACTGCGTTCCTTAATCGACTAAATAGCCTCGCTGCCTGCTCTGGTGCAGCACCTCATGGCAGGTACAGTTTGAGGGCTGATGCCCTCACTGTTTCTGTAGAGCAGAAATCCTTAACTGCAGCATCCTTAACTGAACCGTGTTCAGCTGTTCATGTTCAGCCTGTGCTCCAGAGCAGTCTTTCCATTGCCTGAGTAGCAGAGTGGACGAGGAAACTCTGAGCTCCTTCAAGTTCAAGCTTTCCATAGCCTTTCCAGTTGCTGTACAGGGAAAAAAGCTGTATTAATTCCCAGCACGCTGGAAGATGAGGCAAGTGGAATACAGAAGTTTGCACGCTAGCACTTTTGTTTGGAAATGCGGTGAGATACTCACTCCATTGTGGCACAGAGCAAAGGATCAGACCCTTTTCCATCGCGATGAGACAAAATGAAATAATAGCACCTGCCTCATACGGTGAATGAGTAACAGTCGGGTTGGTGCACAATTGCAGGTGCTCTGAGTAGCCATTAAAATACAAAGTAGACCAGTTGTTATTGGGACTGGTAAAATAAGTATTTCCTAGTGTCTGCGCGTGCCCAGAATTCAGCCCTTACTCTCTGAAGAGTTTTGAAGGCAAGGTGGCACAGAACTGCTAATAAGTAGTGACGTATTTTCAGGCATTTTTTTGGACGCATACAACTGCTGGGGAAGGTATCCTGTAGAGGGATGAGGGCAAGTGGGGCAAGCGCTTTGTTTAAGCACTTGAAGCTGCTGTGTGTTCGCTTCTCCAAGCGTGCACTTTTGAAATCATGGTAGTAGTCTGTTCTGGATGCCAAAGCTCAGTCCCTTCCTTTTTCCTATAATGAAATCATATTTTGTGCAATGAACTCGAAGTTGCTCGTATCCTTTAACATATCTGGGCTTTAATACTTCAGACTGCCTCGCTCAGCAATCAAAAAACATTTTTTCCAGGTGCCGGGCGCGTTTTCTGAGCTTGACTTTCAGTTGTCATGTAATAGGTTTAGTGCATGATGACAAAAGAATTTTTTGAAATTCCAGCTAAAATGTTTTCTAGCACTGTGATGCTAACGTCTCCTTATTCCTGACGGTACAAGGAAATCGAACGGCAAAGTAGGCAGTGCAAAGGCAGCAGAGCAGCTGTTTACTGCATACGGTCCTACTGGTTTTCAACTTTCTCCACATCTGCAAGTGCATATTTTGGAGGGTCTTATTTTTGACTGTGTAAATGGCAAAGTAAATGGCACTGTTAGTATGAGAATGATTGCTGCAGTCGCATACTCTACATGTTTATAGTGTGTGGATAACGTGTGTGTAGTGCATTCTGTGTATGAAGGGAGCCAGTAAGAGAATATTAGCTGTGATGAAGTCATGAACCCAGGCGCCCGCTATAGGCATCTGCAAACACTGGTTACCCTGGCAACAAGTGGAAAGAGGTTGGAGAGGAAAGCTGGAGTAGGTTGTTGCATTGAATTGTTTTCAGCTTGTTTCTTCCCCACTAAGGCAGGGAGATGTTGAAAGGTATGACGTGCCTCTTTCTGTGCGTATACTGTGTTATATATATTGCGAGAGTTATTGGGAAGGGGAAGGCTGAAAAAGATTCTTAGCGTTCAGCTCAGTAGCACGTGAACTTTTCAATAGAAATATGAATATGCATTGCGAATCTGTGTTTTTTCTGTATGCTTAATACTTGTATGTTGTGCTATAAGGTGAGAGAGCTAAATGGAGCTCCGCAGTACTGTACCTGTCCCGTCTTCAGCCTGGAGACAACTGGCTGTTGCGTCTTAAGTCTTCAGAAACTGATTTTTATTTTAAGCTGGATTTGTAGAGCTAACGTTTGAAAACCTGCATTAGCAAAAGATTTGCTAACTGAGATTAAATCTGAGCTTCTGAACACCTTCAGAAGGTACAGTACTTATTTGCTTGTGCTCTTGCACTTGGGCAGAATATTGTGGCTCATGAGTTAGTGGAGTCTTTAGCTCCCTGGGGAAAGTTTTTATTAGAAAATCTGGGACATTATGTTCAGGGCTATAACAGTGTCTTCCACAGGACAAATATTAAGATACTCTCTTCAGAAATCTGTTTTAGATAATAAGAAATCCAAATGTGTGTTTCTTCTTGATTATCCTTCTGTCTTTTGCCGTTTTTGTCTATAAGGAAAAAAGATTTAATAGATATCCAGTGCACTGAGTTAAATTATCGTTGGTACAAGTTATGAGATATATGCGCCTGAAACAACCAATTCTTGTTATTTTCAAAGACTAAAAAAAAATAAATTTGGTCATTGACTTAATTTTTAACTTGAAAATAATGCCACTCTCAAGTGACCAAAAACAAAAAACCAAAAAACGAAATTGCACAGTCATAAAAGAGTAAAGTGGATGACCCACTCAGGGAGTAGAATTCAATCGCTGTGTATTTAACTCCTCTGACAGCAAGGCATTGATTAGCAGACAGTGATGCTTGATTCTCATGTACTGAAAGGTGCACCCTAACGTAATATTCACAAGTGTTGTTCCCAAAAGTGTAGGAATGGGAATGCACGTTTAGTTTGCCAAATTTATGCCCTTTCATTTGCATTCACTTTTACGTGGAAACCAGCTGACACATAATTTTATTCAAACTAAATCTGATTTTATTACCCTATAAAACTAGATCTACAGAATTAATAAAAACAAACAGAGCGTGTTATGGAAGATAGGGATGCGTAATGAGCATGCTGACTGCTGATAAAAGGATGTTGACAGATTTCAGTCTTGTAGCATTTGACCAGAAATCGAGACCAAAGCCCACAAGAGCTTTTGTCAGTGTGAGGATGCATGGCATAATTCAGAAGTAAGGCTCGGCAAATCAGCTTAAGCGATGGTATATCTTATAATTAAGTAAAGGTAATAATCAGCATAAGAGGTAGAGCTTTGTCCTTAGCCAATAATACAGTTCTGAGCTCTTATTCTGTACGGTGAACTGTTAAGTCCCTAATACAATTTAGCAGTTGGCTGCATTCAAACTGTTCTCAGCTAACAGTATAGTTAAGCCTATAGGATTTACCATTCATTTATATTTAGTATTATATCTGCTGAAATTAATTAAGTGTTTTGTATTCTTAGTTAGTACGTGAATAAGTTAGTACTTACCAACATGTTTCAGACTTGCAGTCTGAAGTGTTGAAGCAAGTTAGATAGGAGTTGACTTCTTAGCTGTCTGGCAAAGTAATCTTCTGAAATCATCATTTTCATCTTGCTTTTTTCAGATGTTGAGGTAATGCTTCTTTCTATCTTTTGATCCAAAAAGTGTGTCTTGTGGCCGTTTCGTTATGGAAGTCTTCTGGGTTCAGACTGCAGCTTGTCGTCAGAAGCTAGCAACGTAACAGGGTGTGTGCGTATGGGCTTCGGGCCACGTTAGGGCTGAGTCTTCTTTGCACCCAGTCTCTTGTACTCTCTCAGCATGTGGTTACATCATCTGTGTATCTGGTGTAAAAGGCAGGCAAGTACTCAAAATGCTTCTCCAGCTCTCTGCTGTTTCTTAAACAGGGAAACAGTGAATTATCATTTTCCTAGTCAAGGTTCCTGTAGTTTAAGTATTTCCTTCTGTGTTGTTTTTAAGTTGATTTGATCTATTTATACAACGCGTGTTGTATAAATTCGACAGTTACCATCCTATTTCCAATGCCAAATTTTGAAGTCCGTAGAGAAATGTGCAAGGGAGGGCTGAGGGTGAGAACTACGTTTTACTCTGTTGGAGCTTTCCATTTTGTGCTTGATACACGAATCAGTACAGAACAGAAGCTGCTGTGATTGTGTGTGACCTTTCCTTTTCTGGAACTATTGGAGAATTCTCTGCAAGGAATCTCATTTGTTCTCAGGCTTGTATTGGCTATCAGCTACCAGATTAGATAATGGGATTTTTTCTTTACCTATGAAAATCACTGGCTGAAAGAACTTACATCCTGCTTTGGTCAACTTTTTTTGTACAAGTTATTCACGAACCCTAGAAAATCTAATTCATTAAAAAAGTTGCATCTTTGACTTTTGCCACGTTGTTAAACCATAATGTTGTTGTCTTAAGCATGTTCTGCAAGGGGGACTCTCGGACAGGAGATCATTGTCACTGGAAATTCCCAGTTCTTATCTACATTGATGAAGATGGAGAATTATTTTTCAGCACTTCAGGAGGGAAAATAAAAGTATTTTTCCAGTGAGAAAAGTTGAAAAATAATTTCTTTTTAAGAAGTTATGCGCTCAAAATCCTAAATTATTGTAGAGCAGGGACATATGAAGAATTCTAAAGCAAATTAGATGCACAGATCAGTGCATCAGCTGATCTGTGATAGTTGCCTGTGCACACCTTACTCTGTGTAAATATGAGGTAATTCAAGTCAGTCCTTTGTTTTTGAAGAATATCTTCGTTTTATCAGAGAATAAGAACTTGTTCACGAGTCCATAGCCTTGGAAGGCTAGCAGCTATTTCAGTCTGCCCTTCCCAGAAAGGATTGTCACTAGTAGCTCACAGTAGTTCAGTAAATAATTATTCTTCTTATGTACAATATGCAGCTGAATGTGTAAAGAAAACTGATTTGATATTGCATTCGTTGAAAAGCAAATGCAGATGATATATAATTAAGAGATTGGACATGCACTAGGATTCTGACTTGGAAACATTCCAAATTCTGGAGTGGCAGAAGGTAGGAATTTTAGACTAATTAATGTATTTATAGAGGTACATGGGGCATATCACTTAAAACTGAGCATTTATTATAACTTCATATTGGTTACATCAAACCAGATCTGGCCCTGTTACTGGATGTTCACAATAATTAATCTTACCTACCAGTAAGTTGCTCTTCAGTATAGTATGTACCTGTGGTTGCAGATCAGAGTGAGGTCCCTGAATCACAGCTGGCTCCTAATTAAGTGTGATGTTTTTTTTCTTGGCCTGGATGACAGTTATTTGAACGCTCAGATCTGCAGAGGTTAATGGTCAGTTGGGTGTATTTGTTTCTTGCAGTTGTGTGAGGATAACAATAAGTCATGCACCAGAATTCTTTGTTCAGCTTTTTTTTTTTTTTTTTTTTTTTTAGAGTTTGAACTGATGATGCCAAATACCAGAACAGTGTTTAAAAAAAAAAAAATCTACTTGGTTAGACAGCAAAAGGACTGAGGCTTAGGAAGGGGATCAGAATACCTCTTAATCTGTGAATTTTGTTTTGTTAATAAAGAGGAAGAAGAGCTTGAAGTGCCTTTGGAGGGGCTTGGATTTCAGCAGCAGGAGTCACGGCTTTGTCAGCAGATGAAAATGGCTACGGTTGCACCATCACCAGAGCCTGTGTGCTGGCAAGTGGAATCGGTGACCAGCACAAGCTCAGGACATGTGTCTACCCAAGGTAAGAGATTGTTATGCTTCTTAGAATTCTGAAAATCAGTGGTTAAATGAGTATCAATCTGTAGAGACTTGGGTAGCTTTGATATATATTCCTCAGCTTCTCTGCCTTCCTTTCAGTCAAGTATTCCAGAGTTTACTGGCATTCCCGGCAATGTCCCAGCTTCCTGGCGAAGTGCCTCGTAGTCCCTTAATGGTTATTCTTTTTGGTGTATGACTCATGCTAAATATCAAGGCAGCAAAGCCAAACAAAAAACTCCCCAGCACCTGGCTATCGTGCTATAGTCTGTGCTTCTTTTAAACAATATTGGAATATTTAGCAGAAACGATTTTTCGCAATACTTGGACTGAGTAAGTGAAGTTGACGTAAATACCCAGCCTCACAACAGTTAATGCTTTCTTTCCCTCCCAAGAAAAGTAGAGGTGGTGTTTTAACTGGAAAAATTTAAAACTTGGTATTTCACGAGGGCATACTCTAGGTATTCATGTTTGTGGTATCTCTTTTTCCTTTTTTGTGAGAAGCAGATTGTCCTAAGTCTGATTGCTGCAACGTTTCTGGCGCTCTAATCTGAAATAATTGGCTGCACTTGGAGGTGGGTCACAGACCTCGATAGAAATCCGTGCCTCATCTGGTGTGGCAACTCTTACGTTCTTGTAAACTGCTGAAAACATGCTATTCAATTTTACATCCTTTAGTAGTTAGTTCTGCCACTCTTTGGTTTTTCAGGATAGCATCGGGAAGCTGGCACTTTATTTTGCTGCGATTACGTAGCCCTGTCAGGCCCAGAAACCTTCAAGAGAGTAGGTAATTTTACTGGGACTTGACAAGACTGAATCTTAAAACAAATTTATATGAATATGCCTCTCGTTATTATCAGTCTGAGACTCTGGTGTTTTCATTCGTAAAACAGAAAAAAGAATAGTTCTGACTCTGCATGAAGCAGCAGCATTAATAAATCTCTGTTAACAGAGTCTCAGTTTTGAATGTAAAAGTATTGTCCTGTACTGATTATTGTTGCACGTATATATTGTTCTGTAATGTCATAGTGTCTAAGGAAGGGCCAGGTCCCTCTTTACCTGACGCACTGGAAGTGAAGAACAAAGAGATGAGCCTTGTCTGAGCGAGTTTGCATTGTAAAGACCACAAGCTGAGGCTCTTGGGGAGCATATGAAAATGATGTGACAGTGCTGAACAGTGTGGCAGAAAGTGGCATGAGCACACCAAGAATCTTGCTTCTCTTTTGGACATCACACCAAAAGAGGTTTCTATGGCAGTATTGGAAGAAAATAACGAGGTATTTTTGACAGGTGTTGCCATATATATTTCTTAACTTGTGAAGACAACTATGGAACTGTGGGGTTTCCTTTGGTGAAAAGCACAAAGGTCTTGCTTGAAAATATAACAAATGGATGGTGGAGCTTGACAACGTGGGTGGATAGGATCATCTCAACAATGGAAAAAGGAGACAATACTATGGTGGAGGAAGTTTTAAAAAGCCTCATAAAATGAAGCAGCCTTATTTGTTGCATTACATAGTGGCGAGCGTTACAGAATGCAAAGATAAGATGATTGGATCTGAAACAACAAGTGGATGTTTGCAGTAACCTTCTAATGACATGTAAATGGGCCAAGGCTATGCTGTCATTTGCCCTGCTAAGCACAGACAGGCTGGGTTTCTGCTGTCCAATAAGATTTTTAAAAATTATGACCAGTTTCCAGTTGTCACTGTAGAATCTTGAGGTGCTTTCTTCTTCTGTTTCTGAGCCTTAATTAAAACGAGGCTTGAAAAAAGGCCTTTTGAGCCAGCCATATGCTTAACAATCAACTGTTCCCTCTCCTTTGACATCTGAAATCATAGATAGCCTCCTAACATGTTTTTTTTTTTTCTTATTTATTTTCTCTTTAGCCTCCAGTTCCAAGCCTGAACTCAGCTCCAGCTCACAGACTTTGGGAAGTCAGCAGAGCAAGACAGATGGCACCCGTGTAAAAACTCGCATTCTGCCCAACATGCCAAAGCTTTTCATACCTTCATCTGTCACCAAATTTCCACCTGAGATCACTGTCACTCCACCCACTCCCACCCTCCTTTCTCCAAAGGGCAGCATTTCAGAAGAGACCAAGCAAAAATTAAAGGTAATAAAAGGGAAACACTAATTTTTTTTTTTTAGATGATTGTTTTTATCTTAATTCTCCCCTGAATAAAATTCCTATGTGAGAGGAGCAACCATTCCTGTCCCCAGTTTGTAACCAGGGGTTGCAGAAGTAATTGAAGGAGATGCTAGCTGTTATCAGCAGGAGTCAGTTTTTAAGGACTAGTGAAATTTTGGACATGAGTGAAATCACAGCTATCCCAGCCCCTTGTCTCGGAGGGAATTAGAAGGAATTACAAAAACGGGTGAGGGAGTTAGTGTAGCCCTTGCAATTCTTATGTTAGTGGAAGGTACTCAAATTTTAACTGTGGGGAAGCCTATTGGTAAATGCTATGTTGTTTCACATTAGGATGTCATAAATTTATAGAAATAAGAGGACGTAGGAATGTGAAGGACTAGCAGCCAGTTGGTTTTTATCCCTGTGATCATGGGTTTATCCTGTCTATTTAGCAATATATTCTCTCTCTCTCTTTTTGGGATCAGTCTGCTATTTTGTCTGCTCAGTCTGCAGCGAATGTAAAGAAGGAGAGCCTTTGTCAGCCAGCTTTGGAAATCTTAGAGACCTCAAGCCAGGAGTCCTCACTGGAAAGTGATACTGATGAAGATGATGACTACATGGACATATGAATGAATTCTGGCCATCATCAACACCAACCATGTAACCATTCTTCTTGTTGCCGGCATCTCTGGCAGGCGAAACATCTTCGCTGGCATTATTCTCCATTTAATCTACATCATTGTGTTCCTCACTTCCATTACCTTTGTTACCACCACTACTGCTTGTATTGCCTTCAAAATCTTCGCCATTCTCCCCATCATGGTGCTCGACAGAAAGAATGATTGTTTACCAGGCAGTTACTTCATTTGGACCACATTGTCACCTTTAACTTCAGCAAACACGAGAATGTTTTGAGCTGCAACTCGCATCTCTACTGTTCCTGCTTCAAACCAGAGCCTTGGGAGCCAGTCCAGCGGCTCTTTTCTATAGCATTTTTCTACCTTTTAGTTGTCTTTCATTTTCCCCACAGGTTAAATTTTCCTCCCAATAATTTTGCAGCCTAATCTCTGTCTAGCCATACCATGATTAGACCAACAACTCCATTTAAGGTGAATGGAGCAGGAGAAGTTTGCTGAACTAGTCGAATTTTCAGTGGCATCAGGGAAGTCTATGGCTTCAGTTTGGGGCGAGAAGAATGAGCTGAAAGTCTGTTGGCTCCACGGCACAGCTGGATGCCTTGTTAAGAGCTGACTAGGTGGACAGAAGGCAAAGAAGCAGGTTTTCCAGGCAGACAGAGGTTGGCCTCCTGTTTGTGCTCATTTCACTCATATGTATGAGGTCCAGCAAAAATTATCTACCTGAATGTTGGCTTAAAGAACTGATCTTTCCAGAATTGTCTTACAGTCCTTTCTCTTCTAATGCCTTGGACAAGCATTTTGAATTGGGGGCTAGATGATATTTTTATGGCGGTATTGAAAAAAAATTTAAGATTTCAGTACCATTTCAGTAACGTCTGTTTTTTACAGAATGACACGAAAAGGTGTTTTTTTAACTATCTGCAGAGGGACTGCTCACAGTTATTTATATGAGAAAATAATGGTAAAAAAAATCATTTTTTTTTTCTACTGAATGTTAACTTTGTAAAATAATAAATGCAAACCGTGCAAAAAAAATCCATGTCACGCTATATAGATATATATAGATATATATATACACACACAAACATGCGTACACACACACACACACACACACACACACACACACACACACACACACACAAACTTATATATATGATAAAAGAAAATGCATACAGCTTGCCATGTTGGATTTCTTTGTGTTACGGGGGAAGGTGGTTTTCTGTGAAATGCAGAGCTTTGTATAAACTTTTGGTTTTTGTTTTTGTTTTTTCTAATAAAGTCAAAATGTACTTACTGTTGTCTCTGTTGGTTGGAGAGGTCAAGATGCCATGGTTCTGGAGAACATACCACTCCTCCCTTCCTTTTATTTCCTGGGTAAGAGGGTTCTGGAGGAGGGGAAAAAAAACTTCCTTTCCTAAAGACCACCAGAACTCTTGGGATGGCTTTGGTCTTATGTGACCCAGAGCCTGGTCAGCCAGTGCTGCCAAGCATGCGTGCCCCCAGTTCAGTATCCCCATTGAGACCCGAATGGTCCCTGAATAAAAAGAAGCAGCATCAAACTTTGTCTTGCAAGTTCATTCTTGTACTCTGTGTTGTTCATTTTGAACAAAATGTAATTTCTGAGCAGGTGAACACACCCATTGTGGGCGTATTAGCAATTGTTCGTGTAACTTGTTTGCCTACTGCAAGTGATGGATGAGCAGCTTGCAAGTGGCATGTGGAGAAGATCAGGATGAGAGGTAAAAGCAAATGTATATTTTCAATAGTAAAATGTTTTCAATTGGTGTAAGTTATTATAAATACAGTGTGTAGCATATTCTATAGGCATTGCCTGGTAAGAAGCTCAGATAGCTCTGGAAAATAAAAGGAATGATCTGTATTTTTAGAAGATAGCACAGGAAAAACAAAGAGGAAATCGGCTTGTAATGAGAAATGGAACACACAAAGTGAACTGCAGGGCCAAACATTCTTGGAGGATATACTTTTAATTAGTGCTCTTTCTCTTAAGTAGAGTAGACTATATAGGCTTTTTGGCTAATATATATTCTGAAATGTATGGCTGACTTTAAGATCAATTATGAATTCTTGGGCCCACAATCTAGCATAGGGCTGATGTACGCGGACTCAGCATTTGACTTGATTTTTTGGGGACCATTTTTAGTGTAGTCTTCAGGCAAAAACATTTCAAATCTTCAGTAAAGTTAATCTAGGTCTCTCATTTTTCAAAAAAAGACTATTTCTTAATTGAATTTGGTCATTGAAAATGGTTGTTTTCCTTTATTCTTCTTGAGGTTTCCTATAAACTAGGTGTTTTGAATTATTTTTTCCTCCAGTGCTTGCTAAAATGTCTGATCTGGATCTTTCTTTGGCTCCCAGCCTTCCTTTTTTGAGAAGGCTTTGTTTTGTTTTTTATTGCTGAAGGAAAATTACCACAATGATTAAAACTGTTCCTATGAGCAAAGTGAGCTGAACATTGTTGTTCTGCTCTAAACTCATTTAAATCTTCAAACTACAAAACTGTGTAACTTGTTTTATCTGATTTTCAAAAGTCTTAACTGTTTTTCTTACTTTTTATCTGTGATCTTTCATTCCTATTATGCTCTCAGGTGGCTCAAGGACTTTTTTCCTCAAGGTCAAAAGGGTACTGAGACCGATGGGGTTACGTGGGCCGCCGCCTTCGAATCCTGCACTTCTGCTAACGGCCAAATACTGCGCTGCTCAACTGTGGACCATCTTCCATAATGGGTGTTACTGCTGATTTATGCCAAAGGACCCATTTTTCTTCTATATGTATGAAATCCTCTCTCTGTAAGTACAGTTTATGTAGTAGTTCAATTCAGGGAACCGTGTCCTGGGGAGAGGATGCCAAGATCTCTGGCTACGTTTTTGTGTGCTGTTTGTCTGAAGCACCATCCCTAAAGGTTCTTGAAGCGGGAACTTCAAATCCTGTGCAAACAGAAGTATTCACTTAATAGGGTGTCTTCTGAAGCCTGATGATAAAATTTGATGGAATTTTCAAGAAAAAAGTCTTTTGGTAAAACTGAATTAGCTATGATTTTACTTGAAGCGATGTCTTTGAGTTTATCTTAATCATAGTCATAATAGCTTGATCTCAGTATAGGCAAGGTCAAAATGATCAACTCCCCTGTTTCATAGTTGCATATCAAATATAAATAAAGTATTTGGTCTTTAGGGTTTGCTGGGTCACCGTTGCTTCTGAAATCTTTACGTTCCCAGATTTCTTTGTAATATTATGCCAGACAAATAAATGGCAGCTACTGAAGTATACTGCTGCTCTGTATATATTATTTTGTTGGGTTTCTTTTCCCTGTGAAGCTATAGAGAGAGAAGTATCTGGTGCCTAAAGTGAATTTGCATGTACAGACAAAAATGTATTAAAACATAGTATTATATACTATCCTTACTGCTGTAACATCGGAAGAGCTTTAAACATGAAACCTTGTTTGCCAAATAAAAGATCCAACTCAAATGCCGCTCAATCCAACTCAGATTGCCAAATAAAAGATCCAACTCAAATGTCATTTTTCTACAGAATAATCAGAGCTAGAAAACCCAGCAGAAGATTTGAATTTATTGTTTCTATGTAGTTAGAAGCTATTTTGGATATAAACAGATGAGCACAGCAAAGGCAGTTTTCTTGTTAACCTCTTTCTGCATCTCTCCCTTGTACCTTCTGTTGTGTTTGCAATGATTTTGTGTGTCCCCCAATGAAGTGACCAGCTTTTCTCAGGCCAGTCCAGAATTTAAAACTTCGGTTCACCCTGAAGCCCAAGTAGGGGCCGGGAAGGTGTCTATTTCTCCTTTCCTTTTTTGCCCCTTTCGGCCAGTAATTGATTTAAAAAGCAAATCATTTTTGGCTACCTTAATCACTATTCTTAAGGTAGATAGTACTGGGATTTAATTGTGTTGAGTGCAGTTTCTTTTCCTGGCACAAGGATTCTACAATCTCTGTGTAATTGAGGCCATCGAGAGTTCAGATCTCTGAGGCAAGGGCTAGGGTTTTACTAAGAATTTTTCTGTTAGGCACAGCTGTTATTAGTGGCTTCTTCCTGCTGTCTCAGAAATGCTGTTCCTCCAAAACTAATAACTTTTTATTCCACATTACATGTCTTCCTTAATTTTATCAAGTACTAGAGTTTGTCAGTTGTTGTTTCTTGTTTTTTTATGTTTTAATTAGAACAAGATTGCCTCATGAATAATGAAATTAATGTCTCTTCCAGCCAAAATAAACACCATATGGTCAGGGAGAAAAGGGACCAGGAGAAGATGAGTAAAGCATGGCAGCAGAAGCCGATTAGGAGACAAAATAGACTGAATGGAAACGGAGGAGCCAGGTGAGAATAGACTTAAGTTTTGTAAATCACAAAGCTGTAACTCACTATGGTGAGATCATACAGTTAAATTCAACGTTCTGGTTTTGGCAGTGGTGATGATATTTCTAGGAAGCTGAAAAATTCATGATGGACATAGCTGGTGTGTACAGTGTTACAGGGCCTAACTCGTTTCTGTTCTTGGAGGTGCTTGCCGTATTTTTTTTAAGGAACAACGTGGTAAAGTGAATGAGTTGGGATGTTTAGAAGAAAAAGTAGCAAGCATAAGTCTTATGAGCTGTTACTTAGAGCTGGGATATAGGAGCTTTGTTCTTGCAGCTGAAGGTGATGGCAAGAAGTTCAGGGTAGATGTTGAGTGCTAATTGCCATGTTTCCCTTTCTTTTGACTGATTACTAGGAATCCACTAGCGCTAAGCTTCAAGGTATGCATCAGTATTTTAGGAGTAATCTGGGGGTATATTCTCTAGAAAATACTGAAGTTATGTTTTTTCAGCTCCTGCTTGCTTTTCCTGTTCCTTTATATTGTTCTCTCTGTCATTATCCATGCTGCTTTTACTTACTCGGCTCTGTAACTCTTCCACCAACCTATTTTCTGCAGCTGAGGTTCCCACTCTGCCTTCATCTGGCTGTTTCATTGGTATACTTAGATACTGTCCCAACCTAGGTGGTGTTCCAGTTTAGGCAAGAGAGTTTTAAAAGCTTAATGAGCAGCTTCTTAGGAAACCTAATAGGCTTCATTTTCTCAAGTCTTACAAAAAAAGCAGGCAGATAACTTAAATCTGTTAGGACTAAAACCAGAAGTTTTAAGCCTGATGACATTAAGGATGTTGGTAACAAGTGGATCGTGGTGGTCATCTTAGTGCAGTTTTTATCCCTTCAAAATGTCCTGCACTGCATTCACATATGCACAAGCCTCCAGCACACAGTAAGCTGATGTTCATCACTAAGTCCTCGTGCACCTGGGCAGTTGTGCATGAGCGCCAGAACCACGACCCAGCACACCATAGATATCCCATTTCGTTTTTCTCTTGCGCAAACTTGTACACAGCCTTTTTACCTTAATCCCTTTTCTTCTGCTGTCCTGTAGTAACATTGTGACCAGCACTGTCAGAGTCTGGTCAGCCGTGTTTTCTGAAATCATTGCTATCCGCGACAGAAATAGCATCCAAAGGGAAGGGAAGTTCCTCCAAGTGAAGCAGCAACTTGACTGGCGCAGCGCAACCAGCCCCACTTAAAGCTGTGACAGTAATGCACTTGTGCGTGGTGGTTTCAGTACAAGCACCCAAAATTAGACCTGTGTATTGCCATTTTTGAGCATCTAGCTTTGCTTTGGCATAATTTTTTTTATCCTATTTGATTTCTCTACCCCCTATTCGGATGGTAGAGTATGCAGGTTTCAAGGTTACTGATCGGTTTGCAGCAGTGAACCATGACAGTATATCTTGAGGTACAGCTGTTGGGTGTCTCAATGATATTAAATATGCTACTGATGTGAGCTAGATCTTTTGTGTCATACATTGAAAATGGATCCCTATGATGGCTACTTATTCCTCAAAATAAATGTTTTGTTTCATTTTTATATGCATCCCTTTTTCTTTACGGGAGGTTTAGTAAAACAGTACCACATTTCAAGTGGCCATCTTGGTTTGGTTAATAGTATCATACTTTTAGTTTGGTTTGTTGTTTTGAGACAGCTTGTCGGAAGCAGGAGAGCTGAATGTGGGCCTACCCACTTCATGCTTTGTAAGCCTCAGTGTTGCACCTATGACTGTTCAGTAGGTGGTGATGAAATCCATCCCAGCCTGCTTTATCTGCTATTAACCAGGCATCCTAGGGAGTTGAAAAAGCAAAGATTTAGTAGTGAGCATCTGACCTTCAGCTGATCTTCAGCAACTGGATTTATGTTTGTGCAAAGGAAGACCAGCTTCAGAAACAGACATTAAGGCTTTAATTACCCTCAGCTTTGTGATTTATGTATTTGGCGTTAAGTAATCGTGAACAAGAAACAGCAAGTAAAATCCAATGGGCAGGTGGAATTTCTTTTCAGCTCTGCCGGCAGGACACACTGCAGTCCAGTATAACGGCCGTGTCAGCTGGCTGCAATGCTGCAGCCAGTGCAGAAATGAAGCTTGTGAGATGCTGCAGTGCACAACCTTTGCAGCTGAACAACGATATGGGTCAGATGCTGAAGAAATATATTCTTAGCTTTGCTCAGACTCCATGGGGGTGTTCAGGAGGAGGTACGCAGGCTGTACCAGCTCAAGTCGTGCCCTTGTGAGAACTTCCCCGTCAGACTCTCAACTGTTGGTGCAGGGCACAACAAAACAGTGTTACAGACAACAGCAGATGGGCATCTGAGGTTTCTTGGCTTCTGGAGGGTGACTTTTACTCATCTTCACGTGAATGGCTCTTTCAAATGGATACTTAGGTGTTAGAGACTCCAGGCAAATCCCACCAGAGATTTAAAGACGTGTCTCTCCTTGGATAGACATTTCTGTACCTGCTGCTGGTTATCTCATATGTGCATGAGGATGTCATCCCAGCCAAAAGTGCTCGGGAGCCAGCTCCAGGACTGATACTGCACAATCCTCGAAGCTGTCCTAGAGCAGCAACGTGTTACCACTGGCCTGTGCCCAGCTTTGTTCCAAGTTACACGATATGGGCATCTTGCTGCCCATAGATTTCTTTTGGCCGTAGCTGACCCTTAAAAAGAGTTCAGGTCTTAGCGATGTATATGTATATGGAACATACACGATTGTTTTATTTTTTTTCCACGTTACCTACAAGCTGTCCATGATAAGCACGTGAGCTGTTTGCCATGTCTGAAAGGAGCTTAATGTCTGCAGAGGCACAGGTGCAACCTCGTAGCACTGCGCTATAGATGTCAAGGGGCGTGCCTATATATTAGCTCCAAAATATTTTCTATCCAATCGATAGATTTACCCAAAATAAAATGTCATGCATGAGTAAGAACAAGGCATGTGGCACACCCGGCCGGAGTGCAATCTCAAGCGCGCGAGTGCGTGTCGAGGCAGCCATGCCCAAAGGCTGCTCCGCTTGTTTGCAGTTACTCTGCCTGCTTCGGCAACGCTAGAGGGGGCCCTGTGACCGAATAAAAGGCGAAAGTAAAATGGGTGACCAGGATCTTCATTTAAACTTCTCAAAGAGTAAATTGCATTGCTATCTTGGAGCTCACTTATTCCTAAGGCCCTTCAACGGTCTTACTGGCCCACAGGTCCTTTCTATACATTTATTCTCTAATCCAAAGCTAAGAGAATGAGTAGAGCCCCCATGAATCCCTTTATAGGAGTCTGTCCAGGGTTCCTATTTAAAAAAACGCCAACACCACCACCGAACCTCACTCCGTTACTATTAACGTTGCAACTTAGTATGAGAGCAGAATCGCTCTGTGCTTGCTGTTCGCATGCAACGTGTTTTGGCTTTTGCCTCGTAACTATGTTTTTCCTTACCAGTAATTGCCTTGTCTTTTCCCTATAAAAAGCCTCCTGGGTGTTTTTCATTTTCTTATTAGGCAGCATATTATAATGGGAGAGGGAAAGGCAGTATATTTTCCCTGTTAGTCTGGTGCTTTTAGCTTCATTAGTGTAAATCCTGATTAATTCCATGTATTTCCTTGCAGTGGCTTGGGATTTGTAGCAGTGTAGCTGAGTCCAAGAGTGAGAGATAAATGTAGAACTCATCTGTAAAGTGTTTTGAGATAGTTTGTTTAAAGCAAATTTTATTAAGGGACAAAAAGTGTATATGAAAGTAAGGAGAGAGAAATATGTGTCTTTCAAGCTTGAAAAAAATCTTGTATAACAATCTGTTATATAAAGCAGTAACTGAGTAGGCAGCCGGGAGCTAAGATCAAGTACTATAGTCATCTTGCAGAAATGCACATGAAATAGGATCATGAGATATAGCTGAGGCCTTGAACTGACTGCAGAATCAGAAAAACAAAGTCTCTTTTACCAAAGGGAAAAGGAAAATCACACTTAGCCTGCATTTAGGATTTATCTGTGCACTTAAATGAGTGTGTTTGCAGCTTAGTACAAAAGCATTCAGTTATACAATCCCAGTGGGAGGAACACTTCACAATGTCCCCCTAAGTAACATTGCCTTATTAAAGGAAATTGCTTATCTAAAATCAAGTCAACTTATATGGGTAAAGTTATTTTTTGCTGTCAGACTAAACACCAAAATCCCCCTCTCAATTTTTATTCCTCAGTCTATTTTTTCTCTTCCTTTTTCTTTTCCCCAAAGACCCTGCAAACAGTGAATTCCAGTATAAATGGAATATAAACAAAGTTCATATATGGTATAAGCTTGTGATAACCATGTTGGAATGGTATTCATTCGATTTTAGATAGCATATTATTCTTCTGGATATAGTAGAAGGTAAAAAAACAGGCCAGGATTTTCACATGTAGCAGTATTTTAGACATAGTGCTTCTTCCGTAAATGCTTAGTTGTTGTTATTATTTGTGTATAACCACAATTAGCTTAAGAAGCTGTCTATGTACTCAGATTCCTTTCTTTTTTGTTCTTAGAGATTTTGGCCAGATATGAAGGCCTGTTCACAAGAAATAATTTGCAACTGAGTTTTATTTGCGAATGTACTTTGTATCAACTATCACTAAAGAATGTTATATGAGCAGAAAAGTTTCATACTTCAGAAGTGTTTTTTTGATTCCTTGTAATGTTATTCATGCTAGAGATTTAAATTCCTTAAGTTTTACATCCAAGCATATTAACAGAATCAAATTTTCTCTTCTGAGTGTGTGGGTATGTATAAGATGCATCTCCTTCAATGCGATTGCAATGATCATTTTATTTTCCCCTTATGAGATAGCGCTGGATAAGTTCTCAAAGAACAGCTTGACTTGGTTATTGAGCTAACGTGTAAAAACACTCTGCTATATGAATGTCGAGGCGTAATAGTTTGAATAGGGAAGTTTGTCACTTAGGAATGTCTAGACTGTACATGAGATACATATTAAGTTAGAGTGAGTTAAAGAAAAAAATCAAGGTTTAGCAATTCCTTGTGGAAGTTATAGAGCTTGCAGCATCCATTTGCAATGCTACGCCCTCGAGTAATCAGCGCAAGTTCAAACAAATAGTAGTGCCGGTACGACTTTGCCAATAGACGGCACGGCTGGAAATGCTTCCTCTACTTCACGAGTAAATGAGCTTGCCTGGGAGCGTAACAAAGATCCTGACGTGTCGTCTCACAGTGAGTAGAAATGGTACGAGATGATTTTTCAGTTTGGCTTTCATAAACGAAGCGACTGCTTGGAATTGCACATCTTAAAGTATTGCTGCAAAAAGAGGAGTTTCTTGTTGGTAACGTGGGTGCCATTAATGCCCTTGCTCTGCTAGCATAAAGAAGCCCTTAAATTCTACCAGTGCAGTTATAGCTAACCCTTGGCGTCTAACTAGTGCTGCAGGACAGTTGATGTTTTAGTTGTGAGAAGACAGACACTTGGGTCTTTCTACAGACCAGCCGAGCGCGTTTATTAGCGCGCTCTTGGGTGCGCCGTGCTTCTGCTGAATCCGACCGTCGCTGAAGTCAACCTTCCCGGTGACCTGGGCCGCGACTCTCTGCCTGTGGCAAGGTTTGCCAGGCCTGTATATTTCTTGTTTGCATGTTATTAATACACTGGGTTTTCTCCATTTAGGCAGAAAAATGGGAAAGCAGTGCAGTATTGCTAGAAAGACCGCTGCCTCAGAGTCATTTTAATCTCTTGATGTCTTCCCCTGCCTCCCCCTGGCTGCAAATATGTCCCCATTCAGCTGGGATGACAGGTGCTTAGCCCTGTCTGAGCACTGCCGCTCTCCCGGCAGGACGCAGAGCGGCTCCCAGGGGCTCAGCGCCTCGGACATGTGTATTGGCAGCTGTTAAGAGGCAGACACAAGCTCCTTTAACAACTGCACATAATTCAGATGACTGCTCCGGAGATGTTGCTGTCTAAATTAATGAATTCACTTTTCGGCAATTGCTAATTGAACTAAAATATAAGAGGGAGTAAATAGTATGTGATTATATGTGCTCTTACCGCATATGTACTTTTTAATGAGCAGGACTTCCTGCAATTTCAATACAACTTGAAAAGATTTCTGTTAGTATTATAACGCACAGTTTGTGAGTATGGTCACACTCGAGTAATGGCAACTCAGACATAAAGACAGCACAGTGCAGCAACTGTCACGTTAGCTGGTACTGTGAAGACAAATGGGAAAGTAGCTGTAAAGAATGCAAAAATTTGGAAGCATTATTTCCAAATGCAAAGATTCTGCTTGGAAAGAGGGAGAGAGGACAATATTTCTTCCAAAGTATTTCTTCTGATTCAACAAAGTACTTAAATATATGACTGCTGTTGATTTCAATGAAGATGGCAAAAAGCTTCATCAGCCAAAGGCCATTGTGTACAATTTGTTTCGTGTCCTAAAGCACAATAAAGATATTTCTACAACTAAAAATTAATCCCATTGAAAACAGATGCTTTAGAATAAATAGACGTGCTTCCTTAGTAGCTGCAGCCTCAAAATTTCTCAGTTAACCACTGAAAACTGAAAAAGGCCAAGCAAAAGTTGAAATATCTTTGCTGATAAGTACTGAGCCCAAATGGAATTTGTGGGAAACTGAGCGACTACAAAGAACATGCACAGGTCTGGTAGGGTGTATTTAAAAAAAAAAAAAGACAAAGTAATGTGAGGTTTTGATAACAAAGCAATCAGAGTAAACAGAAACAAAATATGCTTTTAGAATCGTTGCAAATTAATTTGAGACCAATACTAAGAAATACCCCTAAGTAATTCTGGAATTATGATGGATATGGTATAGGGATGAACTTTGGGAAGCAGTTGAATTCATCTACATGAGCTCCAGGAAGGGAAACCATTATAAAATGAAGTTCCATTTAGCAGCACTCATCTTCATGTCATTCCTAGAGCAGGGTATTTATTAGAAATATCATTTTATTTAACAAATTTTCTCCCCATCCTCATTGGTTGATTTTTGTTCCAGCAAGGAAAACCTGGTGGCTTTCAGTACAGCAGCAGTAGAATTGGAGATGCTAGTGGAAGATGATGGGCTAGAAACTGTTACATTCTTGCCGTGTTCTGTAGGTGGGCTTTCTCAATATTGACCTTCCTCATCTATTTCATACTGAACTCCATTGATTTATTGGTTAAATTATAAGGGTCAAAAGAAGTGGATCGTGCTTTGGAGCTTTTCCACTAGCTGGTACGTTTTTCAATAAACTGTTTATAATCCCTTTTCCACCTCTGTAAAATAGAAACTACTTGTCCAAAAAACCACATTGTCATGGAATTTGAAACTAGAACATTTTTATGCATCTGAAACAGTTCACCAGTTTATTTGCTGGCCAAGTTTAGATAAAACTATGGCTTTTCTTTCATTCTGAATGAATGGATGTTAATATCTGCTAGGAGCTGGTCCCACGATGGAACTAAACAAGAGGAATGCAGAAAAGCCACTTGAATTTCCTCACAGTGGTGACACAGAACTTTTCTTGAGTAAAATTCTGGAGAAGACTAATAAGTGTCCACTCAGGTAAGCGTGGGACATGATCAGTTCTTTGGAGAGCTCCTAGCTTTGATTGCTCAGATTTTGGAAAGATTCAGTGTGGAAATAACAAGTCTCTTTTCTAATCAAGACTTACTTGGATTTTTCTTTTTTTTCCTTTTCCCTATTTGAAATTCCCTGTGTCTTTTAACTGTTTAACAGTATGTTACTAACTATCCATTATGTCCTGCTTTATTCTGTTTTAGATGAAAGAGCCATCTTAAAAAAAAAAAAAAAAGAAAAAAAGAAAAAAAAGAATTCTCCAAACCCCCATGACTGAATTTGAGAGATAACGTCAATGGAATTAACACGTTGTCATTGTTGAATGGTCTCCTGTGGTTATATAAACATCAAGGTAACGCATTTCCAAAGCGGACATTACTCCTGTGATACTGCTCTGTTATGAGAGTATTTCCTTACTGCCTAAATATAGATGTAGGTTTAATATTTTGTGTGGCGGAGGATGATGTGAAGAGAGAATGCTGATTTTGCTGCTTTTATTTACTACTTGATAAATTTTGCTTTATTTGCTGAAGAAAATCTGTTACTTTGTTTGGCTAGACGTGGAATGGGTTTAGCCATGAAAACACAAGTATGTGGAGGTTTCTTTAAGCTGAACGCTCTCTTAAGGGACTAATTCCATTTCCGAAGTAGCTTTCAGAAAAAGCTGGAGCAGAACTGCCTTCAAGAAAACTGAGATTCTTTAGCCTGGGGAGATTTGGCTAGAGAACAATCATCTGCTGCACTGGTTGCATCCGTTAGCAAAATTTTCATGTCTGTGAACAGAAATAGACTTAAATACCTTTGATATTTTGCTAAGTAAAACCTTAGCAAGATGCAAGTTTCAGTTTCAGCTTAGGTCAAGGATGACAAACAACTGGCAAGGCCAAGCTAGGCAGATAACTTTTTAAGTGTGATAATCTCGCTGTAGACTCATAGCCGCTGTCTCACCTAATGCAAGAGAGAAATAACTAATGTGCAGGTGTTGCACAGGAACGGTTTGTAGTTCCTTGTGCCACAAAATTATTGGCAGAGGCTGCACTGCAAAAGCCGTAGCTGGTCAGTTAGAACATATACATAGAAGTAATGATTTTCCTTATTATTGCCAATTTCCTAATCAATATTTGACTGGAAAAAAAATCTGTATTTCTGCAAGTAATTTTCATTTGTCTTCAGGTAAGAAAAAATTCAGGCAGAAAGTGCTAAACCAGACTCTTTTATCTAACAAGTTCCCTTCTTAAATATCCTTTGTTATGTGAGTTTTGCTCCTGTGTGGTCTTCTTTAAGAAGCGAGTAACCAGGTTTGCTCGTTTCAGCCTGGTCAGTGCCCGTACCGCAGGTACTGACCAATTGGGAGTCAGTCTCGAGGCTGACCCCACTTACCAGGTGGACGAGGACACATCCCTCTCCAGGACCCATACAAATCACAGGAGCCTCATGAAGAAGCACCCACTGCCTCTACTGGTGCTAGAGCGGCTCTGGACTAAAGGACTTCTGTTTGCAAAGCTGAATTTGGCACTTTTGTGGACATTGAGACTGAAACATAAGAGACGGATGTGTTGTCCATCTCAGTTGTTTGTCACCAGACCAACCTTGGGTTGTATTCCTTAAAGGAGAAGACTTTTTGGCACAGGGCATGTTCTGTGTCTGACTTTTAATTTCTCTTGGCTAACAAGGGATGGCAAAGAAAGTTGTGATGGAAGCAGGGAGGAGCTGCTCTTGGCAGGAGCTTGCCAAGACATAAAAAATGACTTAGTGAATCATGAACATTGTGCCTGAGTTAAATATGCCAAGTGGATATGGTTTGTGTAAACTGAAGTCCTTTTACTCCCTTGAGGGCTATTTGAAGCACTCTAAAAGCAGAGAGGAGAGCAACTAATAAACCTGGTGCTTCAGAATTGCAATGAAACAGCTTCAGTCATCCCTGGATCAATCTTTTGTCAGCCTTAACGGAATGGCTGATGGCTTTAGTATCTCCACTGTCACTAAAAGGCACTTCTTGGGGTATGAAACCCAGCGGCTCAATAGCACGTCACCTTCCCCCATCACTCTGGCCTAGACCTAGGAATGGAACAGGAGTGCTCTGCCATGCTCAGCAACATTTTGACTGCAGTCACACCTCCCGTGTGAGTAAATCGCTGGTCTTTTGTGAATTACGGTGTGTGGAAAAGCAGGATTTTCTTTTTTCCTCAGGTGGGTACAAAAGCTGATGGCAGGACCCCTGAGCCCAGGAGGAGGATACCAACAGCAGAAGCATGCACTGTCTTTGACATTATTTTTCCCCTCTGCTTCTTGCCATTCATTTTCCCCCTTGTTTCTCTCTACCTTCATTTTTCCACACCTTTTTCCACCCGCTTACCCACTTCTCTTTTTTTGGCACACGTGCAGGATCTCCTGAACAAATAAAAGACAACCCTTTTGAAGATCAGGAGTTGTAGAGCCCTTCTGCATCTCTTCTTTAGGGTCTGGAGGATGCGTCAAGCTTCAGGAAACCCGTACACAGATGGCTCACAGCAGCAGTGCCAGTGCAGGCACCAGCTTTGACTAACAGCAAAGGACACCAGTGCTCACGCCAGGTCAGAGAAAGTGGTCCAGCATCTGAGTCATCTAATATGCTCGTGATTTTGTCATCTCACATTGTAGTAAAGTAGTTTTATATATACTGTGAGACCTAAACATCAAGCGGACAAAATCCTGTGAGGAAAATTCAGCATGATTGCCATGGTTTGTCTTGTTAATTCGCACTAGAAGGTCTTTATAGTCAGGATTCTGGACAAAAGGCAGGCCTAGCCACAGCTCAGTGTTGCTGAGGTTCAAATCTGAGCATGTAAAATTCTCTTTCTGCATTTCACTTTACTTACACTATCACTCCCCTTCTGGATGACCGGTATTTCATCTTTGGAGCCCTCGTAAAAATCTTAAGCAACTTTGAAATGTATCACAGGTGGTTGTAAGCAAATTATCTCAGAGGAGAGGGCAGAACTGTTGTCCCAAATGAGAACGGAGGGAGCAGGTCAAGAGGAAGGCTCTGTGCGTTGTGGTAGCTGTCTGGCACGTTCTCTTGGCAGTGGCATTGTTTTGTTTCTACTGCAGGCCGTTCTTAGGGGCCTGTTTTAAGACATTTGCTTTTCTCCGTTCCCCTGCAAGAGCATGGCCCTCTTCCCAAGTGAAACAGGTGCCAAGGTCCCTCGTTTTGAGATGATACCTTTTCAGAATCTGCAGCTCTCTTCTCTCCACAGTGAAGTCCTCTTTCCATCTACAGGTGGCTACTGCATCAGATCTGTCTCTCTCTGGAGAAGAAGGGACTCTGGGAAGAATGCTGTGCGCTTGGCACTGAACTGATCATCACCAAAGCTGGCAGGTAAGAGCACACATGTACCAAAGGGCACAGCTGCTGCATGTCTTTTTCCACACTAACTCCATGTTCATCTCGCTTTGGTCACGTCCCTCTGGGCTCTATCCACTGTGCCATTCTGCAGTTGTTGTCTGTGTCTAGCCTTATTAGCTGAACACGGGTAGTCTTCTTAAATACTCTGTTTATGCCTCCTGTGCCTGCCAGACAGTATGGGGGCAGTAGGACCAGGTAGTTGGGTCTTCTATACCTCTACTGAGTTCTGAGTGTGCAGTTTTCATAGCCAAAATGTGCATCTTGGGAGTCCGATGGCTTGGGGCAACAGTTCTGCCAGGTGAGCTACAAGAAATACCGAGGAACTCAATAAAAGTAGCTGTCCCCAGCCATGGAGCCGTGTCAAAAACTGTAAGTGTGATTCACTGGGGGAGCTTGATTACTATATGATCTTAAATCTTCTTGACTATTACGACTATTTTTGTCTTCAGCAATAAAATCTGATGGAGATTTTTCAAAGAGGAGCTAGGAATCGCTCCCCTTAAATCATCTTACAGGCATACTCCTGTGAAGTATTCCAGATCCCCTTTTGGGACAAGCTGGAAGTTCAAGATTCAGTTCACCCTACATAATAAATTCTGCCTTTTGTTATGCACGTGCCCCTTCACTGACTTGTCAATGCCAGTGGTAAACAACCCCAGAAGGCTTGCAAAAGAATTATTAAGGCATAATTTAGCTTTGACTATTTATTGGTGTAAGATAGCTGACACCTAGAGCTCTTTGGGTGATGATCACTCTTTTCAGTGGATACTCTTAAGATTCAGCTGGAGCACTAGGTAAGTTCTAATTTCAGCCTTGAGGTGAAGGCACTCTGTCCTGCTCCCTCCTTCCATACAGACGTATGCTGCAAACGACTGGGTTCAGGCCTGGACCCTCACTCTGTCTACCTGGTGCTGATGGACCTGGTTCGTTTGGGCAATACCCATTACACGTGGCACTGTGACCAGTGAGAAGCTGTTGAGAAAGATGATTCCCATTTCCCCGTGCACTTCTATCTCCATCCAGATTCTCTAGCTCCTGGGAGCCGCTGGAAGAAAGAATCAATCTCCTTCCAGAGAATAAAGATCTCCAGTAAAGCTCTGGAGCAGTGTGATCCTGTAAGAGAAGCCTGGATATTTCACTCTGCTTGAATCTGTATCAAAAGCGTGGTGCTGTAAACCACAGTCTGTAAGTAACCCTGGTGACATTCCACTGGGAAATATGATATGCTGATGTACTGTTTGCATGCCAGGAGAACATGCCCCCAGAACTCATTTAATATTAATGGCAATTGTATGCTCTCAGAGAATCATAAGAGATTAACAAGTATCTGAGAGCCTTCTCTGCTGCTCTTGTCAAGGCAGGATTGTTCCCTGCAATATCACAGGTTTGTGTAAAAATCATTTAAAAGTCTAATGCAGTAAGACCTTTGTCTGTTACTCTGTGAATGTGCCCTTGCACAGCTCACTGCTGATACGTTTTTTTTCCCCCGCCCCCGGATACTCAAATTGCTTCTCTCTCATTTTCATCTCTAATATTGATGATGATAATACCCCTCTGTAGCATATTAACTCGTCTGTCATCTGTATGTTTACCCCCTGCAGACATGTGCAGACTTAGTATGCTCATTTCTCCCTGATGCACAGAGCTGTCAGTCAACTAAGCTCATTTTTTCTGATATTTGGTCCATCCAGACTCCCTTCAGTTCAGGTGTAGCTTTGATAGTTAGGATTAAATCTAGTTCTACCCGCTTGTTTCAGAGCGAACTAGCAGAAAAAAAGCCCTGCCACTTCCCTGCTCAACTATATGCTCTTTTCACATGTGCATCCTGTAGTTCTATTTGGCTTCTTTTGTTTCTCTATTGGAAACAAAAGCATCAAACTTACTGCTGGAAACCATAGGAACTATCTCTGTATTGTAGCCTCCTCAATATTACCGCTTGTTTTATACATGGGGGCTGCTGAGCATTGGGGTGTTCAGAAGGAAAGCTTAAGTGATATTAAGCAACTCTTAGGGGAAAATTGAGGGAGAGAGAAAGAAAACAGCACAAGTTAGCAGTGCCTCCCCGAACAGCTCTTTGTCCGTATGGTGAGCAGGGAAGAGGAGAAGGGGAGTAATTCCATCCTGGAGAGGAAATGCTAAGAGAGAGAGGTCAGAAAGAAATAAGGGAAGATGGGACCACAGATGGGCTTAGATTTCAGATTTTTGCTTCCAGATTTCTGATTGTCTAAGCTAGTGCTTCCAAGATGCTATCAGTAACCTGTCCGTTCTGTCCTCTAGAGCGCAAGGGCTCTTTAAATCTGGTAGGCTCCCTCTGGCCCATGAGCAGCTATTTAAAAATGAAGCAGAATACAAGCAACTCTTCCAAACAAACAGCTCACTGTGGGGAAGTAAGCAGTTTTGATGACCTTTTCCAGTCCTCCTGATTGCTTATGTTCTCTTTGGCTTCAGGTTATTTTGCACTTGATGCACGAAGACCTGTCCTGGCTCTGTGTGGTGCTGACCAGGAGGTTGCCTGTGCTTTGCCTGGAACGCGGTAGCTTCCTTTGTGTTCTCAGAAGTGACTTTTATGTCTGTGATCGATGATCAGAATCCCAAGGTGACCTTTTTCCTCTCCTCCTTTCCACTCCATCCATCTTTGACTTTGCGTGAGACAAAGGAACGTCTCTTAATGCAAAATGTGCTTGAGCAGGAGGAGAGAAATGGGCAGAAGTTTGGACTCTATTGCAAAGTTTGCTTGTGCTTATTAACATAATTAATCATTTTTACTACTTTAAGCTTATTAAACCCCCCAAATCCAGCCATGAAATTCTGCCACAGGTTTGTCTGCTGGAAGACCTTGAAACCTCAGACCATTGCAGTATATGACTTCAGCAGCCAAAGCTGTATGGAGGGAAGCACTAGAGCATCCAGTCTGGCCTTCTGCTTATCACAGGCCACTAAATCCCCTCCAGATATGCAGATAGGGAGCCGCGGCTTCCAGTAGTTTGAGTTGCAGTAAGGCAGTGAAATCCCCACGAGATTAAACGTGTGCGTTACTAGCAAAGCTCAGGAGAGCGCGAGGTGTCGGTAATGCTCGTGGCATGGACTTGATTTAGGTGAGGTAGGCAAGGAATGGGGCAGGCAGAATCCCTTCCTGTCTCCACGCTTGACAGTAATTTTTATCCTCGCTCTCTGCACAGCAGATAGCAACCAGACATTGTGTCACCTCACAGTAGCTGCTGGCATACTGATGAAGTAATTTTGAGAAAATTGCATAACACATGGCAACTTCACAGCTGTTTCCAGCATGTGCTACTGATCTGTCCCTTTTTATGATATGTGGAGATTCCTCATGAAACTAAGACTCAAATGTACAGCACGCTCTCAAATTATGCCGTCTTAAGGAGGGTCTGCTTGGTGAAGCACAGTGACAAAAATGAGAAAGCCAGTAAAGTTCATAAGGGTCAGTTTCATTTTTTATTTTCTCAGAAACCAGCGTATTTGTTTAAATGCTGGACAGGTTAGCTTTAGCTAGCACTGCCTGGCTAATAATGTTCCCAGATGGATTTGCCCAATAATATTTCCCTGCCGCCTGAATGTTTAGCTTGAGTTCCTGCAGAAATGAGACTTGTGTGATCCTGCTGCCTGTTTTCCCCTTGTAGTAATTTTTTTAACCCCCCTTTCCTGCTTTCAGCCCAAGTTGGCAGAAGCGTAGCAGTCAGACAGACGAGTTAGTTCCTCCAGGTTTCTTGAAAATATCTGAAGGAGTGGTCGCAATGTGAGTTAACACAATAGTAGACACCAGAGAATCCAAAGAGGAACTTCTTCCTGTTTGGAGGAAGAGCTTCTTTTTAAGTGCCTTAGTCGCGAGAAAAGCATCATTCAAAAGTCAGGATGGGCCACAAGACGCACGTTGTAGTAAATACGCAGGTGTGAGTCCTTTCCTGCACCCTGTGATAATCTGACCTTTTTTTTCCCCTTTGTTTTAGTGGGAAGAAGCTCAGAAGCACCGAGCTAGTGAAGCAAGCTGGTAGCAAGGAGGGTGCCGTGAGCTCCGTGGCGGTGAGTCCAGACCTGCATTGAGGCACGCTGAGCTCTCACTTAATCAGACTCCAGCAGTAGCTCCTATACAAGCTTAAACCAGAAACGCCAGTATTATGGGGTGGTAAAACCAGTAACCCCATTATTGATAACCATCTAATCTGTGCTCAGAGGGAAATTTAAATATTTCTACTGAATTGATATTGTGTTGTTCTTTGTATCTCCATTTGTTTGGCAGGCGTAGATTAGCTTTTAAAGTGCCAGTCATTTAAATACAGTTTTCCCATTGCAAAAGCAAAGGTTGTGTTTTCAAGAATGATACTTAATATGCGTATGTTAGTGGTTGCCCAGGTTAGAGAGGAAAAGAAATCTAAGTCATTTGTGCATAAGCAGATGAAATCCAATATTTTCAGGGTAATACAGTCGTTACACACTTATATCATCCTCAGTCCAAGCAGAACTTGTCTGTATAACTGTCTGGATAGCTCAAAACCATGGGTCACCCCTTGCTTTCTCAAGGAATTGCAGCTGATGTATTAAATCATTCAAGTGCCTGATGTTCTTAACAACTGAAAAGCATTTGTCCACTATAGGAGGGCTAATTTTTAATTTATTTTTTTTAGACACATCTATCCAAAATGATGCTAGGCTTTTATATTCACAGCAGGGAATGCTGTGAGCTTTAAATATCCCTTTAATCACCAAGGATGTAATAAAAACAAGAAGAGTTCTTTGAGCTGCAGAGTGTTACCCAGGGAAAAATCTACTCTGGAGCTTACAAATGTGAGCTGAAGAGACAAACTGGGCAATAAAATCCCCAACTACGGACCAAATCGGCTAAAAGTTGGTCTGTAGCTGCCCATCAGGAGCTGAGACTTGGAGGGGGAAAAAAGCCATTCAGCACCTCTAGAGCCATAAGAGCCCGGTCATAAACACTTCACAATCTGCTGGGTAGGGGGAGGGAGCCGGGGCCTGTGATCTCGCCTGGGGTTTGTACCCTGGCCCTTGACTGCAACAGAGGATGAGCGTGAGGAATTTGCTAATATGAGAAGAAAGGAGGAAAAATCTAGGCAAACTAGAGATTGCTGGAAAAGGACTACGCGGGAGCTGTGTTTGGTTATGTAAGTTCACGTACGTTTAGGACTGCATCGCCCCACTGCAGGAGTCGATGAAAGCTGGCCGGTGCTTCCCCCCCCCCCCATTATTAGTTGTATACAAGGATTCTCATCAGAATTTTGTTATTGTGGACACCCGTATCATTTTGCTGCCAGGTGGATGAGAAAAAGTGTAGCTCAGAGTTTATCCAAAGATTTTCTGCTTAAAATGAATACATGTTTCCAGCTCTTTGTTACTAGCTTCAAACTTTCCTACAGATTATATGTATCCCATCATAAAGCTCTGTATCAGCTTTCAGAAAGTGTCTTGGGGGATGAACTGTGTGAATCTGTCTTGGCATTCATTTTGGTTTTTATGAGAGATCCTATAAATAGCTCAGCTCTGCTCAGACTCTGCAGGTTGGTTAGACATCCTGTGTGTTCAGCTCCCTCCTTCCTGTGCGATGTACGCACACTTGTATGTATCCCGTGGCCATATAGCACACGCGTTCTTTTTTTTGAGAAACAAAAAGTGATAATACAAAAGGAAAAAATGAAAACAAAATTTCTGCAGTAATAAAATATCTTAGTAAAATGAAACACAATATATTATAAAATGCTCTGGATCAAAATCTGCTACCTGTGCTATAATTCTTCTCGTTTCATGCTTTCTGGTTATGTTTGTTCTCTTTCTCAAAAGGTTCTTTAGAGTCAACAAGGATGTTGAAAGAACTGTGAAAAAGAGTACAGCTTACAGCAGTTTTTATTTTCAAATTCTAAAATCTTTAAATCTTAACTATATTCATTAGCTCTATGAAAGTGTTTCCTTTGATCTGGCATTTTACTTTGTTTATTAATTTCATGTTGTGATTGGAGCCTTACCATGGTAGAGTAACCGGTATATGGAAACTTTCATGCGAAACTGATGGAATAAATCTCTGCTGGCAAAACAAAGTAACTTGCAAACTGACTTAAGTGATTAAAGTCTGGCTTGTTATCTGTTCATTTCGTGGCTCTACAAACACTTCCACACCAACCAAAAACGCCTGTGCAGAAACCGAAGCTGTATTACAGCGTGTCTGCAAAATCAGGTGGCCAAAAAGTTTAAATATGTGCTGCTGGGTTTGGCCTGCTGCTTTTTCCAGCAAAGATCAGCTTTTTAGCAGAGATTACTGGGGCATTGTCAGCCGGGTTTTCATTCAGCAAAATCCATTCTACGTGGGATTTTTTTCTGATCTCACTTCAGGGTTAAGCTGAATCTCCAACAATACAGCTTTTAAGCTCTGCATGCTTTTCTGTGTGTGCGTGCGCGTGTGTCTGTCTGTCTATAGATACACAAACATACATGTGTAGCTGTTAACCTGGAGCTGTTGCTGCCTGTTTCGCAGGTCGGATCCTTCACGGCCCCCTCGGCACGGGCACGGGCACCGGCGGGTTCTGGCAGTGCTGCTGTGTGCCAGCCCCCGCGAGTGGCACTTCGGTGGCACTTCCCTGGGCTGCTTTGCAAAGCTGTTCTTGCTGCCTCTGAGCTGTAAAGTCCTTTCAAAATGTTTTTTTTTCTTTCCTTTTTTTCTTTTTTTTTTTTTTTTGTGGATTTGAATGGGACAGAGTGCTGAGCAGCGTCTGGGACACACAATGCATCGGCAGGAAAGCAGTGCACCTAACATCAGGCGTCTGCCAAAACTTGAAAGGGTTCTAGACGCGGATACTTTGCATTTGACTCTGGAGCGTAGCCTTTGAGGCCAAACTCAGCCTTCAGTGTTAAGTGGCCGTTAAGTATTTCCCTTCTTGTCTCAATGCTAACTAGCTGTTGGGAGAAGCGGGTGCATATTCCAGGAGGGCTGGGGAGAGCGGATATGATAACGGGGAGACAGAAGAACCAGATCTGCTTTCCTCTAATTGAGGAGCGCAGCTCACAGCTCTGTGGCCAGATACCGCAGTCCCCAAGCCTGGGAGGGGAGAAGCCTATGTGAAACTTATGATGTGCTACTTTTCATTTGCATGAGCCGCTTTCACATGTTCCCTTCCAAAAAGGGTCCCCTGTCGCTGCTGAAGCGCAGCCGTGCTGGGTGCTGGGGGTGGGCGCAGGCGCAGGCGGGCGGCCGACCTCCGTCCAGGGATCCTGTGGCGAGTTAGCAGTGAGCTGTTACCAACAGGCCCTCTCCGACCAGCTGTTTTGTTTTACCAAATGTGATTTTGCTTTCTGAGAGCGCAGGGAAGATTTCGGGGTAGTACAACTTGGGGCTCAGCATGGGGCTTTCGGCCCCACAAAGGTCTGCCCTGTGCGGGGCCTCTCACGCGGGTCGCAGGCCAGCCACAGCTGAAGGGAGAGGACACGTGTAACACGCCTGAACACACCAGACAACTTTTCCCGGGACAAAGCAATCAAAACTCGGCCATAAAAAGAAAAAAGTGCCATTTCCCACCAGCAGAAGAAAATGCTGTGCTGTGTGAGCTGCAGTAAGGCACTGGGAAGAAACCGTTCCTTATGCTACCACATGATAGGAAATTATACTTAGCACTTTATTAGAGGATCTCAAAGCAGTTAGCAGGCTTTTGCCATTACCGTAGACAATAGGCACAGAGGCTTGCCCATGAGACCTGCCCAAATTCAGGCCGTGCCCATCTGTCAGGGCTAGACCCCTCAATCCTGAAGGACAGAGCCCAGCTCAGTTCAGTCAGCTCAGTGTCTGTCTAAGGAGCTGCCCTCCTATTCCCTGACTTTCTCTGCGAGATGCTGGTCGCTGATAGGGACAAGGAGCCTCTAGGCCGGCGTGGCTGCAGGAGCGATAGTTTCATTGGGCTTTCTCTTTGGAAAAACACTGCTCTTCCCCAAGGACCTGCACGTGCATAACCTGGCCCCGTTGCTCTGCAGCAAGCTGGGTCGGTGTTTAAGGGACAGGTCCGTGAATTTGGAAGCAGTCTGGAGAGTCCGAGGCTGCTTAATGTTTTTAATTAACTAAGTATGAAAATAAGTAACTATTGGTGTAGGACAACCTCTGTTTTATTTTGAGTCCTGTTAATGACATGCTGCCTTCCCACGTTTTCAGTATTCAGCCAGCGCAGGTGACGACGTATCCTTCATGAAGAGTTGCCAAGAGGTGGATGGAATTGCAAGTCTGGAGGTTTTCACGTTGGGGAGCACAGAAAACACTCTGAGACTGTGGCCTAAGTGCACCAGGTGGGAATCTGCGAAGTGATTCACGTCTGAACGGCAGTAAGGCTATCTGCGGGTTTCAGAGAGAATTTCCTCTTCAAAGTGCAATTTAGGTTTCTGCAAGCTACTTTTTCTGACTTTGTGCAAAATCAGGCAGACAACAGTGCATTAGTTAAGCCCAGTTTTATTAAAGCTGATATGATAAGGCTTTTCTCACAACCACGTGCACAGGGGGAAGTCTACAGTGACTGGATTGCTGGCTGCCGTGCCAGAGCGGGGATATAGATTAGCAAATGATCCGAGATTGGTTCTTTCTGAAAGATCATTATGACTAATCTGCATTTCTGTTGCGTTGCAGCAGTCTTCCAGACAGTAACTTTCTCCCTGGTCCTGGAGCCTGTTCTCAAGGCCAAGTGGCGTCCTGGAAGTTACGCCTGGTCAGAGGTGGTGCATCCTGTTCAGCCGTTTGCAGACTTGGATCCTAAAAGCGAAGCCTCCAGCTAGCTGGCTCACGTGTATCTGCACGCTCCTGCAGTCTGAGAGCCCCGTTCGCCAGCGGCAGAGGCAACGCGATCGCCCCGTCTCCAGGAGCCCGCGGCGGCTCAGAAGGAAGGAATGGTGCAGGGCGCAGGTCGGTTCCTTACAGCCTCCTGTTGCATGTTAAGGGTTAAAGCTTCACCTGCAGTGAACGGTGGTGCCAGAAAACATTTGCTTTCTGACAAACCCAAAGGGGAATGTTTCCTTCTAATCAGCTCCTCAAAGAGATGCAAAGCAAAAGCCCTTGGCCTCTGCTTTTGTCATGACACATCCTCCCTTCTGCACTGCCCTACCTCACCCCTCCGCACACCAGGAGAGCTGCTGTTAGAGCTGGGCACCACGAGATTTTTACCTGCTGCTGTAATTGAGCTCGCAGCAGAGCTGTGTGTGTCACCGACTTACCCACATCAGATGCACTCTCTGTCCCATCCCTTTCCTCCCCCATTCTCCAATTTGCCGGTGAATCGTTAGACACTAGCTCATCCACCCCTGCCTTGCCAGCAAACTGCCTGAGGCACATCACCGAGGGACAGACAGGAGAGTAACGTGCTAAATTCTCCCTTTGCTAGTGGTGAATTTCATGGGGATTGCTAGTGTTAGCTGCGCTTTCCAGCCATTGTAACAAATGTACTTTTCACTTTTAAAACCTCTCCAGTGCAAATGGAAAGGCTGGGAGAAAGCTGGTTGTTAAGTAGCCATGGGTAATTAATGACTCCACCTTCCCCATCAATCAGCTGGGAGAAGCCAAAAGGATTTTGAGTTCTTGCAGCAAATGTGTGTTCTCTAGACATGCACATACCCAGTGTGCAAATGAAGTGGCAGCAGGAGACCATCTGATACCCTTTCTTGGAAGAAGCAATAACTCATGATACACATCCCACACCCGTCAGATGAAGAGTCTGAAATTCCCAGCGCTGCTGCTGCTGTTGTGCAGTTCCTAACTCCGTGGGATGTTAATCTATCTCACTGCTAGCTTGAGTCTGACCCAATTTTTGTTCTATTTTCCCTTTTCAGATTCTGATTACAGCCGTCTTTTCAGCTTTCTACAATTAAAATACTGGCATTAGAAAAGCAGAACTTGGTGGGCAGATTTGGTGCTGGCTTCCCTTTTGTAGCAGAGTAGAAGAGCAAAGAAAGTTTTCTACATTTTATTCCATTTGCATCTGGTAGCGGCTGCGCGAGTACAAGCATAGGAGGTTTGACCTTGGTACCTTTTACAGTCCAGTCTTTCACCTTCTGATTTGTTTTTCAGTGTATGCAATGAAAGACTCTGCAGTTGAGCTATAACTTGATATTGCGCTGCCACATGATAGCCGTCTCCTCAAAGGTGCTGAGCCCCCCCCGTTCTGGATGTCCCCCGAGTTAGCTGAAGGAGAACAGCCTGTGGTCTTCTGTATTATCCAGTAGTTTTTAAAGGGACATCAGGTAGATTGAATGTGGTCCTTCAAAGGGGCCAGCAGCAAGTGGATGAGCTCCTGCTATAAAAATCATCCTGAGGACTTCTCAAACTCTCCACCCCCGCTTTTCCAAACGTTCTCCTTGCCACAGTAAGCACTGGCTTTTCTCACCCCCACCCCCGGTTACTAGGATGCCTAAAATGCAGTGTCCCTCCTCTGACTAAATTCCTTCATCGTCTTTGCATTTTCTTGGACTGCTGGACCAGAAGGCGATAAGAGCAGAACTAAAGGGATGCCATTCAGCTACGGGAACTACCTGTCAATAGATTCAGAATGTATTTTGTATGTTAGACTAAAATTCAGGTGTCCCATTAATGTCAGTGACAAAACAAAAATTGTTTATTTTACTGGGAGCAAGACCATACCATGAATCAGCTAGAGCCTTACAGCAATGCTGTTTGAAATGAAACAGAGAGTAGAGCTCCTACGTTTGCTGTGCAGAATCCCACACTGGCCCTTTGAGGCTGATATCCCTCTTTTGACCTTGAGCACTCTCTGAAGCAGCATCTTTCACCTGCAAATGTTAGTATCGTAATTTCTGTACAGGAGCACACAGAAGTCCCTTCTTCATCAAGGCAGTGGCTGGTTTGTGCCCTGAAGCATGAGACTTGATTGCTGTCTCTTAACACTTGTAAGCACTGGTAAGCACAAAAGCTAATGGTCACACTTGCAGAATAAACTAATTAAGGGCAAAACGCTGAAGTCCGTCAGTTTCTACTCAGACTTGCGTTCAGTGAGAGTTGCACCTTGAGCAAGGACTAAGTAAAACCAGTGCCTGCTCCACGCATTAGACTCTTAGGTCACTTGCGCTAGCCCAGGAAAGTGCCAGCCAAAGGACTTTGGTGCCAGTGAAACTCCAAGCTAGCACAGCTGCATCATTAAAACAATTGCAAGTTCCGCTCGCAAGCGCGGCTGAAAATACATTACCTGTAGAGCAGGCCACACTTAAAGAGCTTCAGAACTTCTGAGCTAGCAATGAGGATAATGCCAGAGAAAAACAGCACGATGCAAAAAATTAACTGTGCAGTCAAAGGCTGAGAATTGTGAAATTGGGTAGGTAAGTTACAATATACCATCAAATGCATTTCTGTTAGAGGAGAAGACATCTGCTGGTGATTACTGCAGTGTCCCTGTTGCCAGAGTGAAGGTGACCACAGACTGATATTCGCCCACTTTGAGAGGAACAAGCTTGACACGGTTCTGGTTCTGATACACACCAGGAATCAACAGTAAAAAGACTCCATGCTCTAGAGGTGAAAATTGTATCAAATCCTTGGAATAGGCAGAAGGAAATTTTCCCTCCTTGCTGTTTAAGGGATTTTTTTGTTTTGTAGGTAAGTCTTCAGCTGATGCTTTTGGTCTTGTTTCTATTTGTTTAAAAGTGCGTTAGCAGTAAATCAAGGTGCATTTCCCCTGTAGGGTTTCCTGTATGTCAAAGCCATGTTAATTCTCTTTGATTTTCTTCCCTTAGCCTCAGCCATTGCTGCAGATCCTTCCTCTCTTTGTCCCTTTGGACATCAAAGGATTGTGAGGGGACAGCCCTAGAGAGAGGCTCCTCCCTGCTCATTAGCCTCCATAAAACAGGACCTCACCTTGGCTAGCTGTGCTTGGAGTCCCATCCTCATCCCACGCACTCTTGACACTGGATCTCAGAAAGAAAGGCTTTTGCTTGCTTCGGGAACTCAGACCTGCTTTTGAACTGGACTATTTTGGCTCCCCTTGTGAGGATTCTGGTGGCTCTCGCAGCTGTGCAACTTCCTAGACTTCACAGTACATGGAACAATGCAAGCTTTGCCAGGTAGGTGACTCCCTTCTGCTCCTCGGTGCGCAGAGAGCTCCGAGAGTAATGCCCAGCATGTACCTCAACTTCAGAGTGTAATTGCTCCTTATGGGATACCAGCATTTATAGTAGCGTGTGTGTGGCCAGAGGGGATTTCCAAACTTCTTTGTGTGAACAGATGACAAATTGTGGTTTTGAATGTTCTTTATGAGTCTTGGACGATCTTTTGTAAGAGTAGCAGAGGTTTGCTCGCAATTCTGCCCAAAATTCCCTCCTCCACATCAACGTGTGCAATGTGATCCCTCGCTGCGGGGCAGAGATGCTCTTTGTATATTGTCTGCAAAGGACCAGGAGTTCCTTTGGGTTGAAGGCCACAGAAGGTCTATAAATATTTGTTATATTGCTCAGAATAATTCTGATACAAACTATGCAGTTTTGTCTGACTGCGTGCTTTTTCTGCCCTTTGAAAGTATAAACCCCAAGTAGACACATGCCACAACTTCTACTGGCTTTCATGCCTAAACACAGCATTTTTCTGTTTTTCATAGGGTTTTGTTTGCTTCATGTTTTTCTTCCATCAGTCCTCTTAGCACGCTGCTAACCTCTTCTTGCCCTGTGCGCTGTGATCAGATTGGGCGCAATGACAGATCTGCACCAGGAAGCTAAAGGCCAAATTCTGAACTCAGATAGACAAGACTACGTTAATCCAGAGGCACTGCCTTTGACAGTTTAACTGAATCGCAAATTTAGGCCTGGGTTTTGCCCTGCGTAGGAAGGAAACAAATATTTACCTAGTTCAGGTATGCGGTTCGTGTGCATCTTAGAAACGGGTGGATGCTTGCAGCTTCCTTTCTTCACCTCTGCAGTGTGCTATTTTATTCATAAGAAGCAAAATACATGTACAACAGCTCAGATAATTTCCACTGTCACTGTTGCTTTGGTTGTTTCTAAAGCAGTCCTCACTGTATTGAACTTGATTCATTACTGATTTCTGCCACATCAAGAGAATTTTGACTATAAAAACAAGAGAAGAACAATGAAAAAGTCACAGGCTATATGATGCTATTTTACCCGGTCAAAGATTCCAACCATTTCAGAAGTCTTCTCATTTTCTCATTCAGTTATGTATAGCGTGTGACCCTACGGAGCAGAAATGTTCAGGTGATGGCTGCGCGCGTTTGGGAAGCGAAGCCGTCGCCCTTGTAGAGAAGAGTGCCTTGTGCCACAGCCAAAAGCACTGCGGTTTGGGGAAACGGGGTGGGATAGTTCTGTTGCCATTTATAAAGTTGGAGAACCCAAAGATTTTTGGTTATTGGCAAGATTAATTTCTCGGATAGCTTTATATACTGATGTGGATTTCTTCCCCGTGGACACTAGATAGCCGTTAGCTTTAGGTTCCTTCACCGAGAGGATAACCAACAACTGTAAAAATAGCTGATTTTAGAGACGGTAAGAAACATAACATACCTTTTACCTTGGAGCCTGCCCAGTGCCGCGAGCCCTGTCCTACGCTTTGCAGGATGTTATAACACTGTCTCGGTAACTGACACTTAAACGAGGAATTGCTATAGATGAGTGGATTATTTTCTAGCATCTTCTGTCTGAAGGTTTTTTTTTTTTTTCCTTTTTTCTTTTCTTTTTATTAACAAATATCACTGAATTGACTCCTGTTTCTCTTTCTCTCCTTTCCTTCTCCAAGGCAGGGAAAAGATATAGACGACCTTTTCTAGGTGCAGAAACTGAAGCACAGACAAGCTGCTGTTATTCGTATGAAGACTTTGAAATCAAGTGTGGAATAGATTGAGGATCTCTTAATTGTCAGTGCCTGCCTTTATCACTGCAGCCTTCTTTCCCTTCAACCTCATCTTACCAAAACCAGTATGTTTTAAAAAGTGCCACAATGCAGCGTTCCCACCACAATGGTAACAATAGTGAATACTTCTAAAATAGTTTAGAGCTAAAAATTCTTGCAAAATGTTTAAATCGCTTGAAAAATAATACTTAAAAGGAGATCTAAGTTAGCATAGAAGAGGAAACAATAGGAGGTACAGACTTAACGCATCTGGTTTGGCGCTCGGACAGCCGGCCGCGACCCTCCGCGTGGTGCAGTCCCAACGTGCGGCGTCTTTGCGGGGGAGACGCGTGCGCGAGTCTCAGCGCTGGGCGGTCAGGCGCGCACCGGGCGCGGGACTGGAGCGCCTTGCCAGGCGGCCCGCGGCTCCGCAAAGCAAACCTGAAGGCGATCCCGCGAGCGGCTGCGCTGCTGCAGCGTCCCGCTGAGGTCGGCTGCCCGTGACTTGCCCTTTGCAGGCAGCCGTGGGGCTCCGTTAGCAAGCCCGTACCCCTCTCGTGGTCCAGATCTGCACGCTAACCCCTAATACCCTGTTTCGCAGCCTCAAACTGCGCAGCGAAAAAGCACAGCGTGGAGGACGTGAGCTAAGTTTTCAGGTCTTTGCTGCAGCGTCTGTTGAGCGCGCAGCTCTTCCTCCCTGTCACTCGTAGCCTCTCGCTCCTACAGGTTCACTGTGGGCTCATTTGGCTAAAGCCGGATTATAACATCTGCCTTTGATTTTTAATTGACTATCGAACTCCTTTCCCTTTAATTCCTTTTGACTCCATTGGCAGTTTCCCCTCGATAAGGAATCCCGAGATCGGCTTTGTTGTTGTCTCGTGTAGCGGCGCCGGAATTTGCTTACAAAAACGTTAATTGTAAAATACATTTGAGGGAAGGAGTGAGCATCTGCCTGGCTAATCGGAGTCGGTTTATGTGCCTCTGCGCCTGGATGTCTCCTGTGGGAAATCAGCCCAATTTTATTGTAACTCCTTTTGATACATGTGCTGCACGGAGCTACCGAATGCATCGTCTCGTGGCAGCTTTCATGTCTTTGCAAGAGGATATGAGGGAAGCTTTAGTAAGAAGATGTTAACAGGCTAATCTTAGTGAGCAAACTAGGTGTCACTTCTTAGCCAGTTCATTAATGTTGGATCAAAGCAGAAAAAAGGGCAGAGGGTCTTTTTTTTCTAAAATGCCTAAAGACCTTTAAAAAACAGCAGAATTATGTTTAAATGTTTTTTACTTCCTAACGCTGTGTAGGCCGACATTGGATTGCTTTTGTGGAAAGATGTAGCTTTCTGAAAAGAAGCTGTTTTCTTTGGAAGTAGTTGCCTGCTTTTCATGCGTGTGTTTAACGACATTGCTCAGGGAAGCCGTAACAAGGTGGTACGTTCCCTCATTTCTGCTGTGCTCTGAGCAAGACCTGATGCAGGCTGAGAGGTAGAAAAATCTGCCTTTTAAGCAAGCAGCGACGCACGGCTGCTAATGCATCACCCAGCAAAAGCAGCTTGCCTCCGTTAGCCTGAGGACAGCGCTGCTGCTGCCAACGCCCGCCGAGTCAGGAGTTAGCAACATGTCATTCAGGCCACAGAGCAGTGTTAGCGAAGCCTTGCTGGGCACAAAATCTGTCCACAGGTCACGTTTTGGACTTTAAATGGAACTGGTTTTTTGGTCTGGGCTTTCCAGTGCAGCAGCAACAATCTTGCGTGCACTACAACTGTATGTTCAGAGCTCCTCTAGAAGGTTTTTAATCCAGAAAGCTTTACAAAGGAGGTCGATACCATCAACCCTGAATGCGGTTTCTCCAGAATGGTTCCCCTTTCCTCTTCCCCTGGACCACAGTTAGTCCTCTGCCTGTAATTGAAAAGGCAGTTGCATTGCAGATGGCTCCCCTGACATGCCACAGTAGTGTCCCTGAGGAGAGCCCCCTTCACCACCGCCACGGGCGTCTCGGCACGCTCCGTCTCCAGGTCCAGCTCAGACCAGCCCTGCTGCTCTCAGAATAGTCCCTCTGGTCTGGCTCTGTCACCTCCCTCTCTTATCCCCATTTACATTTGGGTCTCTTGTCTGTCCCTTCCTGGTCCTCTGGAGTGTTTTTTTGTCTCTGCTACCATCTGTCTGCCATTTGCTCCCCTTGCCCACTGGTTCACTTAAAATCTGCCCAGTCCTCTCAGCTTTTATTTCATGCTCTTGGTGAAGTGGTTTGTGTAACCCCGATCGTATCAGAACAAGAATAAACGTGGATTGTGGCTACCAGTCTGAGCTTTGGAATAAAGGAAGTCACGCTGAATTTGTACAACAGATAAATCTTTACAAAAGAACTTAACCGGCTAAAAACAAACCTGTTGGAAGAGCCTTTCTGCCTACTGAGCCTAGTAAGAAAACTTTTGCAGGCAGATGCTCAGTTTTCTTTCAGAGGTTTCTTGCGGCATGGACTCCCCAGTCCTTGGTAGCACCTGCGACCGTCATTGATAAAAGTCACAGCATTCAACTGCCTGAACTAAACCAGTCCCGAGCACTCTGCAGGAGTTTCGGGCTGAGAAATACTGTGACCAGACAGGAGGAGGTGTGAATAAGCAGATGTATGGAGCCACTTGGTTACAACAGCATGTGAAATTAGGTAGCTCCCCGTTTCCAGGCCCTGGTGCTGGGTGGGCTGATGTGGGTGCTGCTTCTCAGAGCTCTTTCTCTGAGCACGATGAGGCTGCTTCGTGCTGGCTTCCCTCATGTCTGTCCTGTTACTGTTTTCGCTCTCTCCTGGTAGACGTGAAAGTGCCGTGTGATGCACTTCCTTCCCCCAGCCTGGAGCCCTACCCGCAGAGCTCCATCGTGGTCACCCTCGAGGACATGGGTCTCTGGATGAAGTTTCATCAGATAGGAACTGAGATGATCATCACCAAATCCGGCAGGTGAGAGAAGCAGCATAGTTGTCTACACCGCACCCCTCCACGCTGTTTTCAAAACTGTCCAAGTGTTCAATTTTGAATGATGGCTCTTAAACTAGCTTTTTTAGCCTATTACGAAGAATTGCTCTTTCAGGATGTCCTAGAAGTCCCAAACTGTGAAGTGTGAAAGGTCACTGAGGGGCTGATGTGTTGAAAAACTACTCGGCTCTGATCTCAGCACTTGCATTGATGTTCTTCCTGTTGCTGTGAGGTTGTTCTGGAAAGTGTCCTAGACTTGCTTTGCCTCAAACAGTCATTGGCAGAAGCAGATGAGCACTAAATATCTGGCTTTGATTCTGCATTTGCAGACAAGAACGTGGCCTAGAAGAGTAAGGATCTGTGCACGCAAGCTATTGGAAAAATGTAAATCTTAGTCACGTATTGTGGAGCTTGTAATGAAAGAGTATGGAATTTTAATGTATTGTGTCAAAACTGCAGTGAGCTGAAATAATCTCTGCTTTGAATAGGGAAGTAGGTGTCAAAGGCTTTTTGCAGTGTCAGAAGATAAAAGAGGTAGTAGGAAGTACTGGAACAGAAAGCTAGATACGCCTTCAGATGAGTGCTATCCACACCAGAAAATGCTCTCATCTGTGCTCCAGGTCCCTGATAGCTGCAGAAAGCTAAGAACTATGTCTGAATTTTAAATATTTTATTTGAGTTTCCTACTGTTGCGTTACAGAAATCAGAAGAACAAAAGCAGTAACAGTATCAGGTCATCAGTGACTGCTGCTCTGTTAATGCCTGTTCCATCTAGGCCCACAGGATTAGATAATCAATACATTAACAAGATGGTAAAAATGTCCAGGAGCTGATCTGCTGAAATACTGCCGCCAGCACTTTGCACAATAACGAGTAGACGTAGCCTGATGCTTGATTAGGTCATTAAGCAAAAGAGGCTTTATACAAAAATCCTTACGCTGTGCATATAATTTCTCCTTCAGACGAATGTTTCCACAATGCAAAATCAAAGTCTCTGGCTTAATCCCATATGCCAAGTATCTCATGCTGGTAGATTTTGTGCCAATGGACAACTTCAGGTACAAGGTAAGTACTTCAAATAATAAAAGTTGTGCTTCCATCTTTCCCACTTCCCATGGGAAGTTTGCCATGTGAAAAAAGAGACAGAACAAGCACCTATTACAGGACCACGTGGGACTCTCATGTATCCCCTTTGTTTAAAGTAAAGTAATCTTTATGCTTCACTGGCCAGGCTGAAAGATCAATTATCTTCAGACCAAGTTCAGAAGTGGTTTTCTGCCTCTCTGGACAAAGTTCCGAAGTCCTGGGTGGATTTTCTGCCTACCCGGAGTTCTCTAGTATTTGCCACTTTTGCATGGGTGGCAGCTGGAAAGATACCTGCTTTTCATTGTAAACAGTACAGTTTTGATCATGATTAATATCAGACTTCTCTGACAGCATTCAGAGAAAGAGAGGTAAAATAAGGCCTAAACTTGGAGCTGTTTCAGTAACAGGATCATGACTCATAAGAGGGAATCAGCTACCTGTCAGGATTGTCTGCCTCGGGGAAGTCCACAAAATCAGACAGTGAAACAAAGTTGCTGAGGCTTCCCTATAATGAGGGAAGGTCTTTCAAGCTCTAGATTTCCTTCTTTCCCTCCACAGTGGAATAAAGATCAATGGGAAGTTGCTGGAAAAGCAGAGCCCCAGCTCCCTTGTCGCACCTACGTCCACCCAGATTCCCCAGCTCCTGGCAGCCATTGGATGAAAGAACCTGTCTCCTTCCAAAAGCTGAAGCTCACCAACAACACTCTGGACCAACATGGGCATGTAGGTTGTAGCTGGCCTTGATGCTGCGCACGCTGGGATCCGTTGCAGAGAAACAAGTTAGATTTGTGAGAAATTGGATGATACGGAAAGTAAAACACATCCGAGTGGCCCCCTCTTCCTTCCTTACTCCATCCCTTGTACCCTCTTAACCTCCTGCTAGGGAAGACGTTTGTAGTGTCGCTCTCGGGGTATGGTGGAGCTGCCAGGCCCAGGAGGGCATCCCTGATTTGAAGCGGGAGTCCTGGGAGTCTCCACAGGACGCTGCGCAGCGCGTTAGCAGTGGTTGCATGTGGAAACCTTCTCCTTTGTCTGTCTCTGCGCCAGATCATCCTCCACTCCATGCACCGTTACAAGCCTCGCTTCCACATTGTGCAGGCAGATGACCTCTTCAGCGTCCGCTGGAGCATCTTCCAAGTCTTCAGCTTCCCGGAGACTGTCTTCACGTCTGTCACTGCTTACCAGAACGAGAAGGTACAGTGTGCAAGCGCCACCCCTTGACATGTTGCTAAATAGTCTGTCCTTAGGAATCTTGTAAAAGCAGGTGTCTCCTTCGGAGCTAGTTACCATGGGCTCCTGTGACAGGGGAAAGAAATAGGCACATGAACTTACTTACGGAAGTACTTAAGAGACATCCACCACTTTAGAATGAGATGAATCATGCCCATTAACTGTATTGGGTGCATCTCAGTGATTAAAAGGACCCCAGAAATAGTAAAAAGTCCAGATGTAGGTACTGACCTTGTGTATTTCTCTGGTCAGATGAATCCTACCCTGAGGAAGTCCCTGAGAAAGTCACTGCTCTCTGTATCTGTTCCTAATCAATAGAGGGAACTGTTGTAAGAGCTCAGATACTGTGACAAGGGCACCCCAAAACCCCCAGTCAAGCTGTTGTGATAAATACTGAGCTGAAGGTCTTGAAGCAGTAAAGAAGCCAACCACTCACTATGACACTGAATCTTATTCCTTTATTTTAAGATCACAAAACTGAAGATTGACAACAATCCATTTGCTAAAGGCTTCCGGGAGCATGGAAAGAACACCCGAAGGTAAACTGTGTCTCGTCTCAATTTATTTCTAACCCACGTTCACTCATGAATTTTGCCCAAGTCCATTGAGCAAAAATATACCAGCGCTAGCTCTGCAGAGCCAGCCGTGTCTGGCAGGTTGCGTTCATCTGTGTCTGGGAATGATGACGTCCCATTGTGCAGCTGCCTCCCAAAAGACTGGGGGAATAGGGGGAGATACAGGATTTCCTACAGAAATGTGGGAGATATGACAAATAAGAGACCTGCATTCCCTTGCAGTTTGGATCTAGACTGGCGCCTGACGTCTGAATAGCTGCGATAAAGGGAGTCCACAGTAGATCACTGCGTGTCTTTGAGATTAACTTGATTCTGACATTCAGAGGTTCTCTCCTCTTGAGTGGAAAAGCATCTCTTCTAACAGGAAATTTTATCTGCAAGAGGAAAGTTGGATACCACTACCAGTGAGGTCTTCTGTCTAGTCTGAGGGCAGCCAGTGGGTGAGATGAAAACAAGCTGAAATGCAGCCATCAATTGGCAACAATGAGATGAGAAAAAATGTCGCCTTTTTTTCCCTAGCAGAAAATGTTATGAAAAAATATTGAAAAAAACATTTTGTTTTGTGTTATTTTATGCTTGAGAAAAATCTTTATTTCCTGATGAAAACGGCCAAAACTGATTTTTTTTTTTTTTTTTAATTTAAACAGACTTTGAAAATGTCAGGGATTTTCTTTGTCCGCCTAATAGGACTATTTCTGGTTAAGCTTAGATTTATTTTCCGTTCAAGGAAAATACTTTCAAGCAAAAAACCCACCATATTCTACACGTGCCTTGTATGCATGCGTGTGTTATGTGTATCCAGCATTGGACCACGCTCACACGATGCCAAACGGTGCCAAGACCTCCAGTGCTGAGGTTTCCATTTTGGTTGTGCCTTTTGTGCACACACGAAGCAAGCAACCCCTTCACTGGTTTACCGCCAGTACCCTGGGGGTCAGGGAGCCGCTCCGCTGGGAGCCCGTGCTCGTGGCAGGCAGCCTGGCTAACTCTGGAATTCGGCTGCGGCAAACATATTCCCTGTGGCCCCTCGGGCTGCTTCGCTAAGGCAGGCGCAACTCGCAGAAAACTACCTGCCTGTATTGTTCCTTTCCCAGGGAAGGACGAGCCAAGTGCCAGAAACCCAGTCCAGCCAAAAGCCAGAAGAGGAAGCTGCCTGAGGAAAAGGAGTCCGGTGCTGAGGAACGTGGTGATATTGGTAACAACAAACCCGGAGAGTCAGTTCCCTGCTCTGGCCAGGCCACGGGAAGGAAGAGGCAGTGGCATGGCTCTGCTGTGTCTCCTGTCAAACAGGACCGGTGTTTTGCTGTACGCGGGTGGGAGGGGAGTGGTGCAGCCTGGCCACAGCTGGGTTCTCAGCCTGCTTTTGCACACTGCGTTTTCTGACATTATGTTTCTAGCAGGCAGGGGATGCCTTTCTGCGGAGCAGGCGAAGGCAGCGCTTCGGGGAAGCCCTGCCCCCGGAGAGCGCTCAGCTAGGCAGAGCGGTGGGCTGGGGACCTGGGGCGAGGAGCCCGAGCGCTCGTTTTGCCTGTGTCAGAATGAGGACGAAGCTAGGGGGTCTCTGCCGCTTGGTTTCTGTGAGCGACCCGCAGGAGCCTGCTTGCAAGTGACCTGCCGTTGCTGACGGCTCCTCAGCTCTTCCCTGCGCCAGCCTCCCGGACTAGCGATGCTCTGGGAACGCGCGCGGTCGCAGGCTGTGCTTTCATGACGTTTTGTCTTCGCTAGCTACAGCAGCTTGCAGTGTAACCCTCAGCCGCCCATCGCTTTCTTCTTCCCTTCTGTCTCGGTTCTCGTCCGTGCAGTTGTGCCAGCGCTGCTGCTTGTGCATCTGGCTTGTGATGCAGCCTGGGGAGTTATTAGCATTTAAAAATAAACTTTACTGCTTCTATCAGGTTATTTTTAAGCCTGATCATTCCTCGCTGCAGCTCACAATGCCGCTTGCACAAACAAGGTAGCGGCAGGACTGAACGGCACAGTTAAGGGCAGAAGGAGCCAGCTAAGGGCTAATCCCTTGTGGTGACCGGGCTGCAGAAGCGGTGTTAGTGCGATTTTCCCCCCACACCCCATCCTGGCCCAATCCAGCTGCCAACAGACTGCCGTGAGCTCTGGGCTCTCTTGTTCCCCCCACCCCCCCCTCATTTTGTTCCGTTCTCTCTTTTCCCCCGCTGTGAGTCAGACTTTGGGAAAGATGAGAATGTGGATGTCAAGGAAGAGAGTAACCCCGTCGTGGTCAGCAGCGGATACCCCTTCTGGGTGGCGGAGCAGAGCGGCAGCCATGCCTTTCCCGCAGCATCGCCCGCGCCGGCCGACCAGCGGGAGGGTCCGGCCAGAGAGCAGCAGGTGCCTACGCCGTCCTACCAGGCATACCGGTGAGTCCCACCTCCCTGGGGCTTATGTCCAAAGCCAGCCTGTAATTAACGGGATTCCTCATCTTCTGCTGGGTATTTCTGAAGAAAAAGAGCCAGTGGGGTTTACTTCTTTTTTTTTTTTTTTTTTTTTTTAACTTTAAATCCACTGTTTCTGGGCGTTCTTGTGTCTTGGTAGCGGTGCCTGGGCTTACCTTCTCTGGCACTTAGCTTTTCTGTGTGGGTGACAGCAGGGCTTGGACTGAAATCCAGGCTAACAGTAAAGCGAAGCAGCAGGCAAGGCTGTCTCTGCGCAGGAGGGTTCCTGTGCAGCGCGCCAAGATGCGGAGGCACAGAACAACCCTGCACGGACACCCCTGCCCTCCCCTCCCATATGCAGCATGCGTAAATGCACCGTAAAAGCACACGCCAGCTCACGGCATACTGATTTCTGGATGCTGGGCACACGCAAGGAAAAGGGAGTCGGGTGCAGAGACAGATTATCCCTGTAAGCAAGCTTGCTGTGCATGGATGGTGGACGTCTGAAACGGCAAGGGGAAGAGGGCGTTGCTTAGGGCCTGCCCCTGCCTTTTCCCGGGGACCTGTGTGGGCGGTTGTGGTGGTTTCCTGCGGCGGTAGGTTTGACTCGCTCTTCTCTCTGCCCTTGGGGCTCAGCTTCCACGAAGCCGGGGACGGCCAGCAGCTGCCCGCCCGTGACGCTGCTGCGCTGAATGACTTCCGGACAAGGTGCCATCCCTTGGATCTTGCCACAGTGCCTGAGCACGACTCCAAACAGCCCTCGGAGGGCTTCACCAACCTGCCTCCGCTCCCCCCGCCTCTGCCGCCTCCCCAGGACTATGCCGGCGTGGTAAACATGGCTATAGACTCTGTCGGGAAAGCTGGGGCCCGAGCGCCCATGTACAGCCCATACGGCGCCGAGCAAGGCCTCGGCCAGTGGATGGTGCCTTCCCACAGCCAGTACCGGGCAATGAGCTACTCTGCCTTCTCCACGGATTATAACGCGCAAGGGGCTTCGGGACATGCCCACGGGACCATGGCAGAGTGGAGCCAGTACCCACTATTCCCATATGCCTGCTGGTGAACTGAGAAAACCCTTCCCAGTGAAAGGACTGAAAGAAAATTGTAAATGAGATCAAATTTGCTCCAGAGTGTTATCTTGAAGCCTTGTCTACACTAGGTGAAGAGGCATTGCAGCAAACGGTAGCGCGGGACACCTCCACTTCCTTGTCTCCTTGCCCAACAGCCCTCTCTGGTGTTTCACAAGCAGTGGCTGAGCTGGTGGCTGCACCAGCTACATCAGTGCAGGCCCAGCTGAATCAACGTGTTCTGCAGTGCTTTCTTTCCAGCGGGAGTCGGAAACCACAAGAATTGCGAGAGCAGTAGTTAAAGAGGGGCTGAACTCTCAGTCCCAGGGTGTGTTTCCGTCTTGCATTTGGGAGTTTCCAAAACCCTTTCTTCCTAGGATATGCAGGCAAGGAGATGGGGGCTGACAGCGAGCCTTCCAGGTGGCCGTACCAACTGTTTGGACATGAAGCTGTAGAGAAATCATTGTGTGGACAAGCAAAGCAAGCAATCCCGGTGTTCCCTTGAGCAGCCTCCTCACTTAATGTAGTCAAAGTAAAGCTAGTCTTGCCTTTCTTCCAGCGGCACGTGACAGTGAAGGATGCAGCAGTGCGCATGTCACGTGTTTCTGGAGCGCTGCTGTGGGTCACGCTGGCAGGGAAGAGTTGGTCCCAAGCAGGAGAGGCAGCAAGGCTCTGTGCCGTGTCTGTGTGTCCCTCATGCCCGTCCCTCTTCTGTCACCCCTAGATTTGAGGTTAGTGAAATTCCTGCTGGCCGAGGCGGGGTTGTTCCCAGAACTTGGGGGCTGCTCTGGGGGTCTCCAAAGGCCTGTGGTTGTCAGCGATGGAGCCACGAACAGCAGTGTCACTCTGTGTCACTCTGACCTCTTTCTCTCTGGGGGAAGGAAGTCTTTCACTGTGAACTTCCTTCTTCCACCCCCCACCCAGCACCCCCAGAAAATATAATTTATAGTTGTCGTTACTGTGCTACTCTGAAAAAGCGTTGTCGAAGCGCAGTTCTGAGCAGCCTGGCATTGCTCACTGGGCATTTGCTTTAAAATAATTAATATCCTTTAGGCACTGAACTGCGTGCTGCATTGCTGTCTGGCCGGCCGGGGTGCTCGGCCCTGCTGGGCTGGCAAGGGACGTCCCTTTACCGCTGTCCCGGAGTCTGTAGGGACCCGCTTGGATGCTGAGAGTCACCAGAGCAGCTTCACCTCCGCTGTCGCCGCGGTCCCGCGCTCCGCAGGGGCAGCGAGCAGCCTGCCCGTCGCGCTGCAGACAACGGTTTCAGTCTCCGTGTTGGAAGGCGGAAGCGTCCCCGTTTGCCCAGGTGACAGACCGGCCGCGGCGATGGAGTCTTAAAGGAGGATGGACATTTTCCTAGGCATTTTTTAGGGTATGTCTTCTTGTAACACTTGAAATAAACTGCTGTGTGGTATGTAGCCATCCGTAGGCAGCGAGATGTGTCATGTAGCATTTATGCCAGATGGCTTTCCCGTGTGTTCGTGTGTGTGTGTGGGGGGGGCAAGCCGTTGTTTGAGAGCAGATCCAGGTGGGGCTGTGACCGCCGGTGCATCAGGACCGGTGTGCGGTACAGCGGGAGAGGCCGTGCGCTGGCTGCGCGCCTGCCGAGGGCAGAGGCGTTGAACCGTGCTGATTGTTGTTAAAAGTACTTTGAAAAAATAGCCCTACAAATCTGTGAAGCTCAGCTCCAAGCACAAGCGACTTCCTCGTGTCGACGGTGGACCGCTGACCGGTTTTGGTCCGCGGCTGTGATGGGCGCGGAGCAGCCAGCTGCCTGCCCTCGGCTCCGCGGGGCGGGTGGGAGACGCGCAGCGATGGGAGGGCCGGCCTTCGCCCCGGATGCACGCGGTCCCCGAGCAGCCCCTGCTGCGGCGGCAGCCTCGCCGGCAGCGCTGCCCAGGGCGCGCGAGCGGCTGCGCCGGGCTGGCTCGGACGAAATCTGCTCTGGGGAGAGAAAGCGGAGGAGATGATTGCTTTTAACCCCAGGATATTGGGGGTTCACGGCCGAACGCTGGCTGCCTGAAGGCAGGTCTGGTGTAAAAGGCTCTCCTCGGCGTTAGGAGTTTTTCCCGACCCTTCGGCCTCGCTCCGAGGGAGCCGCGGCCCCACGAGGCCTGCGCGATGCCCCTCTGACGGCCTCGGTACGAGGAAGCGAGGCACGCGGAAGGCAGGCCGTTAAGAGCAGTAAAAGCCAGGCTTGCGTGTGGTTTTTGTGCAGCTCTTCCGAGCGGCCGGCTCCGCGAGCGCGGCGCTCGCCGGGCCGCGTCCAGCCGTCCCGCGTTAGCTGCCGGCGGCGCTAGGCGCAGCTCGGGCCCGCGCGCCCGTTCCTTGCCCTCGTTTCCTGCGCGTTTTCTGCTCCCCTCCCGCAGGAGAGCGAGGCAAGGATGAGGGCAAACGGACCACGGCGGGGCCGGGGAGAGGCGCCGCGGCGCGGCGAGCCCCGGGGGCGCGGACGCCCCGCGGTCGGTCCGCGGCAGGCGCCCCGGCGGGGGTTTGGGCCGGGTCGCCTTAGGAGAGGCCGAGCAGGCGTAAGGCTTTTCATCGCACAGCTTAAGAGCCGCTTCAGCGGCGGGGCCCAGCTGGGCCGGGCGAGGAGCCTCCCCGCGGGGGGCAGGCGGCGCGCGGCCCCGACCCGTCCCGCCGGCCGCCCCGTCGCCCTCAGCCGGGGAGCGGGCCGAGCGCGCCGGCCTTGCTGGGCCGCAGCCCGAGCGCCCCGAGAAAACGGGGAAAACGTTTGGAGGGGCGAGGCGACGGTTCGGCGCCGGGGCAGGGAGCGGCGAGCAGCCGCCGCTCAGCGGCGTCGAGCGTCGCTCCTTCTTGTTCCGCCGAGCCGCGGGAGTTGGTTTCGTGGCGTGAAATCGCTTGCTGTGGGCTGCTGCCCGGCCTCGGGCGTGCGACCGGCGCCCTCCCGCCTCCCCTGCCCGCGCAGGCGCGCGGCCCCGCGGCGGTTTGCTTCTCCTCTCCTGCGGGCGCTGGGATTTTTTTACGACGTCCTGTGCTGCCGGGGGGGACGGTTTGCGCCTGGGCCGGAGCGGGACGCTAGCGACGCAGGACAGAGGCGACGGCGAGGCAGAAAACCTCGCTCGGTTTGGGGATGGGAGCTGCCGGCCGTCGCTTCCCCGCCGGCCGGTTCTGCGGCGCGGGGGCCCCGGGCCCGTCGCCCTTCCCGCTCCCCGGGCGGCGCAGGGCAGCGCGGACGCCTCGCTTCCGGAGCCTTAGCGGCTGCCCGGCCCGTGGGCTGTAGGGAGGCCGCAAAGATGCGGCCGATCTCGTTTTACCGCGGCGGGAGCCTCGCGCGGAGGCAGCGGCAGCGCGGGGCGGCGCGGCCACCTCGCCACGGGGAGCGCGCGCGCGGCGGGAGAGCCGCACCGGCGCGTGGGTCTGGCCGCCGGCGCTTGGGTGAGAAAAGCCTTCACACCGCCCCCCGCCGCGCTGCGGGTTTCCTTCCAGAAACCCCCAGGGGAGGTCGGGCCGCGCACGGCAGGGGCACGGTGCCACCCGGGGAGGGCGAGGGGACGCGGGGCTGGCGAGGCTGCACCGCTTTCGAGGCCTGGCAGCCCCCGCGAGGGCGAGGCGGGACGGCCAAGACCCGGCCCCGCGGCTCCGGCGTCCGAGCCGCCGGGCTCCCCGCGGTGCAGCGCGGCCGGCCGGGCGCCGCTGGCCTCGGAGCCCCTTGCTGGCGGGGGCTGAGCCTGCTGGTGTTGGGGGGGTCGTGGCAGCGGAGCAGCCGGCGGAGAGGGCGGATGCTCAGGATGCTCCGGGACCGGCGCGTCCGCGTCGGGAGGCCTCCGGGGAGGGTGGCGGTGCAAGAGCTGTGAAAGGTGCTGACCCAGGAGCGGCCGGGCCGGGCTCGGCTGGGCGGGGGGCGCGGGGGGGCGGGCAGCGCCCCGGGCCGGGCGCCTGCAGGGCGCGCAGCCTGCGGCACCCTCGGGCTCCCAGCTCCAGCGCTGAGCCGCTGCAGGGCCCGGCCGCTCTCGGAGGAAGGGGGCGGCGGATGAAGTAGGTTCCCTCTGCGCCGGTGCTTGGCTTCAGGCCGGGCGCCCGGTCTGCCCGGTGCGTATCGGCAGTCGGCGCAGACTTAGGCCAGATCCTACCTCGAGGCTTTCGTCAGCCGAGACGCCGGGAAAGGGAAAAGCTGTTCCTCTTCCAGGGCCGTGGATTAGTGACAGCGTGTTCACGGCCGGGGGAAACCCAATAGTTCGGAAATGGAAACAGAAGTCCCAGTGAGTCCCCCGAACTACCTCATGAGCCAGATAATCAGTAAATTAACATAAAATACATTCTAAAACCTGAGGTTAGAGCCTAGACACCCAAAAGGCTCATGAGGCTGTAGCAGGGGTGCGTCACAGCTAGGACCTGGCGGGACCGTGGGGCAGGGCGAGCAGCAGGCCCTGAGCACCCTTCCTCTGCCCCGTCTGCCCAGCGTGCCTGAGCGCTCCCTGCCCGGGGCCGAGCAGCCTTCGGGCAGACGCGCAGAACGGCTGGGGAGCTGGTAGCGAGCACGGAGCGAGGCGCTTTCGCTTGTGGTTTAGTGCGTCGTTTCTAGACCAAGCCCAAGAGCACAAGCGGCGGCTTTTTCAGAGCTGACTTTGAGCTGCCCTTGCTGGGCCAGCCAGGACGCCCAAAGCAGGAGCTGGGTCCCTGCGGACACCCCAGATATAGCTCTAATCCTGATTGTCTGGTGCGCCGGGGCGCGCTAGGCTAATAACTCGTGCCGAGAGGGGTCTAGTTACAAAATGCCCGGCATGAAGCAAGCAGGTGCTGGGAGGGTTATCTGAGGCGAGAGCCGTGTTAGCGCGGCGCTGCTCGCTCGCCGCCGGCCTCGGCGCAGCGCGGCTGGCGGCCTCCCCGCGTGAGGCCGGGTCGTGCCCGCCGCCGCCGGCCTTCCCCAGCAGTCGGCACGCGGGCAGACGCGGAAATCTGAGTTTCAGGAAAGCGGCGCCAGGCTGCGGCAGGAGCGCCGCGGGGCAGCGGCCTCACAGCTGCGCCCCAGTGGCGGGCGCTGCGTTTTCGGGCCGCGCCACGGAGGTGTCACAGGCCTCGTGGTGGTCCGGCTGGAGCAGTCCGTTGCTAACCTGTCTCAAGGTGGGCGTACAACAGCGCGTGTTAACGATTTGCAGTAATCGGTGCGATCGCTGCTCGTAGGCAAGCTCTCAGGGCTCAGATTTCGGAGCAGGCGGCGGGCGCCCTTGGGGACAGCTGTGGCAGCTCCTTTCCCTGCCCGTCCCGCTTGGCCTCCCGCGCTTGCTGCAGGGGCCTCAGCTGTTTGCACAGTGACTGCCACAGCTTACGGCGCTGGGTATTAAGGTAACCTGAAATTGGAACTGTCTTACCTTAGTCGCCTGAGCTGTAGCTGCTGGTTCACCAGCTGCTCCCCAAGCAGCTGAGCTGCCCTCTGGTTTTATTAAAAAAAAAAAAAAAAAAAAAAAAAAAAAAAAAAAAAAAAAAAAAAAAAAAGGGCAGAGGACCCACTCAGGGACAGAAATTGCTACAGCTGCTCCAAGGTGAGCCATCCCTGCTGGTGACGCTGAACCCTAAGATCTTTTCTACGTGCAGAAGTTGCACTCATTGTAAATCCTGTTAAAAATTACTTGTTTTAATAGACCTGTTCATTTGTTGTAACAGTATTTTATTCCCGTGCATTTGAACATGTTTTCTCTTGGTGTAAGCTTGTGCAGGCAAATATTTGGTTAAATCTAAAGGTGTGTTTACTATTGCACTGGTTTAATTAATTAAATGAGGGTGACAAACTGGCAAGCCTAGCTCATCACAGCCAGCTTGCACCTGAAAATTAAGGCTTAGGCTGCTTGCTGTTTGGACTGACCTAACTGGTTTAAACTTAAACTAGTAAAACTTTGTGCACAGGTAAACCTAATTGTCCATAATCAGCAATAAACCCAGCTCAACGTACTGCTTATTTCACTTTACCTGTGACGGTACACTGAGTAAACTTGGGTATTGCTGGAGTTTTAGGTAGCTGCTATGTTTGGCACTCCTGCTGCAGACCCTGAAGCCTGCCTGCAGGCAGGGGCTGCCTGTGGCAGCCTGTGCAAAAGTTACTTAAGAGCAGTGGTCTCCCTCCACCTGGACATTGATCCTGATCAGCCTCAGGGGCAGCAAGTCAGACACAGAGAGGCCAGGCTCAGTTACAGGTAGAGGAAAGCATGTGCTCCCGAGGATTTGTTGGAGGGCAGGCAGGAAGCAGCCTGCACTTCAACATGCTGAGATAAATTACAGTCGCTTGCGTCCTCGTTGCTGCAGCCTGCTCGAGCTTCTTAATTTATCCTGCCCAATAATGAGACTCTGCCACAGTAAAGCAAGGCACTCTTAGCTCAACAGGTAGAACAGGGTATTTCTAGCACATGCAAGTTATCATGAAATGAGGAAATCTAGATTTTTTTTTTTTGTGGCCTCACATACGATTAAGAGCTCAGATCTACGTTTACTGACGGCTGATGCGTTTTGAAGAGGCAGAAGTGAGGGGCAACCCTCTTGCACAGAACACTGCTATAATTAACTTCCCCAAACCCTCTGTTACGAAAGTGCTTTGTCTCCCATTGCCTAATACAAATGTATGTAGAAGCCTCAGTTTAGTATCAGAGGAAGTCAAGCATCCAGAACAAAAACGAGCCAAGGTCACTGTTCACAGTAGGTCGATGGTTCACGGCCTGCCCTTTCTTTAGAAAGGACGTGCAGCACCTTCGTTCGCTTGTGTTGCGGGCATCCTACCACAAATAGGAGTAACGCTGTTTATGCACCATGGTTGTAATTTAGTTTGTAGGACACAGACTGCTGGTGTTAGCAGGGGACATTTCTTGCAGCATAATTAGTAAAGGAAAAGCTCCTTAAGATGTCATGAGAAGCTGCTGTAGTGAACAGCTAACGCTTTCATCTTCTGCTAGCAAGCTACAGGTGCGCAAAATAATTTGAAACAAGGGTTCACAAACCCTTGTGCTAGATGCGCTTCACCTGTACTTGCTTGTGTACCTGAAATACTAATAGTTTTCTCTGAAGAAATGTAGTATGTCAAATGTGAATATTTGTCCATAAGACACTGTATAGTTGGCTATGAACTTTTATTAAAATATAATAGAAATCTATACTTCAGAGAAGGCAAACACTAGACTGTATTGTACCCACAAAGAGAGGCTGAGAAAACAATACAAGCTTTTTATATTTCTCACTTGCAGCAATTAAGTGTCCAATGTTCCTCTTAAGTTTTTCTCCTACATAGGATCATCAAGTTCCAATGTATTGTTATTGATTTAACTGAATGATATCAAACATTAAAAAAAACACACCTAGATAAAAGTGCTAGTTATTGCTATTCTTGATCTAAATTGACTGCCAAAAAAAAAAAAAAAAAGCAGACCTCCTGTTTTTGATCTACTCAGGTGGCATAATACTTATAATGCATGATGCTGCCAGCTTCAACAGTGTATAAAATGTCAGCTGTTCTATTTTCCCTCTGTGCATCAGTTAGGCCTTGTTTACTCAAACAAAAATTAAGATAAATTCATAACAGTACACTTAAACCAGTAATTCTTATATGCGCAGTCAAGTAAACCTATCACAGTAAAAGGAGGTTATGATTTCTACAGAGGACTTTAAAAGCCTCTACAAAGGAGCAGAGCTAAATACAGTGACAGGAAGAGCATTCAAGGGTTGGGTATGAGGTGGGGGGCCCAGCGCTACTCTCTCTATATAAATAGCGATGGGGCTTTTCCTTGTGCACCTCCAAAGCACAGCAGTAGTCTGAGAACAGAGGCAGAGGGATGGAATCGGGGAGCATCACTCAGGCTGAAGACAGTGTTTTCTCCTGCTTAACTCTTGCACTGATTCTGGAAAACTTCAGTTTTCTCTCATTTACCCACAAAGCAGGCCATAATAACGACAGAGTAAGAATTTAAATACTCTGCTAATATTAGAAAAGTTTTACAACTAAAGACAACAAGTAATACTGTAAGTTGATGCAAGTTTTATTTAGACTGTACAAACAGGGCACTGAAAAAAAAAAAAAAACAGTGGCTTGATGTTGGGACCAGTTCTATGAAATAAGTGGAGTAAGAAATTAAAAAGGCACTAATCTTAAGAAAAGACACTCCATATATTCTAAGAATATAATTCATTTAATACTGTTAATTTTATAGCACAAAAAATAAAACAAGCTATGATCCCCAAAATAAACTTTAAAAGCTTACACTTAATATTATTGCCTGAAGTTCATGGTCTTTAAATTACATATTGTGTTTTAAAGTTTACACAGTGAAGACTGTCTCAAATACAAGGCCACCTTTCCCACTTCAATAATTGTTTCCTTGCCTCAAAACACATTTAACACTAGTAAACAGAAAATGACAACTACAAAAGAATGCTTTCACTGGTCCCAAAAGGCAGTCTTTTAGGTGGGTCTCACTTTCAAATGCAGGTATTGAGAAAAATGCTTGAAAACTTGACTAGAAAACAAAGGCAGCCCACTCATTCCCAGGATGTTAATACAATATAAAAAATTACATTACAGGCACATGAAATGGCACAAAGAATGCTGTTTTTCCCTTTACAAAAATAATGCTCAGGCTCTTCAGAGCCCCAACCCAAACAGGATATTCCCTTTTGTTTATTCTTTCCCAATTTGTAAACAATCATGAATTAAGTTAGCGCTTATCCAGTGATGGACACTGATTAAAAGAGTTTTCATTTAAACTTTCCGACTGGTCAGAGGCTTCAATGTATATTTACACATGTACACAACAGGAGGAAGTCAAACAGTAAGCCTTTCTTTCATGATAGTTAACTGCTGTGGCACCAGGTAATTAAACCAGCTGCTAGTTCAAAAGCATGAACAACTTTAATGGTGCATAGATTGAAGCCATCACTTGATAGACTCTCATGCTTCATATCAAGTATACCTTATACGCTCAAGGAACACTTACACTGATAGGTTATCACTCAAATTTAAAAGGCTTCATAAAGTAACAGACAGCACATACATAAGCAAGCAGAAGTGATTGAGAAACCAGAGAGTCCTTCAAAGAGAAACCCAGACTGATCAAATGCAGTCTTTATATCAAAATACTTGTCTTACAGTAAAAGAGCAAGGACGCATTTTTTTTTGATGCAAGTTTACAGTCAGCTTAGCCTGTTCAGTATGCTACATTTAAACCACATGTAACATCAGCGAACCACACCTCTGCTACCCAGAAAAACACTGCTCATCAGTGGCCCAAAACCAGTTCACAGAAATTTAAGAATTCTTATCTTTGTGTCAGATGCCACTACACACAAATTTTGCATAGTTTTGAAGGAAAATGTTTTGCTTTTCTGCAGTATCAGAACGTTAATTAAACTTAAAACAATGCTTGTGTTCAAAGTGTATACCCTACTGAATGTTTGAAAAGCATCAAGACATTTATTTTAGTGAAAATAATCCAAGTTAAAAAGCTGTGTCCAAGATCTCACATCTCACAGTATTTATGGACTTTAATAAGCAAAGGAAGAATTCTACAATCAGTCTTCTGAAAACAGCTGCCTATAACTAGGTCAGGTCTGAAACAAGATTTCTCTGCAGTAGACTGAGTTTAGTGCAGTTTCTGTATTCACAAGATGACTTTCAGTAGTACAATCTATGTAGTAAACTTACTTATAGGTGGAGTTGGGGCATGAAATAAGAGTGACCTTATTTAGTTAAGATAGCTGCATAGCTTTTCATTGCAAGACAAACTGGCAATGCCTATTGTCAATAATTATTCTTACAGCACCAAACACTTCAGTCAATGCTACTCTACTTCACAGTTAATTATTTGGCAGTAAAATGCTCTACAAGAACTTAGAGACTGTCAGCCACTTGATCAACACTAGAGAAAACAGCTAATAGATGAAATGAGGAACTTTTCTTTAAAACAGCATTTTAAGTCTCTTCTTGTAAATGCTGTTTTTGCATTTCTTCAGTGCCTCCCATTTAAGGATTTCATGGCACTTCAATACGAAGGTAAGAACAACTTGCTTTTATTAGGATCAAGAGACCCACATCAACAAGAATACATGCTGTAACTTAAGATAAGTTCTACATAATTTGATATAACAAATGGTAAAATTCTGCAAGTAGCTGTACTTTTTCATTTTGCTACAATTGACAGTCTTCAAACATTGAAAAATGAATGCATCAGGGCAGCTGCTTTACTGTCAGCTTCGGCAACAGATTTTTCTTTAACCAGGATGTTTGAAAAGGGAGGTTTTGCAAGTACAGTCTTTGCATACACATGTGTTCTGTTAATTCAGTGTTCAATTATTTTTTAAAAGAGCATTCCAGTTCATCTAGAAAACATGTTTAAGGAAGGCAGCAAAAGATGCCACTGCACCTAAGCTTTTATGTCCCGTATGCAGGTTAAGGACTTAAGCTGCAGGGTTTTAACTGTACTCATGCAGCTACAGCCATTTAAATCCCTACTGTAGATACAATTACAGCAGTACACCTGAAGTACAGAAAAAAGCTTATACTAGTAATGGACACCTTTGTGGCTTCCTCCAACCTGAGCCTAAATTTACCATATGGGGGAACCCAAGCAGCTGACTCCAATTAACCACTTTTTAGGGGATGCTGGGAGTGGGAGGGATCTGGGGCTGATATAAGCCAGAGCATTTGGGAGGGGGGAAACAGATGGCAACATGCAAGCAGTTTGTGATGCAAGCAAGCAAGAAGAAGCAGAGACATGGAGACACCCTGGGGAAAAAGGTACTGTGTTTGAGAAAGAGCCTTAAGCAAGCTGGGGCTGGCATCCCTAGGAAACTTTAGAGAGAGAAGGGAACCTGAAGAGAAATGGGTATAAAAGGTTTTATGTTTAAATAAGAGGATTTTATCAGTATTTATCAAATTCTTCTGTAGCGCTCCTTTCCTACCTCTCTATACCATGGCAATCTGATCAATCTGTCCACCAAGCAACAGCTTGGTGATGAGCAGTTCTATTTTAGTAAAACTATGCTTTAACATTGCAGAAGAGCTGTGTGTAGACCAGGCCTAAGTGTTTCCCTTTAAAGCTCGCTTTCTACGTTTAGTGCTTGCAAAGTCAACAGAAATGCCTTAAGTATGTCAATAACAGGCTAAAAATATCAACTCCTCCTAAGTTTCCTTATAAATAAATGCCTCGGCTTCAACGCAGCTCAATCAATGGTTATTTGCATTTAACACACACTGTTTCAGGAAGGTCAACAACAAGCTTAAAAGCTATCACAAAGAGCAGCTTCTACTATAACTGCTTAGAATACATAAGCTTCAATTATTGTCCTTTAAAGAGACCATTATCTTGAATGTACTACCTTAGGACAAGTTCTCTTAAAACTAAGTCTTCTTCAGACCTAAAATTGCATTTTTGTTGTTGCTTTTTGTTGAACAGTAATGCACAAGTTTTATGTTTGATCTAAGGTCAGGGCTCTTCTTACTGAGCAGGCCAGAACAAGTCCATGGAAGTCTCAACAGGAAAGGTTCCCCCCCTCCCCCCACAATATGTGTCTCCTATATACCTGTATGGTTCAGTCTTCTCCAGCTTAAGGCCCAATACAGTTCTAAAAGTGAAACTATATTCTGGATGATGCAACTATGGTATGAAGGTCAGGCAGTGACTTCAGCTGTAATGTATTCCAAATGTATATTAAAAGAACTGTCAAACTGCAGCAAGCTGGAAAATGGGCAATGCTAGCAATGTGCCATTAAGTCACCATCCCACCTCAAACAATGCTAATGATAGCCAGGAAAATGAAGCAGCAGTGTGAATCAGGCAAAGGGAATCATTCGTTCTCGTCTGGGTTTTGAGGGTCAATTATTTTGACATGCGTGAATGGGAACAGCCCTTTTCGACCGTTGACTTCTCCTTCCCACTGACCGTTTATATTCATCCTTGTAACCTTCACAATATCTCCGACCTGTGTAATTAAAAAAAAAAAAAGCTATCACATACAGGAATCTTATCTCTGATACATATACAAATCAAGAGAAACAACAAACATGACTGCATTAAGGAAAAAACACTTAGTGTAAGTTTCAAAGGGAAAAGTTACCGAGCTAAACACCAAAATTCTGTTGCTAGATGCAACTTTACCTGCACTCTTCTTCAAAAAGAAAGTCTTAAATGTATATTTACACTCACGAATTACTGAGCTACACCTTTTCCAATAAGAAAGCATACAACTTTATGCAACATGTCTAGGTTAGATATAAACTGACAGCACTAAAGCTATCATCAGTAATGAGATGCAATATCCATTCAAAAGAGCAAAGTACTAATGCTGGTTTCAGCATTAGTGGTCTAATTTAAAAGGAAACTTAGATTTTTTTTTTTTCCCCCAGATAAATTCTTATGGCAATTCTTAGTTCTGATTATCACTGTTTAGAAGCTTCTATAGCTATCTAAAATGACAAACTTCCTAAGCCAGCAAAAGCAATCTCAAACAATTTTATTAAGCATTAGATAGGAAGATTCTAACTTTATTCACTGTTCTTGCCTCTACTTCCTGTTGGAGAATTTGGAGCAGGAGCAATTACATGTCAGGCCTTTCCTACCATAACCGTATCTCTTCCTCTTGGTGGTGAAAGATGAGAAGAGCTCAATTCTGACAAAGCAAAAATGTCAGTCCAAATGGTGAGAAGTTACACTCTTCCATTGTTCAAAGCCTGTTTTTCATCCAGACTAGAACAACTTACAAAGCAGAATATCCAACATAATGAGTAGCGTTTAAAATTAGCTAAATAGTCCATTTCTCCCTTAAATATTCCTAATGCTTTAATGCTTCAGAACAGCTGAACACGTGGCCTGTTGCAGCAGCTCTCAAGCTTTACACCTCCTTCCTGTTTACTTAATTGCATCTACATGGTAACTACAGTAAATATTAGAAAAGTAACATTAGCATCTAACGGCTAATTTCTCAAAAGAGCGAGCCAACCTGTGACCACCAGCCAAAAACTTGTAAGTTTTTTTGCCCATACTAGGGCCAATCTCAATTTTCCAGTATTTTGTAGAATTGGAGTTTGACAGACATCTGCATGTTTATAAAAAGCTCTCCACTTTCTTAGGTCAGAATGAAGACCAGCGTAACAGCAAACGCTTTCACTCTGTTAAACTTCAGGAATCAACTGATACAATTCTCCTAATTTTATGCTTTTTTTCTAGTGATAGCTTTCTCAAATTGCCTAGGAAAACCTCAAATCTTGACAATTCTTGACTGTTTAACACAATGTTAAAGCAAGTCAGTTTAACTGAGTCCTATTAGAAAGCTTCTATCAAAGACAACTGAAAGAAGAGGTATTGAGTAAAATGGACTCTGGAAAATAGGAAGAAGGAGTAGAGGTAACCCCGTTGCATCAGGAGTAGGCAAAAGGGGTAACATCAAACAATAAAAGCTCAGATTGAAATTTAGAGAATTACTTAGCCTGGCAAAATTCAGTTCTGACTGGTAATTACTATCAACTGAAACTTTGCAAAGCTTTCACAAAGGTGAATTTAGATATCTGAGATGTCAAAATGTACATTTAGAGGTCTGATCACATAGAATATTCCTGTACTATGAGTAAAAAGGATTTTCCAAATGCTACTTTTACTTTGCCAATGAAGTTACCTCGGTGAACTGAACGCTAGCTAACAGTGAACAACGTTCTTTGTAGATGAGTTTTTAGACTAGCAAGCTAGTTAAGTAAAATCCAAAGATAACTAGCTTGGATTTTTCTAATTTATGAAAAACTAGATTTTAGTCCTGATACAACACGTATAACAACTTGTCTAAATTACCTACTCCTCATGTTCGGAACTGATGCAGCTAATTTAAGGACCTTGGCCAAGGGCCTTAGACTGAAATCTGTCTTTTTAGATAAGACCTGTATATTTTCTGTTAAAGAAAAAACTGAGTTCCCAAAATATTTTGCAGAAGGCATGTTGCTCGATGATCTGAAGCCTGTTTAAACTAGTTACCATTATTTCAATAGATACTTTTTGAAAATCACTCAGAAGCAAGAATCCTTAAGCGAAATTGAAGATGCTGTAATAAACTCCTAGGCAGTTGCTCATCATGGTATCTTAAAAATAAAATAAATCTAAAACTTTGAAACGCTTTCCAGAGATTTAAGCTTTATGCTGTAGACTAGAATGAAATCAGACATTTAAGCAAAACGTGTTTTCCCTGCTAGTTGTTGTTTTGTTTCCCTTTGTTATTGATATTCAAGATTGTCACACTTGAGACAATTTTAATGCTTTGAGTGTGCATTTGATTAAAAAAGCACAACTTGTTAGACTTTGTGCTAAATGGAAAAGCTAGACAAAGACTTAGTAACAAGCCTTAAACAGGAACCAACAAATGTCTCTTTAGGAAAAGACGGATAACATCTATAAATACTCATTGCTAGATTTAAATAAACCTTAGAGACTGATCCAAGTTCCAGGTTTCAGGCTTAAGTTCAAGAATACACATCCAGAATCACAGCAGTTAAAAGTTAACTGCATTTGTATCATACCATAAAGCCAGTCCACTCTGAACCACTTCAACCTTATTTGTGGAAGAAAAAGAAGACTCTATGCAGTACATTGGACCAAAAACATAGATTTTTTTTTAAAATTCTAGAAAGTTATCCTTCAATTTGATTCTGAACGACTCCTACAGCTGGACTAGGTTTGGAAGTCTTATTTACTCTGGAAGAAAAACTATTTACAATAGAAGCCTATCATATTGGAATAAACTGCCACGTAGATTAACAATGTAAAATGTTTTCTGCAGTGCTAGGCAAAGTTGCTAAAAGTCAGTATTTGCCATTAAGGAGTGCTGGCTGAGACAAGATTCTCAAAGTACTTTCATAACAGGCAGCATTGGAAGAGTAAATTTACTTGCAATAACTAAGCATACTATTTGAATTAGAGTTTTTAAATTTGCTTGGCTTTAATGGAAAGCTGACTATTCCCTTGTGCTATACTATGTTTAAAAAAAAAAAGCACTTGCCCTGAGGAAACTCAATGAAACAGAACATTGAAACAAGATTACGGGAAGCAACCTTGATGTCAAGACAGAGTAAGTCTTGGATCTCATGTTCAAGACCTGTATTTTGACAATGTTTTAAAAAATCTGGTCAAGCAGTTCCTCTGTGCATTCCCCCTCAATTACTAGCTAAAAAAAAAATCTGGTAAATTCTTTCTAAAGCCTCTACAACTTGGTCAGGCTGAGGTGTGTTTTCCCCCCCCCCCCCACTAAAAAACTTAGCATGCTTTTCAGAGAACACTTCAAGGCAGTCAGAAGGATTGTCTTATAATTAGGCACAGGACACTGTCAGAAGACCTGGTTCTATTCTCATCTCTGCCACAGACTTCCTGTATGACTCTGGACAGCTCACAGTCCTTATCTACAAGTTAGCATAATGTTTCCTTAGTCCCAGCATCTTAGCAGGCCATGCCAGCATCACTGGATGGAAGTATTAACCGTTGAAATGAGTAATTCTTCTGAAATGCAGCCATTTGGCTCCACCCAAATGATAACATAAATATCTATTTTTAGATAGCACCCTCTCATAATGTCCCTGTTACAGCATGAACTCAAAAACCCTGGAGAAATCTAAGTTGTGTAACATGCCAATCAAAAAGGTTACTTCATTCACTCTAGACTCTTCCATAGCTGTCTACCTGAAGCTGATTCATACATTGCAAAGGTGGTGTGCTGCATGCTATTTCACTCAGTCAATTAATTCTACTTGCATTTTACAGATATTCTAACAATTGTTCTCTGGTTGACTGAGTCCTATAACAAGTGCAAGGAGATAAAAAGGCATTAGAACTCTAAATCCCTTTAGTCCACTCAGTCAATAGCTAGAGAAATCATACTGCTATCTGGAATTCATGGGGAGTTGAACCTCAGGCCTTAATTCTAGTTGATGTCACAAAACTTTCTTTTCTAACACCAGCATTAGTGCTAAAAACTAAACAAGTAATTGTTCAAACCAGCTGACTATTCTGGTGGAGAATAAAGTACAACAAGGTTCAACAATAAGAAACTACTTGAAATCCAATTGTCCCAAACAGATAAAAGGCTGAGCCAAACAAAAGAAAGGCAGAGTTCAGTCATACAGAAAACAAAGTGACATTTTCGAAGTAACAAGGGTTTAGCTACTGATGTTTTGATGTGTGCCAGAATAATAGCTTGATACCCAAACCAGAGGCTCAAGCCATTCAGCTAAGAGGACAGACTTTCAACCGTTCTTGAGACACTGAAGCAGGTAGAAAAGCAGCATAAAAGCACTGAAGATCCAATTAATTCAGCCTCGTCCAGGAACAGAGCAAAACAACCTAGGTTTGCAGTTCAAGTACAGCTAGGACAATTGCCAAAATTGAGGTGGTAGCCCCACAGATAACAGGCTACCATAATTTAATGAAAAGCAGCACTATCTCCTGCTAACCGTGCTGTCAGGATTGCACAGAATTCAGAGCACTGAAAACTTAACATAGATGACAATTCTTGAGCCATATTAAATCTCTTTGCAGCACAGGATCTTGTCTAGGTTATCCACATTGTGTAAAAGAATGAATGAATAATTAAGAAGATGTATGCTTGGAACTTGATGCCTGCACTAAGTTTTTTTGTCCTGGCACAGATTTCTTGCAACTTTAAGCCCTAATGCTTCAATTTCTTCCGAAAATGGACTCTGCAAATAGAATTGAGGGCAAATGTATATTAAGTTGTGAGGCATTGGGCGCTATCTTGATGGGGACCATAAATAACCTAAGTTGACTGGGAAAGGAAATCACACACAGAAAAGTCTCCAGAGTAATTCTGTTGCCTTTTCAAAGGGAGCTTACTGAAAAGTTGGTGTACATCAGAGCATGGATATGGGAATCCTGCTGTCAGCATCATTTTCAATTCAATAGTTATCAGACCTGAACTCTATTACCAGCACTTAAAGCTATGCAAGCACAGGTTCTAGGTTTTAAGTGACATACTCATCATGTAGTTTTGATGCATTTTAATATTTAGCACAACAATGCTACATGCACTTAAATCAAGTAAAATGTTCTTTGTCTAGTGAAAGTAGCCTAATTTCTTAAGACGTTTCTGCTCCTAGCACGCTTTGTCCTACTTGTCTCAACTTTATTTTTTCAAAAGAAACTTAATTATAACCTAATTGCAACAAGCTCAAGAGAAATAAGTCAGTTATATAATTATGGATATTTATTTCACCAAAACTTTTCAGTGACACACCGAATTCGTACTAGCAAACAAACACAAGTACACCTTTGATACAACATGCATAAATAAGCTACTTGGTACTACAATGCTGATATAGGTCTTGAAAGAGCCATTACCATTATAAAGACCTTGCTATAAAAATATAATGATGCTCTATTAATTAAAAAAATAAAGTCTTAAGATTGTTTAAACAGAACTGTAACTTTTCTAATATAAATCCCTGAAATTCTATCATGTTAAGTCTGGAAATGGACTCCAGGCCTATTGCTACCTTCAAAATAGTCTACGATGCTGCTATCACAGTGCTTGGAGTATACGTAAGAACCACTATTTAAACACAGGGCAAATAGAAGCCTAGCTGCTACTGTGCTGTTCTCCTGTCTTCTGGTTCCTTAAGCCATTTCACTCCATTTTGAGTGAATTTGGAACTTGTTGCTCATGTCCCGAATCTAACATTGAAACCGAGCTTGGTTTTTTTTTAAGGCAATTATCTACCATCAGTTGATCTATTGACTCTGCTGGACATGAAGAACTTAATTGCATAGATGTTAGCAATCAACCAACTTCTTTGAGTGCAAGTAAGAGGTGTCCAACTACCAAGAGTTTTCTAAGGTAAAATACATTAGGTCTTGGACTAAGAGGCCCTGCACAGACTTCATATGCTGGTTAATGCATGCCAGTTTAATGCATGCTTCATGAGCATGTTGCAGTCAAAAAGGCTGGCTACAGAACTACAGAATTATTCATACTGAAACTTTCAGGTAGACTTCACTCTGTAGCATAGCAACAGTGCCAAGGAATCTCTGCTCTTAAATTCATCACTTAGGGTTAGGTATTCTGTATAACCTTTGAATATAAGATTTCCTACCTAGTTTTCCCAAAGAAAAGGACTGAAGAACAGCAGAACGCAACGCTGTAGAGTTCCAATAAATATAGGACACTGTGTTCCTGTCCTTCATATTCCTTCCTCTAAAACACCAAGAGGGAAGGAAGCTTTTAGCATCTTGGCTAAAAGTAAATGACTGAGAAAAGATTTGAAGTGTGTGTGTGGTATCCTTGAAAATACTACATGTTAGTAATAACACTTAGTTGCAACGAGAAACTGCAGAATTTAATCAGTTTATTAAAGCCCATTAAATCTGAACCGCCAAAGTAAGCTAGTCAATTGGCAACAGTAATATGTCAATCTTAGTAATACAATTAACTTAGCATAGGCTTTACTTATTTGCTCACTGGAGCAGGGAGATGTCCATGGTTTTGTGTATAATAACTGCCATATCAGATAAATCACTAAAACTTTATACTCTTTGAGATAGTAGCTACATTTAAAACTTATATTTTAACCTACATATTACTCTCTAAATTCTTAATTTAGAGAATAAACATAGAGCATCTAATGCAGTAGCACCCAGTTAACATCTAGACTTTAACCACTTCAGTAATATAACCGTGAACGCTAAATAGTTTTAGTCCAATAAAGTCCAAATGGTAATAGATGCCATAATGTCAAACCATTCCTGTATCCTTATAGGAAAACTGCAGTCACACTCTTAAACTTATTTGTCCTTAAACTCTGACACTTTAAATGCTATTTCAAATTAAATAGCCATTATCCAACCCCACAGATCTCGACAAGTTTTTCAACAGAATACTCACTTTTGACAAGCTACGTTTTTCTGTGTGAGAAAGTTTGTTTTATAGTTGAATTAAATCTTCCATACGAAACAACCCTCCTCTCTGTAAGAGGCTATGAATCTCTTTTCTTAAACAACTGTGTGTGATTAAAAAATGGGCTTGCAAGCAGAGAGTTTGTCGCGTTTTCAAACTGAACCCTGGAGAATGACACTTCTCCACTTAAAAGTCAACCACATTACTATGCAATAGACTTACTCCTGATGATATTCTAATCTTTGTAAGTACAGTTTGTGTACTGACTCCATAAAGCTAAAGCCAGTGAACAGATATTTTGCTTTCATATTGTTTTATCAGTTTAAGTGGGATTACACAATCAGTCACTGTGTAATCAGATTATACCAATAAGGTTTTCTATCAGTACAAGCTAAACTGTGATTCAGAGTGTACCTGTACTGATGGAGAATGTTATGAAATGTGATTATTCTGAAAGAATACCATTAGTTTTCTTCCCAAAACATTTCCACAGTTCGTCCTTCTACCACTAGCAGCTTTCAGTGCTCTTACAAAAGTAGAAGTTTCTAGTCCAAGTGAACCCGGGTATTTTCAGGGATGTTGAACCATGTGACCTGAAATGGTTCAGGTTTAGTGACATATAGGGCCTTGATAAGGTTGGGATTAATGCATCACCAGGGCCCAGCAAGTGTTAGGCAAGTAGAATAAAGATCACGAAAAGAGGATCAGATTCTTCAAGAGTAGCAGATAGGACCAAAAAAAAGTTGCTATAATACGATTGCTAAAGTTCTCTATGCATGGATAGGTATGGAGAAGCTGTAATCAGTGATTTAATAAAAGGTAGATCAGTTTCCTGAATGCTGTTTTTGAAGCCTCTTGAGAAACCACAGCATGACTAAGGTAAATCTGTGAAGAAGAGAGACTACATAGCCAAAACACAGTAGGGGTGGGAAATGCAAAGTCACAGTGCAAAAAGCAATGAAGAATTCAGTGGAAGGGAAGAAAATTTCTCAAACCACTTCAGTAAAATTTAAAGTTTCAAAACAATTCAAGTCTGCATGCTAGCCAAAGTTAATCCTACAAGCATACTAGGGTAGCTAAAATGACAGGATTAACTAGGTTACTAAATAGCGAGCCAGAAAAATCTGGCTTGTGAGGCTCATCTCTCAAAGAGTCCTGCTACCCTCAGCAAAGCTAAGTTCCTTGAAGTTAATTCCATAACACGTTAATACCACAACAAAATCAAACACTTGCTGTTTTCAGAAGCATGAATAGCTTTGGCAGGAATCTGTACAGTGCACTTGGCACTGAATTTACACTTTGCCCCATGATGACTTTTCACACACACGGTTCACAAGTAACAGACTGCTAACTTTCATAAAACCCAGGAAAAATCCTGTGACACTTAACTTTTAACCCCATAAGAGTAATCGGCTGTAGAGGTCTTACAAATAGAGGGGGGGGGGAAAAACCTTAGGGCAACTTTTATAAATAACTGGAAGTTCATATAACCTTTCAAACTTTAGTCAAAAGTACTACCTATAGATAACAGCTTTAACTTGCAAACTAACTGAGAAAAAGCAACAAGAAAAGTTCAAAAGTATTTTTAAAATCGCTATTACTTTACTTGCTAAAATGCTTGCCTCCTTGCTGCTTGAAGTCTCTTGGTTACTGTTCTCAAAGATGAAATTTGAATGTGCTAATAGTGCTGCTGTTCCAGGTGAGATGCTTTTGAAGTATGGCTTAACCAGCCTTGGGCATAATCAAAGTACTTAAATAAAAATGTTCTAGGTATGATTTTAAAAACTAGCTGCAATCAGTCTTTAATACCAGTTTAACTAGAATTGTAATATGAATTCTTAAGTATTTAAAGAATGAAGCTTTAAAGCCTTTAATACATCCCTAATAAAAATAAAACAAGTGTTTTTGCAAGCATAGGAACTTATTAAAGGTTCAACATAGGCTACACTGCAGCCCATCATCTTAGGGAAAAAAAACTAATTTAGTTCTTAATGTTTCTCAAATTCCATTTTTGAAATCCAAAGTAAATGGGATTAGAGTGCTTCTGAAGATCCCCGCCCTGACTTGTTTATATTTTCCGACATGCCCAAATTTCAGCTCTCAGCACCAGATACCGATGTGCATCTCATACTCCACTTGAGGATCAAGAAAAAGATGATATGTTTACCAGCAATCCTTACCTTTCTCTGAAGGATGCTACTGCCAGTTTTCAGCCTGGAATACTGCAATGATTGATTAAACATCCCTTTCCTTCCCCAAGATTAGGTGCAGAAGCAAAGTCATCCTTCCACTAGCACTTACCTCCACAGTAGAAGGTATACATTCTACTCACTACCCCTGCAGCATATTCACACTGTTCAACAGGCAAGAAAATAGGATGAATTAGGTGTAGGTTCTGAAGTAACTCAGACCCTTTTCTAAAGGGAAGTGGTATAGATGAAGCAATTTTTTTTTTGTAGATCTTTCCTCAGGATGTAACAAAACTTCTTAGTCCCTTAACATATATAAGCAGACTCCATATAAAGTCATCTACGCCAAGTCAGTAAACAACTACTTTAATTTCTTATTTTATAAAGAACAACTGGAAACCATGAGACTTAAAGGCAAGAACTTACCTCTAGCGCAAGTGCAGTCTTGTCATAAGCACAGGGTACTCTTTTTTGGATAGCTTTGGCATAGACTGGTCCATTCTGTGTTGATGGCAGAGGATTGATCACTGCTCCAGGTGTACTGGATACTGAAGGAAGGGGACTTGTGGTCTGAGGCTGAGCATAAGCATGGGCAGGCTCTGGAATACCGTAACTGTTGGAATTCCTGTTTCCATGCTTCCCATGAGAAGATCTGACTAGCTTTTCTACATAAGGAACAGGAATCATCCCAATCCGACCATCCTTGTTTCTGGCACTCCACCACTGTTCTTCAGGCTTCTCTACAATTACGAGTATCTCACCCTTTTTAAATGGAAGATCCTCAGCATCATTCCCAGGAAAGTCATAGAGAGTCCGAACATATTCCACATTTTCTTCTGCAGCAGACATAGTAGGGGCAGTTCCAGATCCTATGGGTGGACTTGGATACCTGAGTTTAAAAAAAGATTTGGTATTATCAATAGCTACTGTTTTGCATTTCCAGTAACTATCAGATTTTACAGCAGAATACCCATTAAAGGAGAATCACTGATGTTCACATATATAGAAAAATAAATGAAATGGACTTGAGTGACCTTTTGGGGAGGAGAGGGGACACTTGGAGAGCTATATAGTTCTCTTCAGTTCATCCTATTTTTATTTTGAACTTCAGCATCCATTTTTCCTCTTATGAATTCACCAACTCTAATTGCCAGACTTGAGGGAACACAGTGGAAAAGGGAGCAAAAGCTAGAGGAGGGTATGATAAAGTATTAGTTTAACTCTTCTAGCACTTAAAAGTCCAGGGTTGTCTTTCTGATGCTATAGGTAGTTCTGGATCTTTGTTTAAAAAAAAAAAAAGACCCTACAGTTTATATGCAGGATTCTGGGGGTGGCCAGTCATGCTAAATATTGGAAACTGATTTCTCTAACAAAGGAGATGGGCAGGCCCTGTGTTTTCAGGAGAATGTACTTTTTCCCCCTCAACTCTCCAAATGAATCTGGAAGGTAACACTGACAGCAGTTCCCTAACCTTATTTATACAACTTAAACCCCAAAGAGTTTAACAATTTATATTTTAACAGAAAAATTACTTTTTCAAATTTATTTACTAGGTATGTAAATACCGAGTCACATAAAAGTGACATCCTCATAGTGAACACATTACAAGGTATTGCACCCGCTGCTAAGAACAGAATAAGAAGTTAAAAAGGTAACCATCCAGAAATATTCTTTTGCCTTATTTGCCTTATTCACCTCAATATGACCTTTACTTTATTATTCGCATCATTTATCACTTTGCTCATGATCTACCTAGTACTGTCACTTCATTGTCTGAAAATGCTCATCACATGAAACTCCTATTTTCACTGCAATCTATTTTCACCATAATTTTTATGTATTATCTTCAAAGTATATCTGCTTTGGCCCATATGATGTTATCTAAGCTACAACAACAAGAACGCATGCAACTAGCCTAATTCAATTTTCTTCTGCTACTTGCCAAGTTGACTGAAGTTAAGTATGGTTGGTTGGTTGTGTTTTTTATTAAGATATTCCAGAAACCTTAAATAGGAATATAATTGTTTCTTTAAGGTATCCTGCTGAAGCCAAAGAGGAAGAAACTTTAGAGACCAGTCACTCCACACAAGCAAGGGCCTAGGCACATCTGCAATGATGGTAAAAACTCACTATTGCCAGAAAACAAATAGAAAATTTAGTTTTCAACTGTTTTGGCATAAACGTCATCTCCTGCAGCTAAAGAAACTTGTACACCAACAAACTTGTTCAATCTCATCATGACAACTATCTCCTCATCCTGTCCTTAACGGTATTTAAAAAAAAGCCTTCAAGAATACAAGAACCTGAATAAAGTATTCCCCCCTCCCAAAAAAGCCAAGTTTTTATAAGGAAGAAAAAGAAATAACAGTTCTGAAGCATATGCCTACCCTTCGTATTCTAAGTCCAGTTCATTACCTTTTTAAAAAAAAAAGTCAGGAAATGCTACTTTTCTTTCTCCCTTCTAGCAGGAAGTCTCCTTTAAGTTTAATTTTGAGCCATCAACTGTGTCATTGATTTTTCTCCAAGAGTTTGAACAAAAATACTATGAACAAAACCATCTAATCAATCCCATTAATAGCTCTGTTTAAAAAAAAAAAAGGTCAGTCCACAGCATGCAAGGTCTCAAATCTGTCTCTGTACGCTAGGGGAGCAACCACCAGTTCCTATATGCAATCAAAAGCTTGAAGTGATGTGGTTCTGAAATGTTTGTAATGTGCTTGACACAAGATTCTAAATAAATAGGAAGTGAGCAAGTTGGGGTCAGCTAAGTGACACCAAGTTTTTAAGTGGCTGAGGAAAGCAAAATAAGTTATTGCCATACATGACTATGAACAGGTTCTTATTTTCAGAAAAGCACATCCATATTCAGGGAAGAATTGAGATAAACATAAGGATTGCTTCAATGTAGGTTTTTCCTCCCAACCATCTGCAAGTTTAAACATGCGCATAATGCTGGGCAGCTCCATTTAAGTAGCCCTGCAACTGTGAAAGATGAGCAAATTCTTCACCTATTCATCTTTCCAGCCAAAGCACAATTGTGCAGACTTTCTAGCAGCTTTAACAGTTCTAGAAGCTAGTGACTTGTCACATCCCTTACATCACTTGACAGCTCTGCAGAAAGATTTTTTTTGACCATCTGAGTTGTGGAATTTGACAAGATATTGTCAACTTTTGACATTACTGACTGTTAAGAACATCACTATGCTTAAAGCCAAGCTTAACTCGTGAGCAAAAAGCTCTTTTTTTTTCCTTAAGAACTTATTTAATCTGCAGATGATAGGAACATTTTAAACTGCTGAATTTAGTAGTGAACTAATTTGAATTTGTTTGTCTGTGTGTGTCTCACTATTTATCTAGCTTTTATTTTCACTCCATTCTGTACAGGAAGCTGAACAGCTTTGAAATAACATACTGAGAAAAGCTTTATAAATCAAAGTAAGGAGCGAGCAAGTTCATCAATAAATCTAAAATAGTTTACTGATGCAAGCAGCAGGTTATGTCTCATGTTGGGAACAGAACAAAGAATGAGCTCATAGCTATGTCATATTTTTCCATCCTCCTAGAGCAGCATTTTTTAGTGTAGTGCATGCAGTATGCAGACACAGGCATACAGTGCCATTACCAGGCTGGGAGAAATATTACGATTTCCATTCTTCGGGGGAAGTGAACTCCAGAAGCTTGGGAAACGCTGTCCTAGAACGCGTTAAAACTAACTTAACAGGGTGGTACAGCCTAACCACGTAAAGGCCTTTTCTGTTCTAACCGCTGTGGACGCGGAGACGGACAGCTCTGAGGCTGTATCTCGATCGCTGAGTGGAAGAGCTGTGAACCAGGTCCTCAACCGCCCGAGGAGCAGGACAATACCGCCAGGCTGATACAAAGCGAGGCCACACCCACTGCGAGAGAATTGCAGTCGGGGGGCAGAGATGCACGCAGCACCTTCGCACATGCCCACGGGCTCTGTAAGGACGTGCACTGCTATAGCCGATATACCTGCAAGAGCAGCTCGGAACGGCCGGTGAGATCCGGAGTGCGGAGGATCGCTGTTGGAAGCGGTTCCCAAGGAAGGGCCCTCAGGGGCCGTTTCCTGAGCAGGCACGGCGGGGCCCCGCGTCCAGCGTGGGGATGCCGGGGCCGCGGGGGGGGGAGGCTGGCACTCACCTGGGCGCCGGCTCGATGAGGGTGGTGGTGTCCAGGTAGTGGATCTTGTAGAACTCCAGCAGGGCGGGCAGGTGCTCGAACTCCTGGTCGCCGATCTTGAAGCGGCGGTTGGGCAAGGAGTTAATGATGTAGTGGGAAACGCGGGAGTTCTCCGACACCGAGAGCACGTAGTCCCCCGGGCAGGTGGACGAGTCCCGCACCAGGAACATGCCGTGCCGCTGCCCTTGCAACCGCGTCTGCGCCTCCGCCCGCGACACCGGGCCCACGTACCAGCTGGAGCGGTCCGACGAGTCGAAGCGAGCGGCGGAGGACATGGCTCCGGGCGGGGAAGGGGAAGGGAGCGGGGCAGGAAGGTGAAGAGCCCGAAGGCCCAGGCGGAGGCAGAGACGCGGAGAAGGGAAGGCCTGGGCGGGGAGGCGGAGCGGGCTGGGGGCTAGCAGGAAGCGGCTAGTGCTCAGCCAGCGATAGGAGGCCCGGCGGGAGAGAGAGAAGGAAGCCCCGGGCCGGCGGAGCCCGAGCAGCGGCCGGGGCGGGGCAGGGCGGGCGGGCGCGGCGCGGCGGTCGGGGCCCCCGAGTCTCCCTCAGCGGCGGGGTGTGCAGGGCATCCTTCCCGCCTCGCTCGCAGGCCTGCGGCGGGCCGGGCTGGGCGAGCGGCGCCGGCTCACTAGGACGGGCGGCGAGGGGAGCCCGCTGCCGCTGCCTCGGGGGCTGGGGGGGATGGGGACGGACAGAAGCGCTCGGCTCCCGCTTTCTCCTGCCGGTTTCCCTCCACTCTCGGAGCCGAATGCTAAAATGGCGGCGGCAGCGCCGGGCGGTGGGAGTTTTCCGGCGGCGGCGGCCGCGCAGGCGCGTTGCGCTTCTCGGCTCGCGCCGGGGGGGGGGGGGGGGGGGGAAGGAGGAGGCGGCGGCGGCGGCGGCGGCGGCGACGACCGCGCGCCGCGGGGGGAGGGGCGGCGGTCTGAGGGGCGGCAGCGCCCTCGCCTCCCCCCGCCGGGGCGGTCCGAGCCTTCCGCGGCGGAGCCCCGGCCGGGCCGCCCGGCCCGCTGCTGTGGAGGCCGGGGGGAGCGGGCCCCCCCCCTCCTGGGCGGCCGCCCCGGAGCACCGAGCAGGCCTTACCGCGGCCTCCCCCGCCCTCCTCCTCCCCCCACGAAAGCCTGCCTAGCCGAGCCTGGCCGCTCCTTGGGCAGCGCGTCGGGGGGGGGCCATTTACCTCCTTCACCCACCGCCGTGCCCCCCTCGGCGTGCCCCGCTTCGGCCTGTCCCCGCTCCATCCCTGTGTGCCGGCCGCCCCGTCCCGGGCGAGGGCTCCCTGAGGCGGAGATCAGCCTGGCTGAGGTTTTCTTGTTCTGTTAATTGAATTTTTTGGAAGGGCAAAAGGCACCCCCGTGATAACCCCCTCTGAGGGAGGTAAGTTCCTACGTAGCTCAGGAGAGGAGACGGTTTCCTGTCTCTTCTGCTGGGCCTGTTCGCAGCTAACGGGGGCGAAGGCCTTCGCCTCTGGTCTCGGGGGCGAGGAGGGCGCCGGGCGGGAAGGGACGACGGCGATGGCCTTGCAGCCGCCAAGAGGAAGGAAACCCCCGGAAAGGATGCGGCGAGCCCCGAGGGCAGGGCAGGCGGTGCAGCATGAGCTGTTTGAATTTTAGAGGGAGCTCAGCGCGCTGTGACCTCAGAGGAGGAGCGGGAGCGTGGGCAGCGAGGCCTACGCCCTCTGACTCAAGTTTGGGAGGGCCGCTGGTGGTAATTAGCGTATCCCACTGCAGTGGGCAACGGCATGCCAAAATAAACAGCACCCAAAAGACCTAGTTCCCCAGACATGTGATAAACCTTTACAAACATTGTGATTTTAGCTCGCTCTCATGACTTTGTTTAATTTGTGTCCTTGATTTTTGTTTTTCGTTTTGCTTTTGGGGCTGACAGCGTGAAAATGAAGCAGCTTTAAGCATGTAAATAACGTTTCAAGAAGAGACGGATTTAGGTTGACTGTTTTGAAGTGCTCAGTTGGACCTATTGTGTCAGCTTATTCCAGCTTTGATATTTTTCTTTCATGCTCTGTCTTTTCTGAAAGCTTAGTTACAGCACGGTCTTTTTTTTTCTCCTTGTTTTTCTTCCTACGTTGGCCACTAGTGCCAGTTGAAGTGTTTGGACTGGAAAGCATGGGATGTATCTCTCTAGACATTCAGCATAGTTCAAACGATCTAAAATGGAAGACTTGCCTACTCGGATGCTTATGGCTTAAACAAAATTGTTCAAGAAAATCTCATCACTAGCGCGAAAGGATCTTAAAGCATGCCCCTAAATACATGTACAGGTATCACTTTACCAGCCGTTGAAGTACAGCCATCTCCTGGGTGGAAAACAGCAGCTGTTTAGCCATGTGCAGCAGTGCTAGCCAAACTGAGCAGACCTAAAGGTGAAGAATACCGTCTGAAGCTATACAGCTGTGTAAAGATATTCTTCCATTTCTAGGGCAACTTACCTGGCAGCTATACCTCTGATTCATTCCTACTGGTCTAAGTTCTCATATCTGTCAATTGGAATCAATTTTAAATGCATGCAGACAGGCTACCACAAACTATGAAGGGTGCTGTGTTTTCTTCTGTCATTTGAACGGATTTGGATCATTTTCTGTGTGGCCATAGCCAAAATGTAGAGATTGAAAGATAGTATTTCAATTTGCAATAACATACCCAACACCATTTAAACATAATTACAAAAAGTCACAAGTTAGCAGCAGAATCAGTAAAAAATAGATGCCTTTTCATCCAAAGAAGATTCTAAAATGTAGCGAGGTTTTCAATTTGGAAGGAGCTGTCACAATTATCTGTTCTGACCTCCTACATTCTTGCAGGCTGCATGTACCCTTCAGGTAATTCCTGCTTCAGTTTCAGTAGCTGTGGTTTAACCAGGCCAGATCTAGGTAAAAGATCCCATTTCTATTACACTAAGAGAAAAGAAGTAACTTGTTCAAGATTGTTAATACTACTTGCTAAGACTGGGCATCAGCTACCTAGACTACAGGCAGTGATTTTAGATGTGTTAAATCCCTACAACTACTGTTTGTCTAGGAAGAGTGGAGAAATGTATGGATTTTTAGGACTGTTTAATGGAACCACTTTACCTTTTTATTACATATACAGAAGTTTATGCTCTTTCTCTCACCCATTGGTGGCTTCCACCCTCTCAGAGGATGGTCGAATGGTTGCTGCAGCACAACTGAGGAGGTGGGGATTTCTTAAAGTGCATCAGCTGCTGATGAAATAAAAACTCTGTTGGCACAATATTCCCTTGAGAAGGTTCCTGTCCCTCTTTCCCCATGCCCAGCTGCTCCTTCCTCCTTTCACCAGAAGCTTCTGCCCCTATCAGTTGTACTGAATAACAAATAAATTGTACATGTGGCTGGATTCTAAGTAAGGAGAAGTAAACTTCTATCAAGGGTATAGAATGAGACTCCTTATTTGTTTCAGATCAAGTATGAATTGTGCTTCCACAGCAAAATTAACAACCCTAATCTAAATCAAGAGGAAATGGGAAAGGAGACGGTGGATTTGGAAGTAGGTGGAGAAGAAATACAGTAGTGAAAGCAGTTATGAAACAAAAACTGAAGCAGTTACAATCACTTCTCCAAATGCAGAAGCCTGAAATAGTTCAGGATACATGTCCACTAATTACAAATCTAGCAAATATGCCTATATAACTTTGCCTCTGCGCGGACAGGAAATAGGAAAATAGATGATCAAGAAACCTAGTTATTATTCTTTTGGACTTTCTAATGTATCAGCAGTTTAAGCATTTGTATTTTGATCACTTAGTTCTGAAAGAATTGTGTGGCTATTCTCTTACAGACCTCAAATATTTAAAGCTTTCTTAATTCATTGTCCATCTGACCTCAATGTCTTATACTATACTACTGTCTTAGAGGACTGTTTTTAAAAAAAAAAAAAAAAAAAAAAAGGAATGCTTCTTACTATAAGACTGACACATTTAGGAGGCAGAGGATTTATTTAAAAAAAAAAAAAAAGAAGAATCAGCCAGAAATCTCTATGCATCTTTTTCTTAAGATAACACAACATTTCACTGGGCTCATGAAGGCAAGGTTCCTGAAGCATTATCTTTGATAAGAAAACCCATCAATAGTAATCATGGCTCAACATATCAATGTATAGTCTCTTGCAATTTCTCTCTATATGTAACTGCAGTAAACAAGAAGAACAAAGCTCTTTACACCTGCCAATTTAGGTAAAAGTGCCAATTCTAAAACAAAGCAATTTCATTATTGTTTAGCCTATGTGTTGGTTTGGAAAGGTACATGTTAGACGAAAGCGAGCTACTGCTAAATGATTAGATTGGTTTGAGCTAAGCTAAACTCTGTTTTCTACCCAAGCAAAATACATGCAGGTAAGGTAGTACGTATTATAACTTTTGACAGTCACAATACACCCCAGATGAAAAGAAATTCTTGGGGTGAAAGCAACTGAAGCTTTGTTTTTTGCTAAATCAAAATACATAATATCTGCTCTTAGGTTTAGTTGATGTAATTTAACTGTATTTTATCAGTAACTGAAAAAAAATAGAAAAAATAGTAGAACACTTCTCTAACGTATGTGATCTGCTTGAAGAAAAAGTCATTTCCTCATAACTACATTTTAAGCCTTATATTGATTTGCTTTGCACAGCATCCAGCTGCAACATTTAATAAATAATGCAATCGCAAAATTGCATATACTGACTAATGGATAGGAAAAATGGGGATCACCTGAAAATATCTACAATCAGTATTCAAACACTGAAGGAGTGATAGGAAGAAGTTGGAAAAAATAAAAACATGAGTTATCACAAGATGTTTCTCTAGCTTAATAACTACTCACAAATATCTTATATTCTCCCCTGTAATCCAAGAATTAACCTATCATCTTGGTTATTTGCAATAGTATATAATACCCTCTAGTGGTATACACAGGAAAAGGAAACAGAAGCCAGACAAAGTTTTTTTTTATCATGAAAGAGCCTAGAAAACATTTTCACTTGCAGAGCATCACTGGTCTTTCTAGAACTGCTAGTCAAAATGTAAAATGCACTGCAAGCAGTACAATTAGACTTCAGCTAGATAGCTGGGTTTAGTTAGAAGAGTTGGGTTTAGAAGATAACCTGCACCACCAAGTCTTGAATGCCTTGTTCACAATTTGCAGACAAAACAAATTGCCGCTGCAACACGTGCAATCTGGTAAGAGTGGGTCTAGTGATGTCCGGGTCAGAGAGATCTCACCTGACATTTGAGAACTATGTTTATTTCCTTCATACTAAAAACAATTTTGTAGGCAAAATATAAATACTCCTCAGTCTCCAATACTGCAATGTAACAAAAGCTATTTGCAGCCTCCATGTGCAGTTCAGAGTTTGTTATCAGAAAGGGCTTCCTGAAGAAGCTTATATGCAGGGTTTCTGCATTTACCAGGTCTGTGCTTTATTTGCCAATTGGCAGTGGTTCAGAGATGGAGGTGAAAACTAACAGTGCTGGAGGGGAAAAAAATCCACCTCCCTCTAATCAAGAAAAAGCTGCTGAGCTTATTAAAAGAACTGTGCAAATCCTCCTGAATCTTTTCCAGAAGCCCAGTCCACTCATTTAGAGTCAGCTAGATCTAATTTGAAATAATCTTTGTTTCTGTAAGTAAAATTTCCCTAAGTGGTATTAGTATCTAGGAACTTCTTCCATTTCTCTGTAGTAGCAGGTCAATGTGCAAAGCGTCTTTGTCATGATGTGATGATAATTAACTAGTAGTGCATCATTCTAATTGTCACATTGTTTTTGCCCTTTTCCTGCAGCCTTGTTATTGCTGTAAGATTTAACAAGAGCTATGGCAATTCTGTCATGATTTTCTGGTGGCACTGATTGCTTCCTGCCCATCCAAGAGGAAGGAGCCCATACTGTTCAGATGTCACACTGGTTCAGATTTAAATCAGCTTCTAGACTAATGCCAAGCAAGATGGTAGTCAGCAGCCAATTATTTTAATGAAGGAAGGCTTTACTGTGCAGTATGGTTCTGAGCTGTAGTGATACCGTGTTATTTTCCTGGCATTAGCGTAGCTAGCTAGCACAGTGTAATCTGCGATACCTCTAGTTATCTCCTTGTTACTTTTTTTCTTATGCTGTGGCAAGCCAATCTCTGCTCTCTTTATGCCTTTCTAAAGCATATAATAAAAGAATAAAAAAACAGGGCCATTTCCCGAGCTGATGTAACTTTACTGATATTAATGTAGTAATATAGGATCTAATTAAGCTCACCAACATTTAGATTCCACATCATGGTAAATAAAACTGAGACCGCAGTTAAAAAGAAAAAAGGTTCTGACAAGGATTTATTAATTTATGCTTGTGAACAAATATGTCTGACAGTTGAATGATGAGATGGCCATACTCTGTACAGAGAAATCGTCTTTCCACTGTGTTGAAAGAAGCTGCAGTATAGAAGTTCAGGAGTGGGTGTCAGATCACAGACTCTAACCCAGTTAGGAGGATGGCTGCATGCCCAGATAAGATGAAGGTTCAGACTTTCTTGCTACTGTTCCTGCTTCTGTGTGTTCAATTTTGCTGAATAACCAATCAAGCTGTCTGACACCTGGCACAGGAGGGATGCGCTAGGTCTTGTCTTCCTGTGTTAAGCTGGCTAGGAGGTTTTATTACCAAAAAGAAAAGAAAACACTTGGAAAAGCTATTTCAAGCTAAAAGCTGGAAGGAAAGAAGCTAGTCAAGCTGAGCCTTCTGTGCCTTTATTTCTGTCCATGCTGAAGGCTGAGAAAAGTCTCCTTCAAAGGAATAGAACTCCTATTATTTAACTGGGAAAAAAAGGCAGTTCTGTGGTTACTTTAATAATGCTGCTTTCTGGCAAATGGGCAGATATTGATTGTAAGTGGCACTTTGTGCAGAGCACTTGCAGATGGGCAGATATTGACTGTGAACAGCATTTTGTGGAGAACACTTATTTTTCAAACCTTTAAATACTGATTTATGTTTAAAATAAGAAAGACATATAAAATCTGTAAATATTTTCTCCGAGCCTTAATTACCTCATCTGCTGGCAAAAAATAAATATTAAAATTTTTTAATCTTCACTTGAACTGTCAAATTCCTCCCAGTCTGACACGCTCATAACTTCCGATGGAAAGTCAAGGTGATTCTGCAGGTGGTCTGCATGCCATTCTGAGTACCATTTTTCTGTGTCCATTAAAATAGCCCTGGGCAAAGTGAGGACGCAGGCAGCCATCCCAGAAATATCATCTTCCAGCTGGGGACCTTCCTCCCAACAGTCTCTCTCTGCATCGTAAACGTGAACGTAGTCCATGCGGATCCCTCTGTTGTGAGACCTGCCTCCCAAGACGTAGATCCTGTTGTCTAAGACAGCAATACCTGGCTCCCCATGCCCTGCAGGAAGCGGACATACGTTTGTCCACTGATCAGTGCTTGGCCTATAGCAGGCAACCTGTAAACAAAGAAAGAGATTAGCTATAAAGGAACTTGTATCTCAGTGAGAGACAGACTGGTCATATCACAAACTATTTACGTAGTCATGCAATATCATCAGTCTTTTGAGAGGCTGTTGATAATGGAGAGAGCACATCAGCGCACAGAAGTCCACTGCTCGGTGGACTAATATGAGCTCAGACACAGTGCATCTCTTTGCGTTATGAAAAAATGTGCTGGAACATATGGAGAAGTCTGTGTTACACCAAATATGGTAGGCTCTCTGCAGCATACGTGGGAAGTTTTAGATTCTATTGGGCACCTATTTCGCTAACTCCCTTTATTCGTAAGCATCTTTTTATCCTTCACATACTTTCAGATAGATTGAATTCTGCCATCTTCATTGGCTTTATAAAAACAGTTACTTTTTGTGTCTTCTTTCCACATCCCCAGCAGTTCTGGAGGCTGGAATAAGTCACCAGAAGCGTTTCTCTAGCTGTCACTTACTATCAGGCTCTGTGTATTTAACTGCATGATACAATTGCTTTCCAATCTATTCATTGCCATTTTCAACATACCCTTATCAACTTTTGTCCTAGAATTACATACTGCTAATTAAAAAGTCCTTAAATTAGGAAAAAATGGAAGTGAGAAGACAATCTAAAGTAAATTCAGTTGACATGCTACTTATTGGGTATATGCATGCGGGTGAATGTTATTCTTCAAAGATGTTTGAAAATTGATAGGAACCCAAAGTGCTAGAGCTTTAATGCTCTAGCATTAAAGTGTGTGGGTTAGACATTGCATGCAAGACAGACAGCAGTAGATAAATCACTGCAAGTTCCTCAGTTAAGTGGAGGAGAGCTGGTGCAGTAAGCTGTTGCTGGGCAGACAGTTTTATATGCATACTTAGTGGGAGGAAGACATTACGTCAGAGTGCAAGCATCCACAAGAAATAGACTCTTGCAAGAAAGAAACAGGTATGATGCGCTTTCACCTGATGAACATCCCTTCTGTAGCCAGAATCATTGTTGCTTCCTCCAATTACATAGAGCTTTCCTAGAAGTGCAGCCATCCCATGCCAAGCACGTCTGACTGGACCATCTGCTAAAATGTCCCAGCGGTCAGTCTTTGGGTCATAACATTGTAGGTCCTTCAAATAGTCTTCTCCTCTCCTCCCACAGGTAATATACATCTTCCCATCCAGTGCTGCTCCAGCATGTGCATACACCTGCACCATCACATGGGAAAGTGAGAGGTTAAGGGCTGGATTTATGTATTTCTCCCAGTTTCAAAGAATGGCATAGTCATTAAGGGAGTGACATTTTTCATGAATTTCTCAGATACCAACATCTGGGAGGATCTTCTTATGGACAATTCCTTTCTAGGTGATTATGCTGTAAGTGTGAGCCTTAAGTTCTGAATGAAATACACAAAAATTTTCAAAACTTCCAGAACTGCAGCGGGTTCTCATTCATTATTGTTCCTTAATCAGGCTATTGTTCATACTATTTCTTTTCTCCCTTTTCTCTACTTGGAAGCCTTTCTGCTGGAGATGAAAGTACTATACAGGCATTGACAATGTTATCAGGAAGGCAAGATAGCCTACTTAGTCGCACTCAATTGGATCTTAAAGCTGTTTTTATTCCCAGCATTGACACACACTTATTACTTGTGATCACATGCAAGCTGTTTATCTTCTTCTGCTTCTGCATCCATTACATAACATGGCAATAATATTTATGTTTTTAAGGTATCTTGAGATTCTTAATGAGAGAGAGGCATTATGAAATCACAAGTATTCTTTTGTGCTGGTGACTTGCCACAAAGCTTTTAAAAGGTGTAGTAGAAGTCAGCATAGTTTCTTGAAAGATTAATTAGGATCTCAGTTTTCTTCCCTAACCAAGGTTTACCAAGCAGTTGTTCCTTTATAGCTTCCTCCTTTTGCAACACTTTTAATCTAAGAATAGAAATTCTTGCCTTTTTAAGCAAAATTCTTAGAACAATCTTTTCCACTCAAAATCACAATTCCCATGTCACTACAACATTTCCTGGCTCCTGGGGTCATGCATGCTAGTCTGGCAGTTGCTGTGTTAGAAGGACAAATGGAACGGATGTCATAGGATAGCTGCTCACTGATATATTTCAAATGAGTAATGGTCTCACTTTAGTTGACTGAGATGTCATGCTGCATCATGTAAGCTATTGCCATCAGAACTTATTACACAATCACACATCTTTTGTGTCGAAGAATTAAGTAGTCTATAGAAACTGAAGTACCTTCTCACTAGGGGGTGATCTCTCCTGATCAGGACTGAGGTTTGTTGTCAGAATTGTGAGTGAGAAACTTGTCCTACTGTTGCTCATGTTTTACCTGCTCTAGAAGGAAAGGGAACTTCCTGTTCCTGGTGGCTGTGTGTTCAATTATAAACGGTTTTAAAAGTGAATACAACAAAGGTTTGCAGGGGAAAACAACAAGAAAACAGGAAAAATAAGCATTTAACCTCAACATGGAAGTTATATACATTCTTCTTCTTTCTTGGTATTTGTTTATCCCACATACAGAGGCTACTGTTTCTCATTTCAATTTCAGCAAATGGAAACCTACACATGAGAAAAGCATCTAAAAAGGATGACATTGGGTATCGGGGAAGTGTATCGGTATGTGTGACTAATGCACTCCTTACCTCCTTCTTCAGAGGTGTCACATATTCCCAGGTGTTGCTTTTAGGGTCATACCTCTCCACTTCCCTCAGGTCTTCGTGGTAATCTCGCCCGGCGACAGCGTATATATAGTCACCCACAACACAAACACTGAGGTCAGCATGTTCTTGCTGTAGGGACCGGATCTGGAACCATCTGTTGTGTCGTGGGTCATACCTTGCAAAGGAATAGGATCAAAGTTATTCATACAGCCACAGAATCGTTGCTGGAATGCAAGACAATACCACAGATGTGGGTTACTATACTGTCTTTGGTTGAAATTCAGCTCAGCTGTAACTGGAGTGAAATTTGGCCTTGTCAGCATTTGATTATTAGCAAAGGTATTTTGTTCTATTTTTAGAAGATGTATTTTAGTAGATATTATCATGCTGTAAAAGCCTATTTTTTTCCATGATCTTCTGCACTGCTGTCAGGTTATAGATCAAAATCTCTGCTTGCATAAAGCCATTCTACAAGGTACAGCCATCTGAAAATACTGCAAAGACTACATCTGGATCTTAAAGGGGCCAAGAGGGGCATACATATTTTGTGGCTTCTTTGATTCTTTTACCCAAATATCTGTTCAAACGGAACCTCATGATTAATTTGCCATGCAAAATATCTATTTGGTCTGGAAATTTTAGTTACAGAGAAAACTGGAAGTGTAGTCAGACTAGGCATGCTATAAAATAAGGGCAGCTCAGCTAAAACTAGTAAAAATGACCACATTACAAAGACAAAAGGGTTTATATCTGTTCACAATGTTATGGGCATTAAGATCTAAAACTGATCCTTCCCCCTGCTCTTCTCCCTGGCACAGCAGAACTTAAGCGGACCCTGGAGCGCTGCTACTGTGCACACAAATTCACAATAGTCAACTAATAATAGCATTTTATTTGAAAAACCTTTTTGATAGCTAGATCCCTTCCTATTGGGGCCAGAACTGCACACAGACAACATCTAGAGAATCCTAGTTATTACTGCAGTCTGCACTTTTAGTACTTCCCTCTCCAAGGTAGAGAAAGTAGCATATGTAATATAAATGTAATGTAATGACTGAATGTCATATGAATAGCTGCTTCTACCCCATCAGGCTTGGCTTTGTCCCATAAGCACAGATGAAAGCTTCCTGTTACTATGAGGCTTATTCCTTTATTTCTTGTGGTTTTTCAGGGAGGCCTCTGTTCTGATCTCTTGGTCAGCAAGTGTGCAGACTCTGCTCATGGCTTACTGACTCAGAGAAGGGCAACAGGCTAGTAATAAAAATAGTAGCAGAATTATCTTTGGCTTACCTCCAGCACCTTGACTCTGCTCGAAAACCACGTACGTTGTTGTCTCCTCCAATTAAATATACAAAATTATTGAGAACAGCAATCCCCTGGTTGGACATTCGGGGGGCTAGTGGAGCCGTAAAGTGCCTCCACTCTCCCAGCAAGGGGTTCAGATATTTGGCTTGATCACTGAGGACTATGGATGGAGTAGAATGCATCCCTCCAAATCCCACTACACACTGGAACTCTGACCTCAGCTGTGTCTGGGAGGTCTGAAGCATTGGCTGAAGACATTCATTCTTGTGGTACATGAGTGCATCTGCTACTTTATCTTTTAAAGGACATGGACTTAATTTGTCATGAAGCCTTTGCAGGATCTGGGGTTCCATCAGAGGAAAACGAACTGTCTCAAGTAGCTTAGGGGGCTCCATCAGAGAGACTTGATCTGTCTCCAGTTGCTCTGGAGAATAATGATAAAGAAGTGCCCCTTCATAAACCTCATTCTCATAGTTAACCTCCAAACGGTTGCTGCTGAGGAGGGAGTAGACCTTCTGGAAGGGTAGCTGCCGGTACATTTGTGTCTTTGAGAAAGCTACAAAGTTTTTCAAAATGTAGGAGTCCAGCTGATCACTCAAATGTCTCAAGTCATAATGGTCAGCTAATCTGTATACATCCAGGATGTTCTCTTCATCTACCCAGGACATGAGAAAATCACAACAGAACTTAATGACTTCTGGAATCTGCAAGAGAGAAGATTCGTTATTTCAGACACTACTTGCCTTACGCTTGAAAGACATGTTACAGAAGCATGGAGTGCAAGCCTGGGAAGACTGTAAGAAAGTTGTTCCCAAGAAGACTGCTCTGCTCACAGAATCTGACCGCTATGGTCACTTGTGCCCAGTTCACTGTTCTCAAGAGAAAAATACCAACCCAGCATGGGCTTGTAAATGAATACAATACAGATCTTCTAGCCATGCTGTTTTCTGTACTGCAAGCCTACAAGTTTGGCTTCAGGTGCAGCCGTAATGTGTCTTCCAAGGCACCTGGGGCACTGGACAGCCAGGTTGCTTGGCTTGTTGGCATGCCACCAAGGTGCAGGCTGCCTGGGACACAGCTATGTAAACAGAAGGCATGAAGGACGTAGAGAAAGGCAGGTTTACAGCCACTCCATGAGTTGATCTTTCAGAGCGCTATAGACATAGTGTGCCAGAGACTGTATATATAATAGAATAACATGCTAGACTGCACCACTCAAGTGCGTAGGAAGCCATTTGAAAGGAAAATTAGTATTTAATGTTGTTTTCTGAGTACAGCTTGAAGTTGTTTCTGGCAGGAGGGACTACTGGCAAATAGAGAAATAACTGCTGTGCAAGAGTCCCTCTGCTAACAAACTGTTGCAACTGTGTAAAGATCAACCAAACAAACCACTCAGAAAGTTCATGAGTTAGTACCAAAGCCTGTGCAACCATTAGCTGCAGAGAAAATTAAGAGGGAACCCCCCCCCCACCTATTTGAAGGCACAAGAACTCTGCGCTTAGCGTGGAAACCATGGTGTAGGATACCCTGTAGAGATGTGGCCAGGGGAGGTTATGTGCCTGTGGACTCAGTCAGTGGAAGATTTTGGTAGCTTTGAGCAGTGCAACAATTTCTGAGCAGCAAGCCCTGTCCTTTACCATAGGCCAGAGGTATTCCATTCTAGGGAAGCTTTCATAAGCAGGTCAGAGGAAGTGAGCGCTATGGAAAATAGTTCTTTAGGTGAAATAGTAAAGGTTTATAAATAATAAAACCATTGGCATGAATGAGATGTACAAGCACTCATTCATTGTCCCTACCCTTCCATAGCTCGTTCCAGTGGCTACAGCATCCAAACGAAATTCTTCTCATCACAGCCATTTATGTACTTGGAAAAGCCTCTTCTAACACTTTCATTCACCCCTAACTCTCCACCCACCAGATATCCAGGTTTTTTGTTTCTTTCATTGTTGCTTTTGTTTCTTGCTTCTTTTTTGTCACATCTCCCAGTGCCTCACCTGAAGCTGACAGGCTGCAGCTAAGGTTTCTTGAACACTGTTCACACTGAGTTCCAGCTCAGAAGTGTAAATGAAGTTCAGGATTTTACACATTGCATTGTAGGAGATGCCATGGATACGAACTTCTTCCTGTTCCATCTCTCTCAGTCCTCCTGCAAACATTCCTCTGTAAAAAAGACAATGGCACATGCTATGGAAGGTTCGAATTAAAGCTATATTCAGTTGCTTATCTTATGTTGTCCAGGGAACATCCAAAATATTCAGAAGGAAAAAAAAAAAAAAACAAGCCAGGCAGTTTTATAGGATTAGCACATCTCTAAGCCAATGATACCAGATCATAGGCCTTTAGGCCTAAGAAAGTAACAGTCTTCATTCTGTAGGGAAACAGTAGCAGCCATCTGAAATATGTGATTCCCAGCAGAAGGACTTAAATGCAAACCCAGTTCACAGGGATAGTCAGTGAGTAGAGACAGATACTTAGGAGGTGGAGGAGAGAAAAAACAGAAGAACCTGGGACTGTAGGAATTTTTTCTAAGCTAGAGCAGTTCTTCCTCCTCCAGTTAGAGGTTGTAGACTGTTAATAGTTTGCCTGCGTTGCCTTTGGATTTGTTTATTTGCTCAATGAAAGTAAAGTCATTTCAAGAAACTGCTAGTCAAAGTGACCAAAAGAGTGTCTGGATCAGCAGAGAGCAAGCCACACTGCAGGCATATAGAGGGGGTGACCCAGTCCCAGCACCAGTGACTTTTTGTGTAGTATGAAATGACCACCAGAACTGGCAAAGTCTTACAATGCTAAGGATTGGAGTAAAAGCCACCCGGAGTGCATTTATGCAGAAGACACCTGTTAAGATAGCCTCTCCTCTCTATATACCTCCAGGCACCACAGGCTGTGAGTTTAGCAGAGGTAAGCTCAGTGTAACAAGAGCTTTATTTTTGCAGAGACATAAAAGAACGATGAATAAGACCCTACTTAATATTTTGAAATGCATCCAGCTCTATCTTCTAGGTCTAATTTTACATTCAGAGGCATAACGGTGCTAAAACAGAAGATTTGGATGTTGCAGTTTTGAGTTGCATTCGGACACATGCTTGTTACTGCTTGTAACTGGAGCATACCTGAAATAGTCACAGGACGCAGCTAGAAGTATACGGTGAGCTTCAATAGGTTTCTCTTCCACTACCAGAACTACATCGAAGAGGATGCTGCTGTCTCGGAGAGATACCAAGCCACTGAGCAAGGCCTGTGAGTGCTCTGCACTGCGGTATGTGTTGCTGGTGCGCTGCTGAAGGGAGGGCTCGAGCTGAGCTTTGTGAGGCTGAGTCAGCTCCTGATCCTCCGCCATCCCAGGCAGAAATGCTCAGCCACCAGCTGCAGCAGAATGAAATCTGTGAGACAACAGAATCAGCAAAGGTTTGTGCCTTTTGCTTTACGAATGATCCTCTGACCCGCCTGTCACAGCAAATAAATCAAACCAACTCTTCAGTACAATGGAGAGACATTAAACACAGTTCTGTCCCAGAGACATTATTCTGAATGACGATCCTGGAAATGGACAGGCGTACATCAACATACCAAACAGGCAGAACCTGGTATTTCAAACAAGTATTCTGACTCTCGGTTTTCAGTCCAAGAGTCAGTATATAGCATGTAGGGATAGTTTTTTCTGAGCAAGTTTCACTTCCCAGTCCATAGCAAGAACCCCATGTTTCCATTGCATTTCTACATCATTTATAACAAAGGACAAAGCTGAAACAATTTTTGCTAAATTTCAAATTGGCTACTATCCTTAGATAACTGTTGCAATATAAACTGCATCTTCAAATTTGTTCTTGATATCTTACCACAGTATCTCAAAGCTCTCATCTTTGCTTTTTCATTTTTCCCCCAATGAGCACATTTCCATCTGTCATTGTGCAAGATACTGTATGAAACTGTAGGCTTTGAAATGTCTTTACTGTGACTATTTCGAGCTAGCATGCACAACTACTTTCTATTTCACTGTGATTCCCTATACAGGCAGTATCTCCTCCAGTGTTGGCACTGGAGCTGGCTATCCCATACCTTTTTCTACTGCTGCCCTTGACATGATAGGAAGGTCTCTATGGCATATGGGGAAACACCTGTCAAGAGCTAGCTGTAAGTCACTGTGTTTCATGTCAGTGGTTAAGATCTCAAAATCTCATGATTCCTCTCATCCTCAATGTTACCCTTTTCCATTGCATTTGAAGAATATGAGAAGCTGTAGCAGTTAGATCTGTTTGAATCTGTCCTGTTGTCAGAGCACATAAAAAAAAAACATTAGCAAAAGGAAGTAACTTAGCTGATTTGTCTGCTTAAGATGCTGTTATAATAACCTCTCTTCCTGTGCCCCTGGGAAATAGCTTAGTGACACAAGGGATAGTCACAAGGGGTTATCAGCAGTCAGAAAAGCAAAGGCAGAACAAATCCAGCAAATCCAAACAAACAATGAAGAAATGGGACCATTGTTTAATTGTGCCAGCCATGGATAGCGAATGCAGTATTGGAAATCTCTCGAAGTACTGCAAGGTATCCAGTGTATGGCCAGCGAGGAAAGAGCTTTCTGGATGACACACGGAAATATGAAAACATGTTTATTGTACTGCCTGCAGGAAGTTACCTTATACTGTCCAAAGCAAAAGAAAGCCAGGTGGCAATGCATGGTTTATGGGATGGAAAAAACTGAAAGAGCATATTAATAGTTGTCTGCTCTTTTCCATGCAAAACCAAGACAACCAGTTCAGAAGAGGAGCTCTGCTGAGACAGCCTTCTAGGGAGTATGTTCAGGTTGATTATACAGTGAAACTATCTGTCAGCAGCTGAGAGATAAGTAATGGATTGTTCTTCGTGACAGGTAGATGCTTTTCCTAGAAATAAGATGACTGTTTTGAAACACATTAAGTGACTGCTGTGTTGTTTGTTTTGCTCCTGGGTAACACCAAAAGTGATGGATTGAGACAATGGAGATAATACTGTAAGAAAGGCAAGTGAAGTGAAGTTAGTGTTACCAGATGTTGATCAGAAATTTCCCGCTTCACTCAAAAAGAGGACAAATATGGCAAGAACAAAGTGGGGTGTGATATGGTCCAAACCACATTTAACAGAGTTTGCTCTGAAAACGGTCGCACCTTTTTGGCAACTTAGAGAGCCATATCAGAATAAATCTCTATGGGAGTACAATCATTGCCTCAAAAAGCAGAAGTAAATGTAACAACGGAACTGCTTTCTGAATTAAAAGACTGTAGCTGGGTAGGGGAAACAGCATGACCTTTGATGCGATCTTACACTGTGTCATATAGTGCAGCCATTAAAATGAAGCATATTAGAACTAAACTAGCCATGGAATCAGTGCAACAAATGTTAGTGAGGAAATGTGTTGTAGGAGAGGTGGCTCCACTGTAGAGTGAAGTGCAGAGTCATGACAATGGGAACAACATCAGCATTCCAGTAATGCCACCGCTCTACTAAGAGACAATACACATGTAACTGCGGGTTGTCATCTTATCAGAGCCTCTAGTAGTGGCAATATGACAGAAACAGGCAACCCACATGTGTGTGTGTGTGTGTGTGTGTATGAAGAGCAGAGTGGGAAACCGGTGTAATCATGCCAAGGGACTACCCCATGTACCAGTGTCTGGACCTGATTCTCACTGAAAAGTGGGATGATGGTCCAATATTGCATTAATATTATTCATTATGCAAGCAATACTGCCGGTGTATTAGTACTGTTTACTGTGACCGTGTCTGAAAATGGGGAATCTCCTCCAATATAAGAAACTGCTAGCTAATCCTAAAACACAAAGAGCTTTTTCTGTGTGAGCTAGTGGCCGCGCTAGCAGAGTAACAACAATGTGGAGGAGAATGGGACTGAAGAGCTGCTTCAGGAAGGACTTGGTACAGTTATTCTGCACAGCAGGCACATGAACCAGCGCTGCCAGCTGAGGCCTGCACTGCCAAGCCTGTATGAGCATTAGTATCTGGAGAGATACTAATTTCACTGACTAATGGGACTTTCTTGGAGACCTGTGGGGGTGTTTATCTCAGTGTCAGGGCTCCTAAATATGGACTTGAGTTCTCCAACAACTCTAAACTGTTAGCGATAGCTGAACAAACTAGCCCTTCTGGCAGATCTGTGGTAAGCCCAGTGGGGTCATCCTGCAAATACAGCTGCTGGGACTATAACCAAACCATCCTCCACAGCTGATTTTTGGCTAGCCCTCAGGTATTTTGCTAAGTTCTATTTTTTGAACTTTGGCAGGTCCTTTCTTGTTCTCAGCGTCTACTCCTGGATTGTAGCTTGGCTCTCACTGGTGAACTGGCTTGTCCTCAGGCTATTCACTCATGCAGTGCTGTACATCCATATGAGAGCTGCCTTACACTTTTGGAGCACAGTACCATCATGGTATGGGAATTCACCACTCTATAGCTCCCTGTGAGTATTCTGGCATCCGCAGCTATTGGATGCTAAGCAGCTGAGGGTATGTAGGTTGAATACTGAGGCTGCTGTGGAGGAAGCGAGGAATACTATTTAGCAGGTACAGTTTATGTGGTGTAAAATTTGCCAGCCTTCAAGAAGCTCTTTTTGTACACGGATACATCAGGTTCCTTACTTAACACTGTGGCAACTCAAGAGAACCTATATTCCTGTATTTGTACCTTCCTGCCCTCTGAAACCAGGCTTCAAGGCTCGTAAGTATAAATGTCTATTGTTATTGTTATTAACAGTGTAGTACAGTACTCTGGAAAAATGCACACTACTGATTTTAATGAACTGTTGCCTACTTATAGAATTAAAGGTGGACATTTACAGTATTCATCCATGATGTCTGACTGGCATATGTACTAAGTCCTCTTCTTTGATCCAAAAGCCAAGAAAAAAGTCTTAACTCCTACTTAGGTAGATTTAGGAGCTAGTAGAAAAGACCTTTATGATAAGAGTAGAGGGCCACTACAGGCTTGTGGGGGTTGGCTAGCAAGATCCACTCAGCTGATTACTGAGTGCCCTCGGCTGCATAATAGCTGTACAAGGGGCAGCTGGGGATGGGAGTGCAGGTGTTAGGAGTCATAAAGAACAGTTGTTGAAAGAAGGGTATTGGGGATTGTGTTGTGTGGCTGCTTTGCAGGGAGAGCTAGGTGTTTTTAAGTGTTCAGGTCTTTCTGGATGCAGTGTGGTGTGCCTCTCTGAACTTGTGATCACAGAATCGTTTAGGTTGGAAGGGACCTCTGGAGATCATCTAGTCCAACCTCCCTGCTCAAGCAGGGTCACCTAGAGCATATTGCCCAGGATCACATCCAGACGGGTTTTGAAAATCTCCAGGGAAGGAGACTCCACTACCTCTCTGGGTAATCTGTTCCAATGCTCTGTCACCCTCACAGTGAAGAAGTTTTTTCTCAGGTTCAGATGGAACTTCCTGTGGCTCAGTTTGTGCCCATTGCCTCTTGTCCTGTTGCTGGGCACCACGGAGAAGAGGCTGGCCTCATCCTCTTGACACTCCCCCTTCAGATACTTGTACACATTGATGAGATCGCCTCTCAATCTTCTCTTCTCCAGGCTGAACAGGCCCAGCTCTTGCAGTCTTTCTTCCTAGGAGAGATGCTCCAGCCCTCTAATCATCTTGGTAGCCCTCCGCTGGACTCTCTCCAGGAGTGCCATGTCTCTCTTGTACTGGGGAGCCCAGAACTGGACACAGTACTCCAGGTGAGGCCTCACCAGGGCTGAGTAGAGGGGCAGGATCACCTCCCTCGACCTGCTGGCAACACTCTGCCTAATGCACCCCAGGAGACCATTGGCCCTCTTGGCCGCAAGGGCACACTGCTGGCTCATGTTTAACTTGTTGTCCACCAGCATTCCCAGGTTCTTCTCCGCAGAGCTACTTTCCAGCAGGTCAACCCCCAGCCTGTACTGGTGCATGGGATTATTCCTGCCTAGGTGCAGGATGACTATGACTCTGTTGGGGAGGGAAGGAAATAAGTGCTAGCACAGCATCTTGTTTCTCAAGGCTGTGAGTCTAACTCTGGTCTTTATTCTGTGTGTTTTGCCTTTGTTGCTGTCTAAAAGGCTGCTGGCTGAAACAGTGGAAGTGTGCTATTTCATAGGTGTAGTGGTACCAGCTGGGTGGGTGGAATGACTGTTAAGGTGTCTAGGAGTTGTAAGTGTCAATTGATCTTAAAAATGGCAGGCAGCCTTATTGCATAACCCTTGTATATTTTTAGCTGGAAATAATTTAACTCCATCTGCTCACGCTTTTATATTTTGCTCAATCTTTATTTCTCTGGGGAAAAAAAAAAGCTAAATGTATTACAAATAGCATAGCTCTGAATGGGACAGAACAAGTTCTGGTATGCTGCAAAAAACAATTTTTTTTCCCTGGTGTCTTTGTGACTGCTAAGGAACTGTTGGCTTTTGGGGCCTTGTGAACTGTTTTCACAGGCTGGCCTACTTGTTCCTGTAGGTGAAGGAGCTGGAGGCAGGCCCTTGCACTGCTGGGGACAAGCTCTAGTTTGTAGAGCCAAGCTGGTGAAACCTACAGCTAGTGTAAGCGCAGTCTCCTGAGCAATGCAGCAAAGTTCCTGCTATCCTGAGCCTCTCCTCCATCAGCTCCTTGCTTGTAGGGAGGATGTTCTTGAGACTTCTGTGTTCTTTTTCTTCTCTTATTGAGAAACTTGCTCCATACCTGAGCTAGCCTCCCAGAAATCTGAGTAATATTTCCTCTTCTCTTCCTCTTCTGCAAGTTGATCAGCGCTAGGCACCTGGTAACAGTAGGATTCAGGGGCTGAATTGCAGGACAGATCCTGAGGTGGAAGAGAAGAGGAACCTTTCCTGTTTGCAGTTCTTCTATAACAGTAGCAAAGATCAAAAGCCTTATTCCATGGTTTGTGAGATGCTGTCTACAGTTAAATTGGATAGCCCTTGCCTTTTAGCAGACATGGGTTAATGTACTAATAGCAATTTTATGGAGTTACAAATGAGTACAAACTAGATAGAGAGGAGGAGATGGCGATGCCAGCTTATGAAGTCAGATTAGTAACTGTATGTGCACCTCTATAGACAATGCTAATGTAGGAAGATGTGCAGTGCTAAGTCAAACACTGATGCTTACTAGTCTTTTGTCTACGGTTGCGTTGGCAGCCTTGATGCTCTACTGTAGAGAAATGGCTGGGTACAGTGGAGAGCACCCAAGTCTGTTTCTATGGAGACTCAGACCTTTTTGTATTGAAGCGCTCCTGGCTGTGAGTCGCATCTCTGTACAAAGAGGTGTGTTGTGCAGATTACAACATTGTCTCATGCATCAGCTGTGGCCAGGATACGACCTTGAGCTTGCTAGTGTCTGCTATCCAAATCCTTTAGCTCATTGCCAAACGGACAGGTGGTTCAAGCTTGGAGGGGGTCCCAGGCTTTCTTAGAATCATGGAATAATTTCAGCTGGAAGGAACCTTTAGAGGTCTCTAGTTCAATCCCCTGCTCAAAGCAGGGCAAACTTCAAAATTAGGTTAGGATGCTCAGAGCCTTATATAGTCAAGTGCAGAATCTCCATCCCTGCAGATACTTGGAAAACTCTCTCGGTGATTAACCACTGTCAGTGTGAATTTTTCTTCTTTATCCTGTCTGGATTTCTTCTGCTGCAATTTACAGCTGTTGCTTCTTGTCCTTATGCTGTGCACCTCCAGGAAGAGTCTGGCGCTCGCTCTTCTGCAATAACCACTTAGCTAAAAACAGCAACTGGCTCTCCCCTTAGCCTTCTCCTCTCTGGGTTGAGCAAACCCAGCTCCCTCGCCTTGCATATATCTCCTTGTATGTGCTCCTGCCCTGTATGGTGGATCTCCACTGAACTTGCACAAGTTGTTTCTTTTACTATGGATATCAAAGCTGGGCAGAGTACCTCAGATATGGGCTCATAAGTGCTGAATAGAGGGAAAATAATCACTTCCCTTGACCTACTGACTATGATCTTCAGACTCAGCTGTGTTAGGAAGATAGTCTCCACTGCAGGAAAGCTGCACTGACTCCCATTCAGTTTGTCCAACAGGGCTGCCCAGGCTCTTCTTATGCAAAGCTTATTTCTAGCTAGGTTTGTCCCCAGTCTGTACATACAGGCAGTTTCTCTGACCTAGATGCCTGACTTTGCTTTTGCTGTTGAAATTTTTGTGGTTCCTGTTGATCCATTCTTAAAGCTTGATAAGGCCTCTCAATGGCAGTTCATTCCTCTTTCTTGTAGGCTGTCTTCATTGCTCTTTCTACTATAGACCAACCAGTCTGGCATGCTGATTGTGATCAGATCCTCAGAAGCATGAGTGTATTGAAGGAAATGAGGGATATGTGCCCTAAGGCTTTCTGCACCTTCACCTATCCCTAGGGCATAAAGAGAATTTGAGACCCGAGCCAGGCTTCAGCTGAAAGTCTGACAAGAAGGCAAGGTACAAGACTAGAGCAAAATGCTAGTTATGCTTACTCTCAGGGCTGCAAATACAAAGAGGCAGAACCTGGCCATGTACCAGAACTTTAACAGGGTAAAGGGCACACAAATACATCAGCTAGTCCGGGATTATGCAGAGGGGGGAGGCAGCTGGGTGGCTGCCAGAATAGTCCAGAAAACAGATCTGATGCCACAAACAGTGTAAACTGAAGAGTGAAACCTGTTCATTCCAACTAGAGTGCAAATACCAGAATAATTCACCAACTATATCATAATTCATAATAAGGCACTGGCAAGTTTGGTTACAGCAGAGGACAACTGAGTAAACTGTATGTGTAGACAAGGCTTAAGCCAGTTCTGTGCTTTTTGAAGAAAACCAGAAGAGAGGAAGGATGAAGGAAAACTAGCTTTGCTTAGCAGCGCTTCTTTCAGAATTATACCTCAATGCATTCACAAATGTGCAAGAACATTCTTCTTCCTGAAATACAATTTCATTTCAGGAACCTGCCACAAACGTGGGAATCAACCCAAATGATTCTTTTTTGACTCAACTCCCCACAGTAAGAAAGGAACTAAGATATCTGGCACTGTGTAACAACATATCAACATTAGTTTTGAACGCTCTGATCTGAGATATGCTTTCACTAGGTCAATATGCACCATTTTTCTGTAAGTTAAGAATGGAAATATGGAAGCACGTTTCTCTGAGTTGAATTTTCTAAGCCACTTTTGATTTTTAGCATCAGTAGTAGCTTGAAGTAGGGGAGAAAGCTTGAAGGCAGGGTTTGGAAACAGTTTCTGCAAACTATGCTATCTCACAAAACTATGCCATTCACACTTTTCAGAAGTAAACAGAGGTCTTTTTCCAAACCTATTACAAGCTGCTTCTAATATATATTGAGAATAAAACCTCTCATATTTAGTATGTATATGGCAAAAGTTTTTTATTTTATGGTGGAACTACCATGAACTGTATCTATATTTAGATATGTAAAGATCTTAAACAAAAAACCTAAACAATAGCGTAACTAAGAGTATGAGCTTTCTAACTTGAATATTTTGCCTTATCCATGAATTGCTGACTTCTTTTCTTCTTGCAACTTACCCAGATTTGTAGAACTGCAAAGTTTTCTGTGGTATGTTATGGGATGTGGCCTGTGGCCAAATGCTACTAAAGAGAAGTTGTAATAAGATAAACAAAAATTCAACATGGTGCTTAAATGCTTTCTCATATGGCTTCATCATCGCCTTAGGAATCTGACGATCTTTGCTACTTTTGTTATTGCTAATCTAGAAATAAAACTTGCTGTGTTTCCCTTCCTCCCCCTCCCCCATGGTCATGCTCTGGTTTTGAAGGAGCTGGAGCTGCTGCTCATGTTTGAAGGAGAGGGTGTTTCCCAGTTATGTTCAGGCAATGTGTACCTGCCCACCCTAAAAACAGGCAGCCCATCTGTGAGGCTCCAGCTGGCAGAGACAGACTCTGGGGAAAGTGCAGTGCTCAGTGTTTGGTTCTGTGTCCAGATGGATCTAGCCACCCAAAAATCTTAAAAGATCTATTTCTCATGCATGTCTCTCCATAATATGAAAAGCAACACTTTTTTTGTCTTTCTTTTTAAATAAAGCTTCCATAGGATTAGGCTAAATAATGACTATACCAAAACTGACAGCTCATAAATTTGCCCGTGGTATATGTTCTGTGAATTGTCAGAGATTCAGCTAGTCAGCAAGTTTCCCCTGCTTTGTGTTTTGAACTGCTTAAACCAAATCATGCATTTTTAATTATCTAAAATATATGGAGGAGAAAAAAATTTAGAAAAGTAAATGCGTGGGATACAACAGTTAAGTGACTAGGAAGAGAGCAAATAGTACTGCTAGCGTGTTCCCACTCTGATTTCAGTATCAAACAGCAATTGATTTGTACTGTTCGCTACACTGGTTTCTCTCCTGTGGAGATCCACGGCTTTTCCTGTAGCTTAGCACCCTTCCACATCAGGAAAAGGGAATGGCAGGGGAAGGCTATTCAGAGTTACCCATCTCTACGAGAATCGGGCTTGAACCCACGCGAGCCCTCTGACAGAAAGACGGCTTGAGCAGATTTCTGCCTTTACCGTGCCTTCGCAAAGCGCCGGGCCAGCCCGCCGGACCGGCATCCTCGGCCCCGCCGCCTCGACACCTGCGGTCCCAGCGAGGCAGCCCAGGCGCCGGGGCCCGGCCCAGGCCCTCCGGTCCGGCCTCGCACCTCGTCACGGTGGGGCGGCCCGGCGGGGGCGGCCTGGCCTGGCCTGGCCGAGGCGAGGCCGGGCGCGGGCTGAGTCACCGAGCCGGCCGGAGGGGTCCGCACCGCCCCAAGCCGCGCCCCGGCGGCTCCCCGCGGCAAGGCGGTGACCCGGCGCCGCTGCCGCCCCCTCCTCCCTCCCCTTCCCCTCCCCCGCGGCAACCAGCCGTGGCTGCCCGCCCCCGCCGCCGGTCCGGCCACCTACCAGAGCGGCGGCGGCGGCCCCTCCGCCACCGGCTTCCGCCTTCATGTGCTACCCGGAAACCATGGCGGCCCCGGCGGCTCGCCGCGCCCTGCCCACATGACTCGCCCGCCCGGGCAAGGGAGGGCTGCGGCGGGCGAGCCCCGGGGCGGCGGTCCCGCCGGTGCCCCCCTCTTCCCCCTCCCCCCCCCCCGGCCGCGGCCCCGTGTCGCGACCCGCCGTGTTGGTGCGTCACTGCCGCCCCGCGCGGTCCGGGGCAGGCCCCGCCCGGCCTGCAGGGGGCGCTGCGCCCCGCGTCCCAGCATCCCCCGGGGCGGGTGGGGGGGAGCAGCGGCTGGACTACAACTCCCGGCGTGCCCCGCGGCGGCCAGGGACTACGTCTCCCAGCAGGCCGAGCGGCGGAGGGGGGGGGGCGGGACGGAGTCGTCGTGTCGTGGGGGAGGGCGAAGGAGGCGGGCGTTGCCGGGCGCGGGTTGCGATACGGTGGCCCCGCGGGGCCGAGAAGCTTAGAGGCGCGTTGACGTCTCCCTCGCCGGGGCAGCTCGGGGTGGGGGGGGGTCCCGTCATAGCGGGCCGGGGGCCGGCTAGAGGGTTGCTGTTGGTAGGGTGAAACGCGACCTGTCGCACAGCCTCCTCGGGCAGAAATACAGAAACTTCACCCAAAGCAGGCACGAGAAGCGCTTATATTAGGCAATACCTAGCCCTGAGCACGTCCCATCCCCAGCTGGACGCGCCCTGGGCCTGTGAGGGAAGGGCTGGAAAGGCCTCGGTGTTACCTGAGGCGCCTCCGGTTACCGCCAGCGCTATAGCGTCTTCTGGGGTGGAAGCACTGGGGTGTGTTTGGAGGTGCTCTGGGATGATAACCCCAAACAGCAGGGCCTGGAAATTAGCAGCATCATATAACTTCAGTGATGGATGATCAAACTGGCCCTTGCAGATATTGCAAATTGCATAAGAAGTAAAATGACTTGATTCCAATAGAGGAGGCGCATTTAGGTAACGTTAAGTGGCTATGGCATTTTGTGCTTTTGGTTATTTAAAAACAGATAACTGCATACTTACAAATATCCTTTCTTGGGTTTCAGGATTCTGAATCTGAAACGTGGAGGATCCAGGTACCTGCTGAGCTTTTTAAAGAGGCTTGGAGAGGTGGGAGGAGTGGCAGGGATCAGGTTTGGGATGGCATGGCGCTGAGGAGGGTTCTGGTGGGTTTCCCTCCCCCCCACTGCATCTCATTTTCTCTTCCAGCATAACACAAGCAACTTGTTCCCTCCGTTACTCTGTGGGGGTGTGCAAAGTAAAAGAGACAGAGAACTGCAGCTGCAGAGCGCGCAGGCTGAATCTGGCAGTTCTGTGGGTCGCCTCGCGTAGTCCTCTGGAGCAGCACCCACAGTCTTGACAGGTCTTGACCGTGCTGGAGCCAAGGAGCAACAAGGGAAGATGAAGGCAAAACTTGCCGGCTGTATTAACGCTTTGCAGAAGTAGATTTACCAGCTCCGCCTATATATCGATTTGCCTCAGCGTTTGCAGGAATTTGGGTGTATCTGCAACTTCACAAGCCGTTACAGTGGAGTGCCTCGTGCCACTCTCTGCCGCTCATGGGTGAACGACCAAGGAAAGATGAAAGCGAGGGGCCAGCACTAAATGCAAGACTGTAGGCATGGCTATTTCCCGGACCAGTTCTCCCCCCAATTAGCGGTACAGCATCAACAGCGCGTGGATGAGTCAGGGTGCGATAGTGCGAGTTCTCCTCCTTTAGCCTTACACGCAGCGCTGGCAGGGACATTCACGTCGTTATTGTTGTCCATTCCCGCACTCCTCCTCCTCCCCCCCGGGCCTGCCCTGCCTCACGCCGCCCGCCAAGGCCGGGGGAGGGGAGGTGGGCGAAGGGGCCCTTTTCTGGTCCGGGACTCCATTTCCCAGCAGCCACCGGGACGCCCGCTCTCGCGAGAGTTGGCCGGGATCGCGCCCAGACTCCATTTCCCACCATCGCTCAGCGCGCCGGAAGTGCGCGTGCGTCACTTCCGTGGTAGCGTGTGGCGGAGCGACGGCGGCGGCGGCGGCGGCGGCGGCGGCGGCGGCGGCGGCGGAGGGGGGAAGCGCGGCTGTGGAAGCGCGGCTGTGGCGGCGGCGGCCGGGGCTCGCGGCGGCGGCGATGGACGTGACCGGGCCCGAGAGCGACTGGCGCAGCACCAACTTCCGGCAGAAGCTCGTCAGCCAGATGTGAGTGGGGCCGCGGGCGCGCTCGGCCGGTGCCGAGGGGCTGTGTCGTCTGCTTCCCCCCCCTTCCCTCCCGGTTCCTTCGCTCCCCTCCGGGCCTCCCCCTCCCGCCTCGGTTTGTCCGGTATTTCTTCTCCCCGTGGCCCCTTCGCCGCCCCCTTGCCGCCCCCTGCCTCACCTGGTTCGGCTCAGGGCCTGCGCGGGGAGGTTAGCCGGGGCCTTTTTTGGACCTCGTTTCTCCGGTCCTCTTCCCTGTCTCCTTCCTCCTCCTCCTCCTCAGGAATACCTGCTGCCTCTTCTGCGCGGTAGGCTGTGCGTGAGGGCTTCTGCCCTGACTGTGTCTTTTAGCTTTAGTGTTCCTAAGCTTGCCATATTCTGTCCTATGAGGACTGGCAGTTATTATCTTGCATCTGACGTTTTTGTAGCAAAAAATGAAATTAGGAAGTTAGTGACTTAATTTTTTAGTTATTCTGGATAGGGCTTTGCCTTGTCAGATCTAGAGCAAGCACCATAATGGGTTTCTATTTGATGCTGTAAAAGTTGCTAAAAAGAAATAAGGTTCAACTTGTCTTTCTGATAGTCTTTTCAATCACTTTACTTTCAATCGCTTTACCCTTTTACCCTACGTAATGTGGTTATTATAAAAGTGGAAGCACTGTTCGTTATTTATAATGTTGAAATCCTTATTTGTGCTTACTTGTTTATGAATGCTTGGAAAACTTGATCTTGCTTTGTTGCTTATAAAAATCAATCTTTAAAAACAAACTACCTGTTTCATTCTGATATGCAAACACGGCATAGTTTGACTGCACGATGGTGTTACTGCCATTTGTTGGCATAGGTTTTCCCAAGTTCTTATTTTATTTGCTGTGGTGTTTCAGAATTAAACAGTTGTGGTATTCAGAAAAGGAATATCATAGCATGTGTCTGTCAAAGCTGTGCAAGCATATTTGGTGCTCAGAAGTGATGTTTTTCTCTCTAAAGTTTCTGCAAAGTCATTTGTTTGCTTAGATGAATTCCTTGTTTTTCCTTGCACTCGCTCCTCAAAACGAGCAAGCAAAAATGCCCTTCAACGCTGTATGGCTTTGCGGAAATAATATGAGTAAGGCAAGACAAACCTTAATGCAATAATCTGTTTTTTGTTGTTTTTATGTATGCTCTGCAAAGTGTAACTGTTTTCTATGAGCAATACTTTAAAAATGGTGATAAATGTTTCAGTGGAAGCATACAGTATCAGATAAAGATTTTCTTGTTCAGTAGTTTTAGAATTTTTTTCTCTTTTGAGGCAAAATGTTCATATATACATATGAAAAGTTACCAGTTGTTTTAAACTTTTAATTTTTGTGAGGAAATAGAATTAAAATTCACTCTGTTTAAAGACTCTCACACATATGCACAGATGCCCTTGTGTAGAGTCTGTATGGTTTGCATTAAAAATATATTGATACAACTCTTTTACCCCTAAAGCTGGGTTTTGTCAGTGAAGTTGCTTTCTTGTGCCCCGTTCTGCTTTAGAGTGAATGTAAACGTATGAAGTATTCTATCTTATTTGAAAAGCGAACGAACTTGTTATTGAGATAAGTGTGCAGTGACTACAGTAGGCTTTTTTTGGAAGTGTATTAACATATAGTGCATATCTGAAATTAGCCTAGCTCAGTATCATGTTGGAATAAAGTGAAGCTAGCCAAAACTAGGATGTATAATAGCTATATTCAATGAGAAATAGGATCAGTACGTTTCCTAAAACGACCTGGGTTGTGTTTGTAACAAGTTCCCATTTCTTTTCGTAAGCTTCCGGTTTTGCTATTAGTAATGCCTACATAGTAGGTGAGAGAGGGAGGTAATTAAAACAAATATCTTCTGAAAGTTTTTTCCTTGTTTGGCCATAGGCCCAGGCACACCTTTCATACTGTTGCTAGATCCAGGAATCCTTGAGCTTAAATGGCTGAGCCCAGGGAGCAGTTCTAGTTCCTCTCAGGTCGTTGCAGGAGATGGAGAAAATGTAGGAGTGTGGTTGTATATTTGGGCTTGCAAAGCACCCCTTTATTCTGCTCTTACAGGGAGCAGACACATATTGGTGCCTCGAGACTAAAGCCTCTGGGGTTCCTCTTCTAACTACCTTTCCATAATATGTTTTAAAATGCTGATATTGCCTGAAGGACAAACCTGAACTGTATTGCCTGATGGTAAAATTGATACACAGTTGTGTACAGTTCCTTCCTTATGCTACTTACAGTCTATGTTAGAAGGGAAGCATATTCTTCTGTACTCAACATAACTTATGTCATGATCGTTAAATGTAAAGTTGAGTTTTTTGCTCCAAATTTTGATGTATATCTTTTTGCCTAAGATTGCAAAGGGTTTAGCCCATGGTAAATGTAAATAAGGATGTGAATGTTGAAAGCACGTGAGGGAGGTTGAGGTGAAGACCGAGGAACAGCAGGTAGGAGACGACAGGATCAGCTCAAGTGTCTTGAGTGAAAAAAGTGGAAGATCTGCATTGCTGCTCCCAATTAAATATTTCATAAAACCAGTTCATAAAGCAGCCTTAATTCTATATTCCAGCCTAGGTTCTCTGAGGCCTGAGGCAAAATCGAGTCAAGAAGGTAGGTATTTCTCCCTCCTTGGGTCTCTAGAAAGTGAGGGGATTAACTTTATAAAAGCTTATTTTGACACAACTGTGAACTGAAGGAACTTTTGCCTTTGCGATACCTCTTCATTGCAACTATTTGAGTCACCATGGAGTGAACCTGATACGGAAAGTTTTCGACGTTTAAAAAGAAGTTGAGAAAAGTGGTTATTTTTAACCAGCACTGTTTTTCAGTACTGCTGCCCACGCAGCCGCAGAAACGGTTGTACTGGCATAATTTGGAAGGAGAAGCTTCTTAGTCACTTCTGATGGAGGAAATGCTTGTGAAGCTATGAGAGGGTGATTCTCCATGGGCAGTGGGAAGGTGGTTTGTCATGACTCTGCAGGATTGGAGAGAAAGACAGACAGTGCCATGACAAGGCCTTGCCACGGTGGGCTTGACCTCTGCCTTCCCTTCTGTAGCTGAAGGCAGTTTTCTGTGGGACTGGGGCAGATGCTAAGTTATTGGAGAACTAGAAGGCCCTTTAGGCCATAATGTGTCCTGTCAAGCAAATATGAACAAAGGAATATGGAACGACTCCTTTTTTGGGTGTCCTGCTGGTCTGTATTGTCGGTATCTAACCGCATGGGTGGTATTGCAGTGAGGGTTGTCAGTGATGAAACATGTTACACCTGATCTGTATGTAACAGAAATGTATGGGGCAATGTCATGTGCACAGATTAGTGATTAAAAGCTTATTTGGTGGTGTTTATTTGGAGGCTTTTAATCCTGCTAGGTAGATGTGGCTAACTCGGTTCACCTGAGTGTTTTTTGTCATGGCAGAAAAATTTGTTGAACGGAGTGTTGTAGTGATCACGCATCCTATTTCATAAAGCAGTGTTTGGTGATGAAGACTGGCTTCAGCTTAATATATTGCTGATCCTGCAACTCATTGCCCTGCAGTCTTATTGGGACGACTGATCCATGCAATCGTGGCGTGAATTGGTTGGGGAGCTGGTATAGCTTTGAAGAATATCATATTTTGATTGAAAGTTTTTCAACTGGATCAGTTGGCCTCAATGAGAGGTGGCACATTGCTGGGCTAGAAACAAGCTTTTTGGGAAAGGAGGGGAGTCCCTGAAGCCTGTGTTGCTGTTAAGTGCTTCATCTTATGAAACTGCAACCTTGAGTGTTCTGCATGAACTGCAAAGGCAGAGATTCAGTGTGCATCTTTTGATGCATTCAATAAGTGCTTATGAGGCAGGTGAAGGTTGAGTTGTCAGGTATCATCTAGTTTTCAAAGTTTTGGTGAATGCAGTCTTCTGGAAGGATGTGATTCAATACTCTATCCTTAACTAGATGCTAAAGCTGTAGTATTTATTAGTGAATTTCCTAGTCTTTTAACGGAGATTTTTGTTGGTTGTGCGTGGGATGTGATTGTAAACAAACCAACAGTTCTGTGTATTTCCCCGCCCCCCCCCATCTAAGCTTTTATTGGAATACCAATAGTTATGATATGAAGTACCTTGAGTGTCGTTACTGGTAATGCAGATGTGATGTGAAATAGAAGAATAAATAGAAGACTATTTTTCATGTTCTATAATATCAAAAGGAAATAGCAGATACATATAAAAGTACATAATTTCTCTTTGCATGGTATTTTTTTCCCGAGTTCATGTTTTTGCATCATAGCCTTTTAGTACTAGTTGCATGTTACTTCCTTTACTTGCCTTGGCATAATCTTTTCCTTGTTTCTGCATTCTCAGTTCTTGCTGCCTTCAGAATGAGATGCACTGTCATTGTAATGTGCAGCTGAGGAGTTAGAGAGAATTCAAACAGTCGTGTGGATTTAGTGGCAGCCTTTCTGAAAGGGAAAGCATGGAAATAAGGGAGGCATCAGCGAAGGACTGGATGTAGCTTCCTCCTCTGCAGTGGAGTTCCTTTGAGTAGCTCACTTCAAGGCTCGTTTGCACAAGAAGGAATAGTTATTCTGCTTTATGTTCACATCTGACTTCATTTTAAATAACCTTCATGTATAAACAACTTTTTCAGTGTCTCTCTGGCCACATGAGCAACTTACCTTGAGGGAGACTTGCATCAGGTTAGCTACACTCTACCGTCTACTTCTCTGCAAACTACAGTAGGTTAGGTACATGCTACTAGACCACTACTTGCAAGGCAAGGGTGTGAGTTGTGGCAGCCTAAGCCCCTGTATGTCGAGGTTGTTGCATTTGCTCTTTTCACTTGCGTGATTGAGTTCAGGCAACTAAACCAGCTTGCAGCTGATATAAACGCCAGTCCTGCTGCAAAGGATGTAGTAGGAATTCAGGGGAGGAAAAGAGTGGTCCTGATTTGGATTGACTGAAACTTTCAGGGATCTGTTTAGTGTAGGCTAGTTCGTTATGCAACAACACTTACTGAGATTTAAGTTGATGAGATGTTAATTACAAGGTAAGTAAGGTAGAAGTATTTCCAGGTAACTTGTTGTGGAATTTAAACTGTAGCTACTAGGCTACATTAAAACACAAAGAGTTTTGCAGCAAAATGAGCTTCTGAGAATGCCCTGAAGATTAGAATCGGGCTTTTCACCTGACTGAACTCTTGTTTCAGGCAGGACGTATTCATCTCTGCGCATATTTCATAGCGGAATTACTTTTAACTTTTTGAGGTACTGAGAATGCCCCTTCTCTCCCCTTCGTGTCCTTAGCGGTATGTTTTTGAGCTATGTTGTTCTTCTGTTCTCATGTGTATACTTTTCCATCCAGAAGGCAGGACTCGATCCAGGTTACTAGAGGTGTGGTGGAGAAAGGGCAGTAGGTCCCTAGTATTCTGGCTGGTAGATGGGAAGGAAGAGTAGGGGAACGGAAAGCTTTTTATTAACAACTCCCTTCATTTTTTCTCAACTTCCCAACAGCAGAGCCTTCCTTTCATCCTAATGCTTCACCTGCTGCTTTCATATTGTTTGTCCCCTTCTTCCTTGCATGCGCACATGCATCTCCCCTTCTCTGTCCTGAACAATGCTCCCACGTTTTCAGGTTGTTGGTCAAACCTCTGTGGCTTTGTGCGATCTGCGGTGTGTTTTTTATGATTTTATTTTTTATTCTTCTACCTTATGTTTAGAGGATTCTTTCGGAAATGTGTGATACTAGGCAGGCTCAGGCCCATTGTTCACAGAATATGGATTACATTAATCTTGTTATTCAACTTTCCTCAAATGAACGGGTTCTGGCATTTGGTCAAAATAATACTTCAGGTAGCAAAGTAATGGCTTGCCTAACAGTAGTTCTTGAATATCTGCAGAGAATGTTTGTGCTGCCTTTTAGAAATGAGTTGGGTTCTTTTCAGTTATTTGAAGAAATCTTTAAAGGGCAGCAGTTGCAAGTAATGCATGAATTTTTTTAGTCTATATATAGATCTGTCAAAAAGAAAGGGATAAGAAGCTGTTATACAGACCTTTTTAATTACATAAAATGTTTTCTGATGTCCTCAATTAATGTTCATCCTTTTTTTTTCTTTTCTTTTCCAGTGATGAAGCTATGAGGAAGGCTGGTGTTGCCCACAATAAATCCAGCAAAGATATGGAGAGTCATGTTTTCATGAAGGCGAAAACAAGGGTAAAGCATCTCTGTATTTCCACGAGCTGCTGGGATTTCAAAAGAAGTTAGGAACAACCCACAGAAACAGCAAACCCCATGCACGTAGTTAGCTGTTAGTCTTTGCTTAGAGAGTATCTAGTTACGCAAGATTTTGGATTTAGGGTGATCCTTTTCCCCTGAGAGTAAGTGGAAGTGTTTTGCATCCCAAAAGGGCAGTATCAAGATAGGAAGCTGGGCTTCAGGCTAAGACAGCTTAGCTGATATTGCAGCATGTAATGTGTGGGACTGTGCTTAATTAAGCTTAATCTGAAGACTGCATGTAGTGAACTGTACAGAATTTTCTTTAACTACAGTGTAGCACTATTCCATGTGACTAACGTGGTGATTGGGAGAGAATAAGATATCAATAGAAAGACTGTCTTAGGAGTAAGACTAAAGGAAGTGCTGAGGTCTCTGTGGAGGTCATTTGTACAGTTCTAGACCCTAACCAGATGTAAGCTTCTTTCCTAGAGCTCTCTTATAAGAAATTGGATGCTATTGCTGCCTCCAAACAAGCCATCTTTGAGATAAAACTTACCTTGGTGAGAGCTGTGTGATGTTTCCATCAAAAATGTATGCCTACTGATGGCATCCTCCTCACTGGCTGAGTTAGCAGTTTCACGTGGAGATAGGACCTTCTCAGCTGTCTGGCAGTTTCTGTTAGCCATTGTGAAGCACAAATACAAAGACTTCTTGTCCTTTCATTTCTGGCACTTTTGCCAGGTAAATTGGACAATTTTACTCTTTAGAGATGTTGACTTATTTATTTTTGTAATACTAACTTAGCTTAAAAAAAATTCTTGCTGTATGAATGTGACATAGTTCAAAGCCAGATTAAAATAAGCCAGTGTACCAAATAAGAAGGTTCAATCCTTAAGCACAAGGAGCTAGAATGGGGAAAAAATGAAAAATGGATGTTTTCTTCTATAATTGGATACGCATATTGTGGTCCTATTAGTATGACTGTCACAGAGGTTGCTTGTTCTTTGCTATGAATTTGTGACCTCTTGCCATCTGGTACTCTCAAGCACAATGACTTTCTAATGAAAATATTCCCCCTTAGTACATGGACAAACGGTTCTTTGCAAGTGAGCTGCTTTGAAAAGCTCACTGGCCTTGTAGAGGAAAATCTGTCATGCTGAAGATGAGGAAGAACGCTGAAGGACCAGAAAGTTGCTGTTCTTTTCTTTCCCATGTTAAAATACTCATTTTCACCTTTAGGAGGAATATCTTTCTCTTGTGGCCAGACTTATTATCCATTTTCGAGACATTCGTAAGTAATTATTTTTTTCTTTGTTTTTTTCCCCAGTAACAGGACTGCTCATAAGAAGCAGCAAAAAAAAAAAAAAAAATTAGCGTTTGTACCTGTGGTCCCACATGTGGCTGTTCATGAGTTGGTCTAGCAATTTCCTCTGTAATATGCCTGCTCAATTCCTAAATACTGTTTCTTTTGCAGCGTATGTCTGTAAGTGAAGTCTGTGAGAAATTGAGTTTACTACTCTTTCACCTTTTTTCCTGTATCTTTCTTTTCATTGTTTATATAGCATTCTGATTACCAGATTAGTTTAGCTTAATACATTTTGTTCTACATGCTCAGTCCTGAAGCTATATAATAAAGATGAAAATCTTTCTACTATGGTGCTTGTTATAGCTATGATACAGCTGTCTTGGACAGTGGGTCTGGTAAGCTGTTCAGAGATGGGTAGAGTTACAGTAAATAGTGATTATTTATGATGGGAATATATTTCTTGTGGAGGGTGTTTCTAAAGTGCTAAATTTGCTTGTGGCAAGATTAACAAAAGCAATTCTTCTGTTCTCCTTTTGCAGATAATAAGAAATCTCAGGCTTCAGTCAGTGGTAAGAGCTTCCAGTTTTATTTTTCTTCTCCCCTTCTCCCTCTCCTGCCTTTCCTCCCTTCTCTCTGCCCTCTCATCCCCGCAAATAGAACAGTTCAGAAACCAGGGCCACTTTGTGTTAAGGCTGTGGATTTCAGAGCTGGAATACTAAATGCTGTTGGAGAAAAGGAAAGGTAGTGTGATGGTCTCATGAATTGTTCAGTGGTGGGAGCGATGGGCCTGAGCCATGTTTTGGGTGTAACACAGGATACTTGTTTGTTTCCCTGTCTGTTTACTCACAGCAAAGAATAAGAGTGGCTGAAAACAATCTCCTGCTGGCAGTCCTGGTTTCTCCCTGCCATCTTTGCGTTCCTCGGTGTTTTGCATTAGGAATGAGCTTTGTTTTTTGTGGGGTATATGCACTCTGTCATTTGGCTAAGGTTAGATCTGCATTATGTCTTCTGCCTCTGTGATAATTCTTACAGCATTATATATTAGGAACATAATATACCACTTTTATCCCTGTCTCGGTTAAGTGTGAAGTGCCTAGGACTGGTTAGCATCCAACCTAGACAGTTAGAAATTATTTGATGAGTATCCTGAAGGAAGAGGGGATTTTGTGTTCTATACTGATGAACAAAACAAATATTGCTTCTGCACGCCATACTGTGTTTTGCCCTTCTGAATTCCTATTCCCTATTTGACTTCACTTTTCTGAATGCCCGGGACTCAGGTTGTGACAGTTCTCCTGACTGAAAGATACTGAATTTATCTCCTGCATAAAAATGTGATGTTATGGCTAGGGGAGCTGTATTGCAAGGTCAAGGTATTTTGTCTGGTCTGAACATTACTCCTCCATGTTGACCTAGGGAGGAAGAGGCCAGATTGGATCTACAGTGGGGCTCTGTTCTTGGTTTTTGAGGTTACAAGCTGTATATCCTCAAGAGTTTTGTTGGCAGCCTGTTTTGTCTTCCGTATATATCCAGAGATGCCTAATGAGTTCCTTTTGTCTAATATATTTAGAATTTATTTGAAATTTTGCAAAGCTAAAGCATTTCAAATAATCTCTACTCTTTTTACAGAGAGGCAAAGATCTGCCAAAAGCTTCTTGTGGTCTCACTGGCAGCGCAGTGAGTTTTAGATGTAGGCATGGTCTGAATCCAGTAGGTCAGAGTGGATGCCAGAGAATGGAGAATTTTGGGAAAGCAATTGCATGTCAGGCTACACATCAGTAACTGCTATTTTCTCGTAGATCCTATGAATGCCCTGCAGAATCTAACTGGGGGTCCCCCAGCAGGGGCACCTGGAATGGGCATGGCTTCACGAGCTCAGGGAGCACCGATGAGCGGGATGAGTGGCCTTGGCCCAATGGGGCAACAGATGAGTCTCCCTGGGCAGCAGCAGCCCCCTGGAACCTCGGGGATGGCCCCTCATGGGATGCCTGGTGTCTCTACAGCTACTCAGCAGAGTAAGTACTCATTTAGTTTCAGCCACTGAAATTGTTAGACTACCCTTTCAGTACATTGCTCTATTTAATACTTCTGGCCGAATGGTCAGGGAGAAGTACAGGAAGGAGAACCAATTTCAAATACTTCTACCTCATGGGCTAAATGTCTTCCTTTGTGTAACGGGGAACAAACTAGCTGTTGTATGAGCAAACGCCTCCTCCTTCCTCCCACATGTCAATTTTAGGACTTTGCTGCTTCTGTGGAGCCCACCTATGTTTACTGTGGCTGTGTTTCCTGCTGGTGGCTTCTGTGGATGTTGTCTCTAGGAGCTTCTCTTTCTCAGAGATTTCCATGGAGACTATGCTGTGTTCCCATTGTTGGCCCTTCAAGTGGTCACTGAGCCACATTCTTTCTTCCTGCACTTTTTACACTTTGCACTTAGATTGCTGCCTCAATATAGGCAGTGAGGTGTAGAGGGAGGTAGTTGGAGGTGCCATTAATTCTGCTGTTAGTGTCCCTGCTCCATTTGAGGATGCAAAGTTATATGGTGTTAACCAAGAACGTTCGTGTACTTTAAAGATTATCTTAAATTATTGTGGAGTTATACTGGGTAATGGCTCTTGTCATGTTTTGGGTTTCATTCTACCCCCTTTTTAGCCCAACTTCAGCTTCAGCAGATAGCGCAGCAGCAGCAGCAGCAGCAGCAGCAATTCCAGCAGCAGCAGGTGGCTTTGCAGCAGCAGCAGTTTCAGGCCCAGCAATCAGCCATGCAACAACAGTTTCAGGTCCAGCAGCAGCAGGCAGCAGCAGCTGCAGCAGCCCAGCAACAGCAGCAGCAACAGCAGCAGTTGCAAGCTGTCCAGCAGCAGCAACAGCACATGCTGAAACTGCAAATGCAGCAGCAGCAAAACCAGCAGCAGGTAATGGCAAACAAAACAATCACAATTGCAATTGAGGTGATCTGTGATGAGTTACTTGTCCAGTGACGCTGTTCTGTCTGGAGCTTTGGCTTTTATGGCAGTACTGAATGTTATCTCTGCCTGTTATTAAGACATTTCTGTTTTGGGGTAGGGTTTCAGTTTAGACTGGCAATTTAATTGGCAACAGCGTATTGCATTCTAGAAGAAAGGCTTTATGATCTAATCATTTGATAACTTGCTTCTGTCATAGCAACAGAGTTAAAACCTTTCTTTTGATTAAACCTCAGGGCAGAGTTCCATTCCAATGCTTCCACTACTCTAGAAATAGTGACTGTTTTGTCACTGTGTGAATTACTCATTGCCACTTTAAACTGTGTGCCAAGAACATAATATATGCATGATCCTTAGGCACAAAAGCAGAAGAAGAATCATCAGTTGTTAAGGTCTTGTGTAGTTCTGGTAAATGGTGGTGCTGGTGCTAGTTGGTTGTATTTGAAGAAGTGCTTCTGAGCCCGTTTGTAGGGGAGAAGCTGATGGGCTTTGTCTTCGCCTTTTGAAAACTGTTTTAGGGGTGAGACAAGTTTCTCACACTGAGAGTGAAACTACAGGATATGCTCTATGTAAAAGTGATATATCTGAAGAGTGAGTGTTTAAAAAGATTGGGCTTTCAACTTGGACTTGAATATTCATCCTGATGCATTAGCATTCTGTTTGCTCTTGGCCTATCCTGTAAAAATAAGGCTGCTATAGCATTGCTGGAAGCTTTAGCATTGTTGCTTTTCCTGCTTTTCAGATGCAGCAGCAGCAGCAGCAACAGCAACTACAGCGAATTGCCCAAATGCAGCAGCTGCAGGCAGCGCAGGCTATGCAGGCGCAGCAGCAGCAGCAACAGCAGCAGCAACAGCAACAAATACCACAGCAACAGATACAGCAGCAGCCACCTCAACAAGTAATGCAACAGCAGATGCAACAGATGCAGCAGCAACAACAGCAGCAGCAGCAGCAACAACAGGTTGCTCAGGCACAGCAGACTCAGCTTCCACCACAATCCCAGCCTCAACCCCAGCCCATGGTGTCTCAGGCACAGGCGATCTCAGGACAAATTCCTAGTCAGGTTATGCCTGTCACTCTCACACCACAACAACTGAAAGCAATGCAGGTAAGGGCTAGTGACCAACTGACTGTTGACTGATGGTCCTTTAGAGAAACAGAAATGTCTTGGCTTTTGCTAATAATGGAGTAGGAAATGCCATAGCTTATTAAAAGATCTGTGGTTAGCCTGTTATGAGTATGGTGACATTAAAAGATTACTTCTGGACCTGCCATCACAGAACAATCCAGTATCCACAAAGACTGGGAATTCTGGAAATGTGTGATTTTAAAAAATTTATTTCTTGACTTACTCTGGGATGGACAAGAAGGAAAGAATGAACCCTGGTAAAAATCACTTTTCCGTGATGAATGCTGTTTTAGAGCATTAGCAAGTGCTTTGGAGGGCCTAGTGCATGTGACTGGTGCCAGTGTTGGCTCTCTAGCACGCTGACTTTGCTTCTGCTGCTGTGTGTAGTGGTTTTAGCCAAAGTTAAGACAGTGGTAGTTCCTGCCTGGAAGAGCGTGTGGACAGGGTGATAGTTTTACTCTGCTGAATCTTTTATTACTTCATTTTTAGAAGTTGAGATTGTGCTGTTAGTGGCACGGTTTTTCTAGTTGTTATGTTATGGTCAGTTTCTATGGGCTCAGAGGGTGCTGTGTGCTGTTGAGCAAAATCTCGGTCACAGTCCGGAGACCTATTTTTCTCTGGACCTTGCTGGGGGTGGGGGAGTAAAGGGCCAGCCCCGCTTGGGAAATTCTTGACCCCGCGTGGGAGAGTTGATTTATCGACTTTGTGCTCGTTCTCGCTAGTCTAGGAGTAGTTCAGATATCATGTGCGTCCCTCTGACAGTCTGAATGAAACATATAAAAACACTTTAAATGCTGGTCACTCGTAGGTGCTTCATGCTGTGCTTGAGGGAAATCAACACGATTAATTACGTTTGCCAGAAAGTGGAAATGTCTAAGGGAAGAAGTTGCAAGAAAGAGTCGGACATTGAGGGCACAGTTTCTGGGAAGACTGTTCCAAACCTTAGAAACCTGGGCACTTGAGTTCATAAAGTTAAAAGCTATCCTAGATTGTGTATGTGAGACTGATTTTTAAGTCTTGTCTCTAAAATATGCTTGTGTTGCCTTTTTGTTTTAATTTTTTTTGTAAGCGTGTGGTTAATTTAATGAAACAGAAGGGTCATACTGTAATCAGTTACACATGTTTACTTTTCTTTCTTTTCATACTCAAGGTAAGAGCTCAGCTGGTCCAGCAGCAGCAGCAGGCAGCAGCAGTGCAAGCAGCTCAGGCCCAAGCTGCTCAGATGGGAGCTTCAGGACAGGTAAGGGCCCTGGAGCCAGTATCGTTAGTGCAGGCCTATAGCAAGTGCATGTTAAAGATGAGCATGGAGATGGGTTTCTGGTGGCTTTCTGATGAGGGGTCTGACGCTGGTCATCCCCTTTTTATAAAGGGGATGGGGGTTTTATGCTTTCTCCTTTGCTTGGAGTCAGAGGCAGGATTTCATTGACAACCTCTCTGTGCACGTTCTCTGTCCTGAGTAGGTAAAATTGCTGCCTATAGTGGCGTAGGAGTGCACACCCATAAGACAGCCTACTATGGACATGCTACAAGTTTGACTGCTGGTTCCTGAAGTGTATCACCTCTACTCTCGTTATACTTTTTCAGACAACTCTTTTGTCGTGTGACCTGATTTCTGTTCTGTGAATCTTTGCCTGCTAGTCTTAACTCACATGTGGTCTACCTTCCATCTCCATGTATCAAGCACAAAAAGTAGCGTAGATAATGAAATCGCTCTGTGCTTCCCTTTCATTCCTTTCATCTTTCATTCCTTTTCAGAGTGAACTGGGCAGTAGTTATAAATTGCCCTCGTTGTGAATGTGAATTGTGAAGAAAAAAATGGCATGTATCAAAAGTGCAGTTACGTTTTAAAAAAAAAAAAAAAAGTGCCGGATGAAAGCTTACTGTCTAACCCAGTTTTCTTTACCTGCAATACACTTGTAGCCCCAGTTATTGTTCTTTTGATTCATGTCTAGTGTGAAGGAGATGTAGGGAAAAATGAGGAATTGCTTGAGCTGAACCCCTCATCCCGTTTTCCAGAAGGATATGAAAGTCTTTGGTTTACTTCTGTAGTGTTTCATGTTGAGGTATTTTATAGACATAGGTAAGTACAATTATTACCGCTTTGTAAATGAGGAGACTGAGGAAGCTCTCTTCCATGAAGAGAGCTTCCATTTCCTCATGAAATGAGGTTGACTAGGATAATGCAAAGTTGTCTGTCTCCTCAGACACTCCACATGTTGCAGCATTTTCCCCTCAGCAGAAAAGTAGTTTAGTTTCAATAAGGCTTCTCTCTTTTTTTTTTTTTTTTTTTTAAATGGGGTGAGTGATAACAACTGGCTGCCAGACTTATATCAGAAATAGTGTCTTATACGCTCTCAACCTCATATAGGCCAGATGCTTGTTGGTGGCTGAGTTTTGTTTCCATATTGGTCCTTTTGCTTGTGTTAACATAATACAGGATGCTGAAGCTGAGCAGTGGTAAGTAGAGTTTATACAGTACTGGCAGCAATGTAGAATTCATTTACTACAGTTGAAATGTGAATTAAAACTTTTGTTTCATGAATAATTTCCATTTGGGACCTGAAGGGACTTAGGCTGAGCAAAAGGAGACTGATTCCCCCCCCCCCCCTTTTTTTTTTATTAACTTATTGTTGCTTTTTCCAACTCCTAATCAGATGGATGGTACTTATGTAGAAGCAACTTAATTATTGCCCCATTTAGTGAATTCATGTGCCAGTGGCTTAATACCACAGCGCATTCAAAACACTTTTGGTGATAAGATGGTTGATTGTCACCTGGTTTTGCATTGCAGCTTTGTTAAAGAGCAATCCTTGAGTTTAGTACACATGGCTTATCTATCACAGATGGAGTTTTCTAAACTCCGTAGACAGGCTTATTCCATTTCTGTCCGTGCTGTTACAATATAAGTCTACTAAAATTCACTTAATGCTGCTAAGTCCAATAATTAAACTGGTTTCTTATACTTTGTATAAACAGTTTTCTATATAGTGTTTAGTTTTAAGATTGTAGCTCTGTAGAATATTATGATACAGCTTTGGTCTTGAGAGCATGGGTGGATTATTTTTGATTTTTATAAGTTTCTTTTGATACTAGATTCCGTTCCTGTCTTTAGTCTATTTTCTGCTATCACTAGAATTAATAAATCTGTCTTGATTTCCTCATTTGGTTCTGGGAAACTTTTATTTTTAACAAATTCTATCCTAATATTTATTTGTTACAGTTAAGCTTGGTCTCTGTGGGCTTTCAAACTGGGAATTTGCGTTGGTATGCCTGCATTTTCCTTTTTCCATCAAGCTTCTGTTCAGTGTTTCTAGGTAAAACCAAAATCAATCCCAAGTTCAGACATGGATTCATGTGAGTTTAAAGTTTTTCTCTGAAGTTGTCATAATGACACTGCTCAGGTCAGTGTTATGCTGCTTGGGTGTCTAGTCCTTAGGAGAATATAACTTAAAGTAAAGCAGGTAAATAAACTAAGCAGTGTCCTAGTGACCGTAGAGTGCTACAGAAGTGCTTGGAGCACCAAAAGAAAAGCTGTAATCAACTGGATTTAGGTATGAACAAAGCTTAAACCACTATTCTGCTGCAACTTGTTAAGGTGCACAGAATTTAGATTAGCTATTGCTCTTTGAAAATTAGACCTGGCCTGCCTTTAATGGAGTGGTAGTGGCAGTGCAATGCTTATTTTCCTACTGGAAGCTGCATGTTTAAGGAATTCTGAATCCTTGGGTTTTAGATAGAACAAAATTACTGGTTCACAGTTCTGGTTATTATATTCCAGTTCATTTTTTATCAAATAATGTTTTTTATATCTTATAATGAAGGAAGACTCTTTCTCTTCCTCTGCTTCCTCTCTGTTCTTTGGGTAAAATTCTTATTTCTGTAAATTGATTTATCTGAATTTCAGTTGTGGAAAAGGATTTACCTTCAGTTTAAGTCCTTTTGAAAAAGTCCATAAACACTTCTTGTTGACTCCCAGTTTTCAATTATCGTAGAACAAGTCTTTTATAGACACATTCCTTCGCCTAAAACAGATGCAATCTTTGAACCTTCTTTCCTCAATCCTTTATTAAAGGGTCACAGGTTTTGTAAATGTGAGCGCTAACTTTTGAACAGCTGGAAGAATGGGGGGGAAAAATAGATTCCTTTTGCTAAGAGAGTAGAACTGGTGTCACTTTATATATACACTTCCTTTCCAAAGAGCACTTATTTCAAAATATAAAAACAAGACCAAAATTGCGTGGGCACGCACACATGACCAAACAACCACAATGCAAGAAACAGCTGAAAGCCTTTGAATTGGAGTTTGTCCTGCTGGTGTTCCATGGTTTGCCAGACACTTAAAATGTGAATATACTTTTAACTTCCTTGACCTCAGAGGAAATATTCTAAATCTGCGCACTTTGGTGGTGTGGCATGAGAAACAGGACCAAGATGGGACACGTGGGTCACCGTAACATCCCTGGGTTTTCACGCACTCCGAAGATCCATGTGCATTCACGAGGGTCTGTGATGGGGTGATTGTGCCTGGAAGGATGTTTTGCCAACAATTTCCTTTTTTTTTTTTTGTTTTTTTTTTGTTTTGTTTTGTTAGGGTTATGTTGCTTCACCAGCTCTCATGTTGATACTGTAGCTCTTCACTGCACTTTGTAGCATTCACCTATGCTTTGTGCCAGTGCTGGGTTGTTGTGTTTGCTTGTGGTGGCTGTTGCATGCTGTGTGTGTACATGCGCATGTGTGTGTGATGTCTGAAGCTCTCATTTGTTTCTGTTTTGAAATCCTGTCTCTGACCATCCCTGCCTGGATGGAGAGGGACTGCATCGCTCTGATGTTGTGAACTAACAGCTGTGCTGAATTTGACGCTATTTTCTTTATCAGTTATTGCTTTCCTTTTCAGTCTTGCTATGTTGTATTTAATTTTATTTATTTTTAACAATCGTAAGCACATGCATTCTCTGACTCCCTGGAGACATGTTGCTGGCTGCTTCAGTCCATTTATGCAGAACAATAAGCAAGAGTGCCCCAAATTATTCACTGAAAAGAGATTTCTTCTAACTCTTAGGTTAACTCTTAGGTTAGTCAGAACCTGCTAGGTTCCCTGGTGACATATGAACTATGTGGCCTAGAAAAAAGTGGCCTAGAAAATTTTATTGCAGATTTATAAAGTACCAAATAGAAGCTCTTTCACTGCTATGGTAACTGCCAAAATTACATGCGTACCACCTCAAGACATGCTAAACTTCCCATAAATTTATGTTATGCTCTGATTCATAGTGTTTCTGGTATAATACTGAATTTTAAGTAACATAAGACTATGCAGATATATATGACTAGATCTGTAGGGCTCATGCAGGCTGATGGTTCTGAAAGGCACTTCAAGATACTGTGGAGTAGCATAGCCCTAGTACTATTAAAACATGAACCCATTCTAACACTAGTCTTCAGTATTTGTTCCAAATGATGATTGTACTTAGGGAGTCCTCAGTCGTTACAGTTGTAGAATCAAATAGTGCGTGAATAAATATGAGGCTGATTACTTTATGGAGTCAGAACAGAAAATTTTAGTACAGCTAGTACCAGAGGAATGGATATTTGACAAGGGTGATGGATATTACAGGACCCGTTCCATGGGTTACAAAAGGAAGGAAATAGCTTTTTCAAACCCAGAAGTCCTTTCTGTTGTAATGATGGAAGCCCCGTCTGTGGAGTTGTTATACTGTCGTAGGTCAGGTTGTTCTGAAACTTTGCTCGTTGTTGTAGAACTCATTGGAGCATTTGTGGTGGCAGTTGCTGTTGAACTGTCTGCCAGATTATTTTAAATGGTGTATGCAAATGTTGCCAAATCCTTTGAGTATACAGGGGGGAAAGCACATCAGAACAGACACCTAGGACATTATATAGGAAGCCTCTTATATGGAGCATTCCTGACAGCAGTCTTAGAGCGCTTATTTCCAAGAATTCTAGAAATTCAAAATTTCAGGCAAAAATTAAGAATAATCTTTCAAGAAAATGATAGCAATGTTTGACCCACAAGTCTGTATCTAGATACCACCTCTTAAGATATCTAGAATTCATTAGTTGCTTTCTACAAATGGATAGAAAGGGTATAAGAATGAGTTTGATTTGTAAGCTAGCACGTTAGGTTAACCTTTAGAGAAAAGCTCACTAACCATTTGCTCCGTGCTCCCCCTCGCCCTAATCCCTGGAGGTTGCATGTGCTTTTCATCCTGCCAGTGCACTGCATTTCTTGTTTTGCGATTACTTTTGTCTGTTGTCCCTCTGTCCTCAAAGATGATCACCGCACCTATGGCCCGAGGTGGGATGCAAATAAGACCACGGTTCCCGCCTACCACCGCTGTGTCTGCCACGCCGCCAAGCTCCATTCCTTTGGGCGGACAGCAAATGTCACAGGTATTTACTGAGTCAAAGCGCACGTCGTGTCAGGAATTGCACAGAGCATTCAATACATGATTGTATAGCACTTGCTTTCAAGCCAGGGGATGTTCTCTTCTTCATCAAACAACAACTTGCTGGAGTTGCTCAGGGTATTGGGCTATTTATTTTTTTTCATGGACCTGTCTATCCTTTTTCTTTTTAAAGAACAGATTTTCTGAGTGCTTAGGATATCAAATAAAGCATTTTTCAAGTGGCACGGATCTTTGTATTTTAACACTTGCAACTCTTTCACGTTCATGCTTGATTCAGGTCTCAAATGAATAGAATTTTCTGGTCTTCATTTGATCTTTGTCCATACTCCACAACCAGTGTACAACCAGGAGAGTCTCCAGAAGTGTTGCAAGTCAGAACTGCAGCGTACTGGCTGAGTTATGTCTGGGACCTTACGTATCATGGGCTTATACTCTGTATAGGTGCTTCTTTCATGAATAGTAAACTTGGCTCATTTCAGTTTGTGTAGCTTTTTGGCATGTAATCTGGAATCAAGAAATATGGAGCTGTTCTCCACTCTTTCAAACCTGTGAAGGAGGACCTGCCAGAAGGACTCCGCTTGTGCCTGCATCAGTGAAGGAACTTGTGTAGGCAGGCTGGCAGTACTCTGTCCAACTGCTGTTGAAGATGCGTTAGGTCAGAGCACCACATCTGCTGTAGCAGATCAGGACCTGCACTACTACTTCCCACAGCTGTGTTTCACGAGCAAAATGCATCGTTTTGGGGGAGCAGGGATGGAGAGAACTAGAAAGAAGCAGAACTGAATTCTTACCAGTTTGCCACAAAACTAGGCACTGCTCTGCTCTGCAGCAGTTCATGGGACACGTAGGACACTGACTCCTGTGTGATTGGTGTTGGTTTAAATGTGTATCCTGTTGTGATGGCAAAATAGAGTTCAACTGCATTTTTCCCATCTGGTATTCATGGACCTCCTATCTTGTTCTTCTAGACAGTAACTTTCAACTTTGATACCAGATGTATTTTTTGTTCTTTATGTTGATGCTTTCTGTTCATGGGTTTCAAGAAGGCTGCTTCATTCTTGATGTTTTTGGTTCTTTTGCAAGCTTATCAGGGGCTGCAGAGCGCCTGAGCGCTGCTTTCTAGTGCTGCTGCTGCATCAAGTTTTTTAGGCGCAGTATTTTTCTAACAGAGGTTTGTTAACATAGAGTGACCAGAAAGATTCTGCAGGTCTAGGCAAACACATCCGTTGTTGTTGTTGCTGGTTTAAGATGGATGGTTATTTCAATCTAGCTTATTGTTTAAATGTTAACTGAAATAAAACCCAGGCATAGCTGTTTATTGAGTCAAGGGAGGATTTCCTTTGAGCTTTATTTGCTCTAGCAATTAATATGCAGACATAGTCATCTTGCATATGAAGTGTGTGCTATTCACTGTATTTGGACTGATGCCGAGGCCTTCTGATAGAAATTTAAGTATTTGATTAGCTTATATTTAATACTGTAGTCGTAGCAGAAGGCCTCTAGTTTAATCTGCCAATGCCATATGCTGATCTTTTAGTGCCGTCATGTCAGTGGCTGTTGAGTTTTGATTCCTGACACCAATCAGTAAATAACTAACTGTTGTTAGTAGCATGCCAAAGACTGTGACCTGACAATTTAACAATTGGAGAAGGCAGAAGAAGAAAAAACTTACTTATGAACAATGAGCGGAGTAAAAATAGCTCCTAAACAGGTGGTAGGATGAGAGATTCGTGTTTTAATGGTGGTGGTAAGCATGATTTTAAAGCCAATTGAGCCAGCCTGATATTTCATATAATTGATAGCTCAGGATCAGCCTGAATCTTTAGTATTGTTTTCCAAAACGTTTTGTGCAGGTTCCAAATGAATGTGTACTTCAACTTGTCCTAGAAAAGTTGTAACTTATGTTGTCTCTAATTTTGTAAAATGCTTAAAAGATACTGTCCGTTGGATATGTTGTCGGTAACCTTGTGAAAGAGCTCTTGCAGCTGGTCACAACAGGAGTAAAGGGCTGTAGGATATGTCTGATTGTTAGTTATTAATTTAAGAGTCTATCATCTCCTTGACTGCAGTATCAGAAAGTCATTTACAGAGAGTGTCTTCACTTCAGGAAAGAATCTTGGAGTTGTGCTTAATCCTTTTCCATGCGAGGACCAGGCGTGGTGTCAAAAAAGCTCTACTTTTTAACCTGAATGACACAAATGCAGTGTCTGTCCTTTTAATCACAAAGCTCAGTTACTTCTGCAGTGTGTTTTTCTTGCTTATTTTGTTTTCCTTTCTTTTTAGGATCTTTTCTCAGCAAGAATGTATACTGATATGGCATCGTATTCCACCATTTCCTTTTTATAAGCTTAGCTGAAACTTGTTTGTGACTGAATAGCTACCAGGCATGAACTGAAAACTATCAATGTTAGCAGCATTTTCTTGAATAGCTAGGAAAAATCGCTATCACCATATTGGGATTGACTTGAGAGACCCCACTGATAGGAACTTTGAAGCATTAAACTAATCTAATAATTTCCCTTTTACTAAAGCAAAAGCTAGTGTACTAAGCCTAATCTTTCTCCTGTATTTCTAGTGTCAAAACCTCAGGTTCTGTCTACACATCTGCTGCGGGCTGCAATAGTATGGACTTCCAGTTTGCAGTTAGGAGTTCTTAGTGCAGAAATCTTCAGTAAACTGGACATACAGGGGGAAAAAAAAAAAGTAAACTGATCTAAATACTAAAATAAAGCAAGGGATGCTGGCCTGACTGGGAATATGGAAACCTTTATCTGAACGCATTTGAAGCTCTGCAGAGTTTTTACTTTGTCATGCAAACCAGCATAATGGTGAACTTTAAACCCAGTTTGCAACAGAGTAGGCAGGGCTATGCTTACTGGTTTAACGCTAAAACTGTCTGTACAGCAGTGTAAATGCTTTCTGGAGTTTTCCTTTAGAAAGTATTTCTACTCTTCCTCATTATTATCCATTACTTCCTTGTTGCAGCCTCCTTTTCCTTGCTGTTAGTTTCTGTTTATTGTACGTTCTTGCTACCAGGAACTTCTGAAAAACTCTCACTAGCCCTGTCTGAGTGCTGTTCTTTGCCTGAGACTCAGCAGACTGCAGGTAGGAAGGACTCAGCTCAGTTTATCTTGCAGCATAGTGTGCTCTAAACACTAAGAATAGTTTTGATTTAGTGGATATGATTGAGTACAAACTTTATCATGCAAGCCTACATATCTTTTGGGTAAGACTTCATAAAATTAGGGCTCGGTATCATGATTGGGTCACTGCAGAGTTGCAGAGTAACTTCATGTCAGGTGGGCTGTGCTTAGCTGCCCGTGAATGTGCTTTTAGATGCAGGAAATCTTGTCCTGCAATTAAAATGTATGAAGTTGCATTACTTTGTATCTCTTCAAGCTAAAGAGCATAGAGATGGTCAGTAACCATGGCTTAACAGCTGGACTTTTTTTTTTTTTTTTAAAGTAGTCGTGTTAGTGGGAGTCTGTTGTAAAGAGAATTCCTTAGGTGTTGAAATATCATTAAGTTGTTAATCCATACCCTCGCAACAATGTAGAAATCAAAATCAAAAGTTGCGAGCATCTTTAAAAGCTCTATACTAGGGAAAGACATCTGAAATGATTATGTAGCAGATTCTTTGCTTTCAAAGAGGAGTAAAGCAGTAAGTTTGTAATTGCATACTTCTAAGTGCATGTTTTGTGACAATGTCACAATGTTACTTAACGTTAGATGTTAGCCTGCAGTGTTTTGAAGTGAAGCCAACAGTGAGATCAAACTTGACTTCAAGAGGAAATCTGGTGGCCTGTGCGCGTACTTAGTGAGAAGGTGTAATGCTATTGAAAAGATGTCAGCACTAATTCAGTTTACGCTTCTGTGCGCTGTAGATGCTGCATCTTCTTTCCTTTGCTTTTCTGGAACCTTTGTAAATTAATGTGAAGGGATTGTGTTGGAGTAGCTACAGAAGCTTAAATCTGGGGAAAATCCTAATGAAATCTTTCTCCCTCTTTCCCCAAACACAAGGATCTAAGTTTTCAGAAGTAATTTTGTGTAACCAACTGGAGATACTTTAGAAGGGGAACTGATTTTCAGGAACTGCCAAACCACTCAAAAGTGGCCTTAGTTTGACTTGAGGAAAAAGGGGTTCAGCATCTGTATGGGGCAAGTTCTATCACTCGCTGTTTAGCGGAATGTTAAATAGAATAGCAAAAATCAGGGAGTGCTTTTTGGAATGTTTTTCCTAGCTTCCTCCCAAACAGTGCTGGGATACACAGTTTCTGTGGGAGGCAGATTATGCTTTTCAATCTCAGGAGTGCCTTTTCGACTGTTGAGGAGAGACAGGCTGTTAAAGAACCAGCTTCCTATGGAAGCAGCAAGCGCAGTCTTGGTATATGTTGGTTATGCAGAAAAAGAAGATATAGCTGGTTTAAAATACCCTTTCAGCCTCACTTGTTCTAGATAATATCTTTGCAGGGGAGAAGTTATGAAGGTAATGCAGTTATTAGAGATAAAAATGAAATCATGGTATGTAGGGCTGCATTTGACTTTAAACTGCTTTAATGGATGATAAACTAATAGATCTTGACAAGCTGAGTAGTCTTACGTTTGCTCCTAGCTGGGGGTTGTTTGGGCCTATTATTATTTTTTGGCAAAGTGTGGCCTCCTGCATAGCTGTAATGTGATACTCCAAAGCATATCCTGTCACTTTCAGTGTGTGTTTGCAATAGTAGAGCATGCAATACTTCCTTTTTAATATGCTAAATATTATGCCCTCTGGAGACAGTTGGATGGTTTAGGTGTATAGGTGAAGGACAACAACAAATTGCAGTGCCTATGGAATGTCTGGGGCTCGTGGATGTACTTGGACCACTTGCTTAAAAATGGCTTGGAGTGATGGAAATTGAGTTGTTAATTCATAAAGGTGCTAACAGATTGCTTACCAAATGAACACAGGGGTTACTGAGTCACAATATGTGGCCTTTGCAGGCTAATTCAACTTTAGCTTTGTGCATGTGTATTTGTAGCTTTATGTCGTAAGGACTCTCTGCACGTGCCTTAGAAACGAACATGCTCAAGTAATATCTGCATTACTATGCCATACTTGTGATTGTAATACAGGTTTTTTGTTGGTTGGTTTTTAATCGATTAATGAAGGGGAAGAATGCTTCTTGTTAGAGCAAACATGAGAGGTTGCTCTCATCTGAGTATCTTGCTCTGGCACTTGATAGCGTGCAGAATGGACTTCACTGTACCCAGAGTTTGCTGCTGTTCTGGATATTCCCTGATGCATCTTTTTGTCCTTTAGGCATGTTTCATCATCCTTCAAAGGTCAGAAAGCAACTTCACTTTTTTCCACCCAGCTATTCAGTTTGGAGTGTTTCTGTCTCCAGCCAGTTTTCTAAAGCTGAATATTTAAATAACTTTTTGGTGGTTAGGTTAGGTTTCCTTCCCTTCCCTTCCCTCCCCACCCCCAATAAAATCATTTGGAAAGCTAGAGTTCAGTCTGACAGACCTTTGAAGGCTGTAATCAAAATGCCAAAATAAGGAAGTTTGGGGTTTTTTGTGGCTATTCTCAAGTAAGAACTGTTTTTTCTGCTCTTGACTCCAGTTCAAATGAAGTACAGGTTTATCAGGTGACACTTCTGATATTTTAATCGCACCGTGTTCATTCAGGGAAGGAAAAGCACTTATATAATTGTTCAAGTTTTGTGCAGTCTTGTTATTTCTAGTCAAGTTGATATGAAATATTGCCCTGAGAGCTTCACAAGAGATACAAGTGGGATTGTTTCATTATGGAGGAGAACATGAAACTAACACTTTTATTTCTCGTAGGCCTGAGGATACGCTTCTCTCCATAGGTAAAGCCCTCTAGTTAGGTTCCCGTTGTATGCTCCTCTTCTGTTGCTATTGTTGATCTTGGTGGGTTTTCTTCACGTTTCAGGTCAGCCAGAACAACATCACCATGATGTCATCCCCATCTCCCGTCCAGCAAGCTCAAACTCCCCAATCGATGCCGCCTCCACCACAGCCACAGCCATCTCCTCAGCCAGGCCAGCCAACCTCTCAGCCAAACTCAAATGTCAGGTGAGCTAGACTCTCATTTCTGAGGAGCTTTGTCAATACTGTAAGAGTGAGATTTTTGAGAAACATTCAGCATACCTTACTCTGTTTCCATTGAAGTGAATGAGTCTTAACGTGAACTTTAGTGAGAAAACAGGTGAGTGAGCTGAATGCTCTTTGAAAATTTCCATTTAAAGAAAGATGTTGTGTAAGAAATTCTCACAAAGTTATATTGGCAGAGTTAGTGTCACAGTAATGCTTACTGAAGCATATTTGCTCACAGGCTGATCATGCCTCCTTGCCAGACTCTGGCAAGTCTGATTTTTTATTCTTATTTTTTCAGCTCTGGCCCAGCTCCATCACCTAGCAGCTTTCTCCCTAGTCCATCTCCACAACCATCCCAGAGCCCAGCAGCTGCACGAACGCCTCAGAACTTTAGTGTCCCATCCCCAGGTCCTTTAAACACTCCAGGTAAATCATCTGAGAACTATACTGCAGACCATGAATTGGTATATGTTTTGGTACCTGTAATAGTTCCCGGGAAACCTATCATTGCTTGTAGAGCTCTGCAGACTAGCCAGCACTTCAAGCAGTAGACGTGCTGCACAGACCACGTACGCAACAACATGAATCAAAATCAACTTAAGCCTGGTTTCTCATTGCTGAACTGTATAAATTTGGTTTTGACTTCATTGTTTTGAGAAAAGAATGGTGCTTATTTTAGTTGGGCAAAGTAATAGAGATGTAGTGATTCTTTAGTTCCATGCAGAAAGGAACCCTTAGCAACAGCTTACAATTGTAAAGGATCTAATGACTTAATGAGAGGCAGGCAGGCAGGCAGGCTGCCTGCCACCACAGACAAGTATTTAATCATGCTGCTTTACTCTAGAACACCTTCCTAGATGTACTCTGACACTTGTGCTCTTATCTCTCCCAGATGCGATAAGCAGGTTCCAATACTGTGAAAAGAAGTAACATCATACTGGCTCCTTCTCATACCTCAATGTCATATGCTCTGCAGTCTGGAAAGCATTGATCTAAGGAAAATTGCAGCAAATTCAGTGTGTTGATTTAGTGAATAAGGTACCAGAGTAAAGGCAAAATGAGGACCTAGGATATGGGTATATAAACCTTTGGACTTTTTCAGGCAAAACTGATATTAAACGGGAATTGAGATTATATCCACAAAACATATTGTTTCTACACAAAGGTTAGAGGGTTGAACAAGCACATACAAACTATGGAGGGCATCTGATGGTGGATTTGGGTATTTGAGTATCTGACCTGAGCTACACTTGAGTCGCCATGTTTCAGATCTAGATTCTGAAATATGACAGTACTGTTCTGCAGCATCTTCTGTCATCCATGTTTTGTGCAATCTTTGCTTGCCAGGAAATCCAAATTCTGTCATGAGTCCAGCCAGTTCTAGCCAGTCAGAGGAGCAACAGTATCTGGAGAAACTCAAACAGCTGTCAAAATACATTGAGCCGCTCCGGAGGATGATCAATAAGATAGACAAAAATGAAGGTGAGGTCCCCTATACTTAGTCATGTGTCTCTCTGTCAGCCTTGATGGAAGAAGCAGTACATTGCCTTCTTGTGATGGCTTCTATTCCAGGGATTAAAAATGACAGTAAATTTAGTTGCTCTTTTTTCCCTGATGACTATAAAGATTTTTACTATGAAAAGTTGGCAAAATCTTCATCCTTAAAGTCCTGTTAGTTTTCCTTTACTTCTGATTTTTTTGAGACGCGGTCTGATAGAGCTTACACAGTGAACGTATTTATGGTAAGATGAAAAACTTTGATCCTCACTACTTTCTTCAGTGTGGGCTCATGTTTTCACTTTTACCAGTATCCTGTACTTCTGCGAGGCTGGAAACTGTTCTTGTAGTCAGTGTATCTTGTTTGTCTCTCTGATGATATTTCAGATAGGAAGAAGGACCTGAGTAAAATGAAGAGTCTTTTAGATATCCTGACTGATCCTTCGAAACGGTAACTCTTTTTGCTTTTGGCTGGACATCAGTCTCCCCAGCTCTTCCAGAAATTACCCTAAGAAATAAATCACTTAAGCTGAGTAAAATGTCAACACTGCCGCAGGGCCCAAGACACACTGTGGTGAGCAGGGATGTAGTCTGCGATCTTGTAATACCCTGCAGGATCCAGGCATAGTTTTTAATCCTGGCATTCAATTTATTTAAAATATCAACTGGTAAAGCTTTTCAGGGATTAAATTAAATATTTCAGAAGCGTTTTGGGATTTGACCTTTTATGTACTAGAATGTGATCCATTCTAAGGTGCTAGATTCCTGAAGCAATTTGTTTAGCATCCAGATAGGCTGGCATTGCAGCAGCCTGTGTAGCTCAGGCAGCAAGAACTCTTGAGTGGAGGAGACCCTTTTTGGTGATGAAATTTTACCTCTTCTGCAGATGCCCTCTGAAGACATTACAGAAATGTGAAATTGCTCTGGAGAAGCTCAAGAATGATATGGCTGTGGTAAGTAGTGCTTTGCATTAGCAGGAAATAGGACTTTTTGGAAATAATTATCTGTGATTTGGCAAAATAATTGTTTGCATTTCTTGTTGCTCATGCTATTATGGCTTGAAGTAAGGTTGGACAGAATAAGGTTGGACAGAAAAAATGGGCAAGCATTTGCTTCATTATGACTAAGTCTCCTTGTCTGTACCTTTTTAACTGAACTTTCAATTTCTTGTGCTTTGTAGAAGCACTCTTGAATAATTCTTTCTAAGAACTTTGGCAGCTGATTTTGGGATAACTTCCTAAATGAAAGCTACAGAGTCTTTTTTGTTATGTTACTGAGTACACAGTTCTGAGAATCCTTTGCATTGGAAGTTCACTCTTAAAAAATTTTGCAGAATCAATAGTAGATGACATCTTGTGGTGAATAAAATAAGAGGGACTTTTCTTGTGTTTCAGCCTACTCCACCGCCTCCCCCAGTGCCCCCCACCAAACAGCAATACTTGTGTCAGCCACTTTTGGATGCTGTCTTGGCCAACATCCGTTCACCAGTCTTCAACCATTCCCTTTACCGCACCTTTATGCCAGCTATGACTGCAATCCATGGCCCGCCGATCACGTATGTATCATTGCCCTGCTGTGTTAAATGTTCATTATTTAACGAAAAGTTACTCCTTTATTCGAACTACTGAAAGAACGGATGGGTGTATTGAGGTGTATGTGAGGTGACCTTTCTGTTTTACAAACAAAATACTTGAGAATCATGTGGCCTTGGCATAAAGTTTTTATCTAGTCCTTTTGTGGACTTTTTTTGCCTAGGGCCCCAGTTGCTTCACCTCGAAAGCGGAAGTATGAAGAGGATGAAAGACAGACCATACCAAATGTCTTACAAGGGGAGGTGGCAAGATTAAATCCTAAATTCCTGGTCAATCTGGACCCCTCCCATTGCAGTAATAATGGCACGGTTCATCTCATATGCAAGCTAGGTAAGCAAGAGAAAAATAAGGGCTAAGTTAAAGTACTGATTTTGATTCTAGAAGAGCAGTCTTGAGGCTTGTCAGCCTGTGGATTCTACATGAAGTCCTTACTTGCCAGAGCTATAGTAATGCTTAATTGTGACATTCTGTACAGCCTGCTACAGGGTGCATCTGGAGACTTCATTCATCCTGAATGAGGCCACTGGTTTTGTCCTTTAGTTTTTCTTTAAATAGGAAATTATTTGTTCAAAATATATTAGTCTTTATGCTTCAGAGAAGCCTATTTCTCCCAGTTGTGCTGTGGTACTACTGCTGTGGTAAAGGAGGGTAATATTTAAGTTATTTCCAAATAGAATGCCATTTTCCTGTGCTGAAATACTAGCATTGTTCTTTTCTCTGTATGTGTTTTACTGACTCATTAATTTGGATCCAAACAAAATCTTCATGCCATCTGTATTCCTGGTAGTGTGAAGTAGTTTGTTTGTAAACATAGCATTATTTTTGTTTTTGCATATCAGTTGCCATTATGGGAGTAACTGCAGCAGTGCAGTGTTTAGTTGCTTCACTGTAGAAGAACACTGAACAGTCCTGCCTTTGCACTGCGGTGGCAGCGCATAATCTGATTTGGTGTTAAGGAAGTTACTGTTGCCAGCAACAATCATGATTCCTGATTTGGTCTGATACTGATTTTGGCCTTAGCGATACGTGAGAGTTGTTCTGTCTCTTAACAACTAGGACAGAGTTAGAGAAATGGCTAGTTAATTTTTGGGAGGGGTTATTTCAGTTTGTACTAATGATCACTGACAATAGTGAATGCTGGAAAAAGGAATTTAGATTTCTTCTTTCCTGTCTCTGCTGAATAAGCAGAAAGTGTTATAGACTGAGCTTGTTTTGCTCTTGGATTCAAACAGGGAAAATTTTTTTTTTTTTTTTTAGTTTGAGAAATGTGAACTTTTGTACTAACGTTCAGGACCAGAACAGGAATTTAATGTTCACAAATAAGGCATCTATCTTACTGAAGTTCAGCTGATGAAATGGTGAGATTATCAGGGTGCAGAAATGTGTGAGAGATGGAGCTGTTTGCCAGGCTTTTCTTCCAAGAAGTTAGGAATGTTTTTAAAGTGAGTAATGAGATTGCCTTCCAATAAAAATGGAGACTTACAGCCTGGTTCCTCTTCAGGCGGAGAGGTTAGAAACCAAGCTGACTTACGCACCAAAAAAAACCCTCCGTACGTGAAGATGTGCTTCATTCTGATGGGAAGTGTGTTTACATTCTAGATGACAAGAATCTTCCAAATGTCCCACCGCTACAGCTCAGCGTTCCAGCGGACTACCCAGATCAAAGCCCTCTGTGGATAAAAAACCCGAGACAATATGGTATGAGGATGCTAGTGTGATGTTTGTTTGGCACGTGTTACGTGGTGGTGGTGGGAAATGGGAACACCTGGTGTTACTCATCTTTTTTTTTTTTTTTTTTTAATATAACCCTGTTTATCTGTTTTATTTTCCAGCAGCCAATCCCTTTTTGCAGTCAGTGTATCGGTACATGACTTCAAAACTATTGCAACTTCCAGACAAGCATTCAGTCACTGCACTCTTAAACACCTGGGCACAGAGTATTCGTCAAGCCTGCCTGTCTGCTGCATAACATCTCACTTCCTAAATCATGAAGAAAGGAATAGGGTCTCGACAGCTGGCCTCTTCCGCATGCCACTGGAAAATCACAGGCATTTTGGGGAGGGTATTTCAGAAGAAAGAAGCCTTATATTGTTTTGTTTCTAGGTGTCAGGTTCAGTAGAGAACCTGGTGTTAGATTAGCTTTCATGCTTTTTATCTTCTGCCTCTGTGGACTTTTGCCAGCATTTTCAAATATACAATGTGTATATATGGTTCTTGAGACTGTATTAGGAGGAGCTTTTATTGTCTTCTTAGAGAAGAAATTATTTGTGGACTTCCGTCAGGGAGTCTGACTGATATAAGAGGGAGCAGGGGGAGAATGTCCTAGTTTGCTTCAAAGTTTGCCTGGTGTCAGTATTCCTTTCACACTGTGTATTTTGTGACCTGATATTGCCCCAGGAGTAAATTAGCTGCAGCTAGAATGTGCTCACAGACTTCCCAGTGACTGCAGGAATATTTTGCCTGTTAGCTTTGCCCAGAAACAGGATAAATGAGGGCCTTCAAGGGCATCCCTCAAATATGTGAGGTTAATCTGAATAATTACATTGGGGGGGACCAAATATAGGAAAAGATATTTTATAGCTTATTTTAAACACTACTTTGTATAACGGTTTTTGGTTAGCGTGGACCATGTGTTTCCCGCTCCAGAAGTGAGATGATTAGGAAGAGGGGATATGAATGGGTGCACTGACTTCCCCTATAAGCACAGTGTATGTGTGGGTACTGGAGGGATCCTCCCTACCCCAACTGTTTAAAGTGCCAGTACCATGAATCAATCCAGCAGGCTTGTTAGCTACATATCTTCGTATGTATGTTTTCTAGGGGAAAGCCGGTCTGAAGCATTTGACTTCCTAGGGGAGTTGATGCAGGTCAGTGGAAGTGCTTCCATACTACATCTGTTTGGGGGGGAAAAAAACAAACAAACAAAAACCAAAACTTAGCTCAGGAGTAGAAGTCACAACTGATATTTTGTGCCTTGAGCAATGAGGGGCACTCAAGTTTGTCATCAGCTGCCTTATTGTTGGGCACTTCCAATGAAAACACTTGCAATGAGTAACTAATTTCATGTATAGTATGATTATTTTTCCCATGCTTGTAGGTTGTTGACTCTTAATTTTCTGCTGCAGGGGAATTTCAAGTTTCAGGTGTTCCCATTGTATCCTGCTCCATCTCCCTGTATTGTGCAGCAAAACCTAAGGAGTAGCTGGACTCTCTTACAGTAGTGTCAAGAAATTGCTATGACCTTTGTAAATCTGTGTGGTGTCATCAGTTTTAGGATATTTTTAAACGTGGGTACTTAGTAAGCACTGACTGAGGCAGCGGAATGCTATCAGTATTTTGTACATGAACTAATGCATTATCTGTTTGTTTTTATTGTAATAAATTTATTATTATTCCTGTGTTGGATGCTAACATTATACTGCTCTTCCCACATTAATTCTTAGATACCAGTTCTGTTGTGTCCATTGGATGATGGTTACTTTGTTCGATGGTAAGTGGAAATTCATACACTTTGAAGGTTAGGGGGAAAAAAAATCATAAATGGTTCTTTGTTCCATGCAATATTATCTTTACTGTCCTCATAATGACCTGGAAGACCTGGTCAAGAGTTTAGTAATGATATCTACAAATGGAAGATGTAGCTTTTTAACCAGTACTATTACATGGCCATCTCCTACCTTATGGAGAATGAAGCAGTGGCATCACTACTGTTCTAGTGGAGAGATGTTCACGTCACACAACTTGTGTGTCTGGTTACTATAGTGCATAATCAAGTCATAAGCCAAGAAAGGAGGATGGAGATGGTTGGATTTTTTAGATACTGCCAGGCTGCCACACTGAGACATTTATAGTATTCATTTCTTCAGTTTGGCTAAAACACATGTGCAGACAGATGCAAAGGACATTGTTGGTGGATTGAGAACTGGCTGGATGGCAGAGCTTAGAGGGTTGTGGTCAGTAGCGCAGTCTAGTTGGAGGCCTGTAGCTAGCGGTGTCCTCCAGGGGTCAGTCCTGGGTCCAGTCTTGTTCAACGTATTCATCGATGACCTGGAGGAAGGGACAGAGTGCACCCCCAGCAAGTTTGCTGATGATACTAAACTGGGGGGAGTGGCTGACACACCAGAAGACTGTGCTGCCATTCAGAGGGACCTGGACAGGCTGGAGAGACAGGCAGAGAGGAGCCTCCTGCAGTTCAACAAAGGCAAGTGCAGGTTCCTGCACCTAGGCAGGAATAACCCCATGCACCAGTACAGGCTGGGGGTTGACCTGCTGGAAAGCAGCTCTGCAGAGAAGGACCTGGGAGTCCTGGTGGACAAGTTAAGCATGAGCCAGCAATGTGCCCTTGCGGCCAAGAGGGCCAATGGGATCCTGGGGTGCCTGAGGCAGAGTGTTGCCAGCAGGTGGAGGGAGGTGATGCTCTACTCAGCCTTGGTGAGGCCTCACCTGGAGTACTGTCTCCAGTTCTGGGCTCTCCAGTACAAGAGAGACATGGCACTCCTGGAGAGAGTCCAGCGGAGGGCTACAAAGATGATTAGGGGACGGGAGCATCTCTCCTATGAAGAAAGGCTGAGAGAGCTGGGCCTGTTCAGCCTGGAGAAGAGAAGACTGAGAGGCATTCTGATCAATGTGTACAAGTATCTGAAGGGAGGGTGTCGAGGATGGGTCTAGACTCTTCTCCATGGTGCCCAGCGACAGGACAAGAGGCAACGGGCACAAACTGAAACACAGGAAGTTCTATCTGAACATGAGGAAAAACTTTCCTGTGAGGGTGACAGAGCACTAGAACAAGTTGCCCAGAGAGGTAGTGGAGTCTCCTTTGCTGGAGGTGCTCAAAACCCGCCTGGATGTGTTCATGGGCAACGTGCTCTAGATGACCCTGCTTGAGCAGGGAGGTTGGACTAGATGATCTCCAGAAGTCCCTTCCAACCTTGGCCATTCTGTGATAATGTAAACATCCTTCAGGCTTTTACAGTACCTTCTCTAGTGCAGTTTTCACAGCTGTCATTGCAGTACCTTTCAGTTTTTCTTCAAACAGAATGCAATGAGATGTTACTCTAAAAGGGTGGGATAGGGGGAGGTATCCCAGCACACAGCAACATCTCAGTTGGACATGCATCATGGGAACTGTTAAGTGGGCCATATACCCCCTAGAATGTCAAAGGAGTGACTGGGTGACAACATAACTGGGTTCCTTTTCAGTTGTTTACAGATCTTGTGAAAATAATAACAACAGAAAAACACAAATCCTTGAAAAGATGCACCAAAATGGGTATAAATAGTCATTAATGTTTGGGTGCTTTATCAGGTGTGGGGGCATTAAAGATGAATTCAGAAAATGCCCCTATTATGAAAAATCTACCAATTCATGTATTTCAGAAAAAGACAAGAATACGCATTTTTGCAAATAAGTTGTGAAATCCGTAACGGAGGTCTGATCCTTTCCTTTCTTTGAATAAATGACAGACAAAACGAATTCATAATCAACTTTTACTTGAAATGATGTGGTAATAGCAGCTGAAGAATTTATCATGAAAACGTGGTGTCAACTCTCAAAGCAGTCATAAGGGAATAAGATGAAGAATGTTGAATTAAAGCGCAGTTCGATGAAGACGGCTTCTTTGAATAGCCTGAGTTCTTTTCTGTCTCTCAACAAAACCGCTCCCCAGCGTTTGTTTCAGAGGTGGCAAAATTGCCTTTTTTGTAATAGGCGCTGGAGCAGCAATCAAACTGCAGAGAGGAATGCAGCAAATCAATGGCATTGTGGTTACCCAAACCCATTCTCTTTTTACCTAGGAAAGGTACTGGGCTAGGGTCACTGTCCTACTGCTGAGCTTGGTGATTTTGTGTGGCAGACTGTCCTAGATAGCATAGTGTTCTGTCTGGCTAATTAGACTTAACTGCAGTGAGAAGTTCTTCCCACAAAGCTTTGGTGTTTTGAATGAACTGTTGTTTTGAATTGTTCTTCATGAAGAAAAGATACTGTTTTATTGGCTATTCCCCTGCTTTTCCAAACGTGCTGTCTGAGGCATACATTTTCTGTGTTTAAAATCTAGCTATGTATAGCTTTGCTATATGAGCTGCCCTGATGCTGTGCAGCAGGTCCATCAGTAACACCCGAGTCCAACACAATAGATCCTGCCTTTTGGCTCCCCAAGGCTGCTCAGTCTTGCTAGGCTGTCAAGCCTGGTTGCTAAGGGCAGAGCATAGGGGATATGCTCCTGCATGGCACACCCTCTGGGAATTACTGTGCTAGGGAATACACCTTGCACTGCCTTGAAGCACCACACTGGACTCATCCTTCTCCCACTACGCTTCTATAAATATTCATGCACTAATATTAGCATGAATTAAGCTTTATCTGCATTAAGTAGGCTTTTATAATACTTTGAAATGAAGAGGGACTTTTTGCGCTGCTTTAAAATTGCTAAATATAACATTGCGAACCTGAAGTTTTTACAGGATAGAAACTAGTTTCTTACAAGCACAGGATTATAAGTTAATGTAATTGACTTGATTTTTCTAGTTCTTGAAAAATAATTCCCTATTCCTTAAATTACTTTTTTCTTCAGCTTTAAAAAGATGCACTTCTGTCACTTGCTTTCCAAGGAGGTCAGGTGCTTCATTAAAAGGCATTTCGGGGATGGAAGGCGAAATGTCTGATCTCATACGCGCAAAGGTGGTTCTTACTCTCTACCTCTCCTTGATAGCATTTTTGGCTTAGAACAGCAGAAGAAACCCAAGCAGAGGATCTGATCTTGGGTGGAGTTCTGTTTTTTTCATAAACTTGTAATAGCCACCCTCTTCTCTAAAAGTGGCAATATTCATTTTCTGATACACATTCATGCAAACTGCTAGTTAACTGCATTGACTACTCTTACTTTTCTTTGGTGTAGTTATCTTGCAGAACATGGTGATGCATAAATGTAGGAAAGTGTATTTTTCTCCTTCTTCTACAACTATTAACTGCCATGAGAATACAATGTGAAAACTGCTCTGACCTGGTTCATTTTGAGCAAAGAAAAAGGGGGTTTTGTTTGATCACCTTTTACAAGCAAAAGCTCATCATAGAAGGTATGAAATGCACTTGAGAGACAATATAGCTAATGCTGTCATATGTGCTAATAGAACTGAGTATGTATTAGTGGTCTAAATGAACTTTCTGTTGTTCTGCTCTGGTAAGAGCAGTGTTTTACCTCCTAAAGAGACCTGTATTTTATCATTCTTCCTCTCCATTTTTTCACCTGTATGAGATTTGTGAGTTTTTTTGAGACTAGTGTCTCATATGGAAGGCACCTTATTAAAGCACCAAATATTTGAGAGAGGCTACAGGAAGCAGTACACTTCCTATTATTTGAGTCTTGCATATTAATCTTTGAGAAAGAGGGACATTTAATGAATATACAAAGGCAATTTTTGAATTGAGTAGATAATTTCTCTGTGTGTATTCCTCTGAAGTGGTGACAGGGCATTAAAAAGGAATTCATTTATCTGAAATGACGTTCCCTGAATTTTTTTTAATCCTTTGAGGTCATCTGGGCTCATCCTTCATGCAGTCCTGCTGAAAAGGGAGAGAGTTGGACTGGGAGGTGTTAAAATTGTGCAAGAAGAATGAATTTTGGACTTGTTTTTAAGTTTGATAGGATTTCTCAAAGTAAAGATTGATCTTCCATGGTAAGCAACCAGTTCTATTATATAGCTGTAACTTTTTTTTTCTTTTTTTAGTACTTACCATTTCCTAGGTTTATCCTTGTGTGACACTTTGGGCAGGCGTGTGACTTCTGGATTCCTGAATAAAAATGTTTGCAGATACATACTTTGGTTAACTTGCTAAAGAACAAAAAAGAAAGCAGTGGTTCTGCTGGCCCGCTAACAAAGTTTTGGGAACAACTGTATGAATTCTACTTTGGAGGCAGCCGAATGTGTGTGCAGGTTAGGCGCTGAGGGACAGGAGTCCTTCAGATGCTGTTCCCCAGCATCTGAGAAGGTGAGTTACAGATCTGGGTAACTTGCTAAATGGAGCCTACTCAAGTTCTGTGTTCAGTGCAGCCAAATAGATGCTGTCCTTAAGCACAAGAGTTTAAACCATGCCTCTGCATAGGGATTGCATTGTAGATGGCAATGGTTTAAAAGGATCTGAGGTTCACAATGGAAAAGAAATTGGACTTGTGTTCCCAGTGAGGTGATACAGGAAGACACATTAGCTTAGAAAACTAGAGGAGGTGTAGAAAAGCTAGAAGTCTTAGAACTAATCTCTTACTGTAAGAGATTCCAAATAACTAAAATTGGTTTCGGGACAACTAAAGAACACATTACTCTTTCCTGAACTGAGGAACTTGATAGTGCTGAGTCTTCCTGTAAATACACTACGCTGCAGGGCTTTTGAGCTGTTTTTCGAGTTTGGCACAGAAAAGATGTAACAAAAGCTAATGGCTGGAAACTGGAGTCAGATTCTACGTAGCCAATGTTTTCATAAAGTGATGTAATATTTTGAACAATCTGCTTAAAGAAATGAACAAATTCCTTACTCTAATTTCTTGTCTTCAAGAGAACTGCAGATCTATTGCTAAAACTGAATGAGTAATGGTGTAGATTGTGTGTGACTGTGTGTATTTAAAAACAAAAAAACCCCACAAACTACTAATTTCTGACTGGAGGAGAGGAGTAATATGAGTTAAGAACCCTAATTAACTATTCTTGGGTGCTTGCTTTTGCTCGGTTTTCCTTATCGCTTGAGGCAGCGGCCAGCCACCTTGAAGAGTGTCATATCTTTTAGCATGAGGAAATGGGCTCTGTCATACTAAAGAATACATTAAAATAAACATTAACATTCTGATTCTCTGGGAAATGTTTTCCAAGGGAGGGAACTGACCTCCAACTGGAACTTAATGGAACTTTTAGACTTTTCTTTCCAAAACCTATTGTTCTCTAACTGTGGTAGCCTAAGCAAATAAATTATCTAACAAGACAAGTGGCAACTTTTTTTTTTTTTTACACACACATGTATGCACACATACATACACCATTAATGTGGTGCAGAATTTGCTCTGTGAGTCTGAATGTATGTGGCATTATACATAAGATAAGTATGTGTATAAAAATCCTTTAAACCTGAAGTGGCTGGGAGGTTTGACTGACAGGGATACCCAGAGCTTAATTTTTGTGTGTGTCCTTTTTTTTGGTTGGTTGGTTTTGCGCTTTCACAGAAGTTTGCTAAAATGAGAATTTCTGAATTACTTTTATCTGTACAACTTGCATCTCTGCTTTCCATTTAACATCATGCAAATTTCTTGGGAGGAAAAATAATTTAAAAAAAATCTATCCTTCCCCTTCAATTTTATATAGAGCAGGACATGAGCCAACGCCTCTAGAATTTGTTTAATTTTCTTGAACTGACTTAGAAGAGCTTACCCAATTTGACTGGTGATTAAATAGTCTCCAGGAATCCTTTTGGTCTTGTGGATGTCTTCCAAACATGATTTTAGATACGCTAACTGAGGAACAGAGAGGAGAAAAGCTACCATTCTGCGTTTTTCTGGAGACTTGTAATTCGTCACAAACAACGTGGCTTTTGACAGCTGAGAGTACAGCATGGACTGAACCTGGTATAGGCTCACCTGTTGGGCCTGCATCTGATTGATGCTCCAGAGCTGGCGAATGATTGCCTGACACTCTCCCACTGTTGGTGGCTTCCAGTCCCAGGAAGGAAGGGCATTTACCAGGAAGGAACTCGAAGAGGCTGCTGGTATTTGAGTTGTCGTACATGTAATCTGACTTGTCAGTGAAGCTACTGGGGATGTAGCTTTATCAGAAACTCTGTGTTCTCTAAGAAAGCGTACACAATTAACAATCAGATCAGTTTACTTTGTAACGCTGTCTGGCTATGCAGCTTTGTGTAAAGATGGAAATGGAATTACGCTTAAGACGTTAAGACACTGGGCAGTTCAGAGGTATGACTAAATATATACATTTTGGGGAACTGAAGCACTTTCCCACACTTTCTCTAGTAAAGCTGGCTTGTAAAAAGATGCAGCATTTAAGCTCTCCTCTGATCAGGCCTTTTCACTCTGAGTCTATACCATTCGCATCATGCAAAAGCAATTAAATTGTGTTGTACCCTCAAAGCTTATCCTTGATCACTGCTCAATTTAGATGTTACAGTAACTTACTTTCTCACCTCCATTAAGTCCCTCTCTTTGACATTCCTCGCGTTAAGCGGGTCTACATGGATGGACAGTACTCATATGCAGCAGAACTCACATTGGTTGATTCATGAATTGTTGCATGCTAGTAAGCTGGTCATACCTGGGAGGAACTTCCTCAGTTAACTTTTCCATACGTAGGCTGGGTAGCTCTGACTCTCCAGGCACTACCTGAACTGCACTTTGTTCATGCTTCCTGGATTGTTTTATTTGTAGTCTCTGTTTTAGGAAATGCCGAGAAGCTGTAGAGTTACCTGTTTAAAAGTGTAACTTGATTATTTTTTGCAGAAAGGGAAAGAGGAGCAGCGACAGGCTTGCAACAGGCATGGAGGCCTTAGCATCCTCTAGTCAGAAGTATTAAGCAGGCTCTGGGAGTCTGCAGCAGATTGATGGTATTAAATTTGCACAGGATTAGGTTGGAGAGCACAGGTCACTTTCTAGGGATCTTATTTTGTGCATTTTAAAGTAGGGTTTTTTTGGCTGAATTTGGAGAAACATAAAGCAATTTATGGAGTCTAAATAGTTCACTTGTATGATTAGTGAAGTGTGCCTGATAAAATTAATATAAGCAGTAACAAGGCCTCAGAGGTAGTAAGGACACAGGATTAATCAGTAAAAAGAAATGTCTTATTTGATTACCCATTTCTGACACTTCCACTACCTCAAAGGTAAATCTTTCATTTTTAGCAATCTTACATGCTGAACAGTGCCTTGAACTGGTCTTTGCAGAAGATGAGGTAGAAATTGCATTGTCTGCAAAAAAAAAAAAAAAAAGAGAAAAAAGAGAGAGAGAGACAGAGAGAAATGTTGACCTGAGCCCTACGGCTGCAGAGCTGATTATGGCAGAAGTCTGGACTGGGAGTTTAAGCAAACAAATTTGCAAAGTCAAGGCCTACAAGTATTAGAGTTGCTGGTCAAAGTTGCAGCAAGACAATATCTACGGCATCACAGAAAAACAGTGACTAGTAAGTAGAAAAGAGCTTTATTTTTGTAGATTCACATGGAACATGTTGAGCATGTGACCCTGATACAGGTCTAAGGCTCAAGCAAAATGGTGGAATTTTTTGTTAGCAAAATCTGATTATTTCAGGCTTATTTTTATGATATTGAATGCTTTGACTTGTGTCAGAGTTGGGTCATGCTATTCTGTTTACCTCCGTTTAGCTTATAGCTGTTTTCTTACTGAAACTGATTTAATTAGTTATCTCTGATCTCATACTCTACAAGTGCACTACTGTGGCATATTCTTAGTGAGTGTAAAATGTTTGTCATCTTTCCTGATTCGTTTGCCTTTGGAAGCTAATCTGATCCGGATTCCTCTTTGTAACGTGATGTATTGCCTCACAATACACTTAATGTTAATACAACAAGAAGCTCAGAGAAAAGGAATTGCAGTACAAGGTGAGAGTGAATAACTGGGGACAGAAATCAGCGCTTAAGTGTGCCTGCTGTTTGCCATGCTTAAAGAGCAAAAACACCTGGTGGGTCTCTTTAATCCCAGGGAAATGAGGACTTTTTGAAATAATAAGCAGCCCGCGTATCTACTTTTTATTGTTTAGTACCCTAAACTGTACCATTTTGTTAACAAGACACTTAATTTAGATCCTTACCCTTGATTAGAGATGGATTATTATTCTTTTTCCAGTTCCTGAATGTGTTCCCTCTAGGAACTTGATATACCTCTGAGTGAAGAACTCTCTTTTTAGTCAAATGCTCAACTGATGTGTCATCTCAGGGTAAGTTGTTGTGGTTTTTTTATGATAGACTGGGGATAGAAACATTAAGGTATCTACTATGACTTAAAAAAAAAAAAAAAGAAAAGAAAAAATGATCTTTTACATAGTAATCAATGGAAGTTCTAAACGGCATATAGACCTGCTTCTAGGGGACAGCAGTTTGATACTGCCAGCACTCTAATAAAATCCTTCCTCAGAATTCTCAGGTCTGTATTTGGTGTAGTTTTAATCCTCTAAGAGGATGCGAAGCTTCCCTATATGATAGTGATTAGAAACATTTGTTTCAGAGTTCAGATTCTCATCATGATAGCAAACAGCAGAGCTTTTAAGAAATGAAAAAATTAAGCATAATTGACTGCTTTATTTGTGCAAATAACCTCCCCCATATAGCTTAGGCTGAATAATGTACTTGAATGCACATCTCGCAGCAGCTTGGTGTGAGAAATAGAATGTCCTGCTAAAAACAGTTTGTATATTGCAGTCTGCATCCAGCCTGCTGTACCGAAACGCTGTACTCCTCCCTTTGCTATGTGTCCCACCAGTAAAATCATATAAAAACCCTTCGTGCAGACGTAGTTTGTAAGAGAGCAATTCAAGAGAGCGCTGAGAAAGCCCGCTGCTAGCAGTATGGCATGACGGCGGCATCTTGCTGCCCCTCAGCTACTGCTCCTGTTTGGGTGCGGGCGTTCCCGGGGCCCGCGGGCGTTCCTAACTGACTCTGGGCTATCTCCTTCCCTGCTTGCACTCCTGTCGGTTACAGGAGCAGGGAGGAACCGCTGCGGGCCTGCAGCGGCGGGGGCCCGGCGCAGAGGCGCGGCCTACCTCTTGGCTGCGGCCTCGCATCCATTATGAGCTTGTAATGGAGGTCTGCAAGAGAGGGGGGGGGGGGGAACGCTTTTCACCTCAGCTCTGCCCTTCCCTGTTTTCCTCACCGCTACCCAGCGCGGCAGCCGGCCTGAGGCGAGCGGCGCCGCCTTCGGCCCGGCCCGGCCCGGCCCCCTCCTCCCCGCTACCTCTGTTCTCCCGCTTGAGGTACTCGATCTCCTCGTGCAGCTTCGCCAGCGTCTCGGCGTGCTGCTGCCGCACGAAGGCCAAGCTCCGCTCGGCCGCCATGGCCGGGGCGGGGCTCCGGGCACCGCCGCCCCCCCGCCCGGGGCCGCCCCCATGGCAACGCCCGCCCCCGCCGCCGCCGCCGCGGTGGTATCGCCTGGTCTGCCCCTCCCCCCACCGGCGGCGGTTGGACGCTCGGCCGCGGGACGGCGGCCGGCGAGGCCAACCAGCGGCGGCCGCTCCTTCGCTGCGCGTCGCTCGCGCTCGGTCCTTGCCCGGCGCCCCGCGACGAGCTTTAGCCCAGCAGAAGGGGACGAGGGGAGAGGCGCCTCCATAACGTATTTTAAAACGCCCAGGAGAGGGTTTGGTGCAGTTACTCTTACCCGCCGGCCAAACCTGCCCGGTTAGTACGGGCTGCAGGGGAAGCGCGGGGCCGCCGAGGGGGCGCCTCGCCGGGGTGCGCCGAGGCCGCCGGACGGGGCGCAGCCCAGCGCTGGGCTCTTGCTGCCTTCTCCCACCTTCTGTGTTTTTTCTGACAGTGCAGCTCCCTCTAGATTTCTTTTCTGTGCACCACAATTTCTGTTTCCTTTTAACTGTTCTGACTGTGAGCGTAACGCACAAACCCTACGGAAGTCAGCTTACATAGCTTAATTCCTCCTTCAGAACGGTGGAAGTGAGACGCTTCGGTGCAGCTGTAGTGCCGCATCAAAAAGGTTTCTGCAGGTGGCATCCCATAGTTTCTTCAGGTGGTTCATTTCAGTGGTTCAACTATTAATGGCTCACACCTCCCACCCATCAAAAAAAATCATATTCACTTAAGTTCTGTAAGAAAGCTTTTATAAAAATAGAATTTACACTGAGCATTTCTACTGCTGCAAAACCATATCATTCTGTTCATAAAACTTGCTCAACTTTAATATTAAAAACATACTTTAATAAAGTCTGATACAATTATTGAAATGATTTACTTGCTGAACCTCAGACTGGTTATCCTGAGAATATTTAATATTACAAGTATAAGCTGTGAGAAGGAAATTAGTGTTGATGAGGTTTCCATCCTTCAGAGAAGAAAGTCATAAGTATGGCATAGAGAAAATATCCAAACAGGATAATGAAAGTGCAACCTACGGGCCCGATGCAAAACCAGGATGCAATGAAGTAGATCATTAGCAAGGAAATGAGAGTCCTGTAGCTAGCCAGAAACCTCAGACTGATTCTTGGTCCCCAGTTATAGCTTGTCCTGTCCTTCAGCATAGGAACATACTTTGTTTTCTGCGCAGGGTGTGGGTTGGCAAGGTGGTAGCGGCAAAGCCGGCCAATAAAATCCTCCCTGGAGCAGAGTACTTCCATCTGATCAGCAAACTGAGGTAAGAAAAGTTTAAACATTATGCTGTAACTGATGTTCTAAAATAACTGTAACTTATAATTTTTTGTGATTTATGGAATGAAGATAAGGTAGAGGAGGATTACAGTAGATACAAAATCAAAATATATTTTTAAACAGTAGAACTGCTTCAGTGCAGGCTTTCACCATATCTAGCATCTACAGGAAGAACACAATTCATCAAACATAAATAATACATTTAAAGTGTTCTTGATCAACATTTTCTTTTACTTATAAAAGCAGGGTAGGAAAAACAGAACTACAGATAGAGAAGCAGGCCTAATGCTACTAGGAAATATTTACCCACTCATCTAGACCACAATAAAGGACATAGTGCAAGAACAAATCAAGTGTCATATAGGTGCAGGTGCAGTGAAGAACAGGTTATACGCAGTGGAAAGTACAAAAGGAGACAATGTTTTACTTACCCTTTGGTTAAGTGCTGAGGATAAACGGAATAGGAGGCGAACAAGAGTGGCATTTTCATAGCTTCGGATGGGCTGTAGCTCAGTATCTCCTTGATACTGCACCTCAAATCTGCGTAAGCCGTTTATGATCTAGGAATAGGAAAACAAATTCCTCATCTTGTAGCTCTCACCTCTTAAACTGGCACGTCTTAGGCCCAGAAAGACTTCATTTCTCTTGACGTAGAAGGACAAAACTTGCTTTCTCAAAAACAGTCTAGGGTAGCAATATGGAAATTTTCTTCTCTTACCTGGTATCTGCCAAGGGGTGTAAGAATGAGGCCATCCTCACTTTCAATGCAGTCTGGAAGCTGTTTCTTTCCATTCTCATCCTGAGCTGTCCCACACTTCAACATCATCTGGGTCAGTTGGGCTTCGTTCAGCTGCTCAAGAACAACAGTTCTAAGCCATGTGTTTGACCTGCCCCCTTCTATTCCATCTGTTCTCATTTCACAAACTCCTCAGCAGTGTAAGCCTTTGACAACCACTAGCATGGGTACCGAGAACTGCTCAATAGCAGTTTGATTAGAAATCAGGAGATGAAAATCACCAGATTTCTTGTCTGTGTTCATCAAATCCCAAAGAGGAGTTTTGTTCTACGTTCCTTAACTGCTAGAGAGCTGTAGAACAGTTTCTTTTAGGCCAATTCTGTAAGTATGAGCGCGTCTGGGAAAGAAATCAATCTGCTTATTTTAATTACAGAAACAGCCAACTTGCAGTTCCTCCATTCATCCACATCTGCAGTTATATATTATATTTTTATAGTTTTTTTCCTTTAGAAGATGCTGAGCTGCTTTTAAAATGTAAGCCCATGCGTTGCATGTTTGCAAGCATGAGCATAGGCACAAGTTGAGACCCAGGTTTGTTCTAAACTATATAGCCCAAAAGAACAGTCACTTAAAACAGCCTGGGCTTGATATTTAGAAATCCGTAGCATCTAGTTCCATCTGTATCAAAAGGGGTTTTCAAGTGTTTGGGAGAAGTCAAGCTTAACTGATTTTTAAGCCCAACTTTGTTGTACTTTATGGGATCCTGTTAGCAGAGTGCTATGAGTACATTCGAGGAATCCTGACTCTTGTTCATGCTGCCTCATAAGAAGAGTTATATGAAAGGTGTTACATACCTTAAAGATTTGACACAAATATTCCAGTGCCTTCTCTAAATATTCATCTGTTTTTTTGATGCTGTCTTGCCCAATTTCATCAAGGTCATTGCCTGTATAGGAACCATTCATATCAGATGGTGTAAATCTAAACCATGAAAAGAAGGACTGGCTAGCCAGTGTCTCTGCAGAATGGTCTGATATGGATTTTGCTGTCTGCTGGGCCTGACAAATCAACTGAGCCAGTTTTAACACCTTAAAAAAAAAAAAAAAAGAGAGAGTAATTTAAGTCTAGGACATAAAGGACCACTAAGCATCAATATACAGATGAAATTCTGCCTTGATACCTGGCAGTGAGAGCAAACACAGCAAATTCACTCCCTTAGTAAACACAGACTTCCACTGGGACAGTTAGTTGCATTTCCAGTAGGGCAGAGGTAGTTCTCTGATGCTGAAACACTTAAAGCAAGCCAAGCGCTTCTTAGCTTTTTCAGCTACTTTTTCTCCTGCTATTTTTACCTCGCTGGCTGCTGCGTAGCCAAATCAGAAGTGCAAAATAAAAAACATGTTTGAGGAAAAAATGCTCCCAATAGACTGCTGTTAAGGGAGCAAGCCCTCACATTCACCTCTTATTTAGGAAAGAGCAAGTCGATTTTTATGGCTGTGCTAGATTGAGATGCCTCAGGTTCCAAGTCACTGTCAACAAGCTTTTGAATATACAGTAGTCAGGAACAGAAAACTTTCCCCCCATATTTCTAATGATATGGATGCTCAGAATTGAGAAACACCTGTCAGAATAGAAAGGCTTATGCCAAGAAACCTGTTGTTTCTTACCAAATTCCTGACTTCTGTGCCAAACATTTGTTTATACTGGAAGTCCTGCCCTTCCAGGCTGTAAACATGACTCTTCACCTTAAATGAGGCATCTGTAATAGTTGGAGGCCATGACGAGAAGAAGCTCCCACCGAGCGTGGGTGTCATAAAAAGTCGGTGTTGACGATGGGGAATAACAAGTTCTGGCTCCAGGAATAACTGTTCTCCTAGAGTTTGAGAAAAGTAGCGGAGATGATTACATAATATTTCTGTATTGGCTAGGGGATAGGGGTGTCCTGGCTAAAAAGCATCTTACGGCTGCTGGGCAACTGCTTTTACGTAAGTGATGGCTCTAGGGGAGAGAAGCCTTAATTATCTGTTTTTAATTTAATGCTGACCTTACAGAGCAAAAATATTTTGCTAGGATCAGAATGCATTTAAATGCAGACCATGCAGATAGCGTTTTTAGCCCATAACTGGTTTTCAAGGAGGGCACCGCACTCTCATGACACTTAAGACTTCATCCCCAAACTTACTGTACCCTAATTATCCAGAAGTGCATACGTGACTGGCTGACTAGCTATTTTGCTAAGCATAGACATCTTTAGAGATTTAAGAAGTTTTAATTAATAACCAAGTATAACTAAATATAAGCTAAATAACCAAGTAAGACAAATATAAGAAGTCTAACTTTATTGTAAATACCCAGCATACTTTAAAGAAAAAAGTGTGGAATGAAATATAAATGGTGATGATGATGATAAAAGAATTGTAGACATATTAAACTGATACTACAAACAGAAGCAAAGACACCCAGGCCTTTGAATGGCAGGATAGCACGTAAAATTGGGGGGGGGGGGGGGGAGTCTATTTATCTCAATGTTTCTGAAGTAAGATGTAGCCATTGAGAAGAAAGCAAAAGACAAGACAGTGTAAAATGTGAAAGTATCCATTTACCTTTCAGAATCATTTCAGCTAGGTTGGGCTGAGCGAAGACTTTGGCTACTCGGAACACCATGAGAGCATTTTTTGGACTGACCAAATCTGTTCGAAGAGCTCGGTTCAGAAATCCTACAAATAGCTTGGTATACATAAGCAGGTTTTCTTGAATGAAGGCAGCCCTGTCAAAGTGAGTACAGCTATTTAGTTATATTGCTTTCTGCCAAATCATTCATAAAAGGAGTGTTTTAGACCATCTCCTGGAAAGATGGCCTGTTTTCACTGAAACAAAAGAACGTTCCTCTTAAAACAAATCCCTGTGTCATAAGAAATCATCTCTGATCTTGTACAAGAAGCTAATTCAGGTTGGTGGATGCCTCCTGAAATCCTGCTGTTGTATTTAGGGTCTGCATAAGCTTGAGGCCTGGTTCAGATTACTTGGAGCTGTTTTCCTCCTTACCATTTCTCTGACACGCTGCGAGGCAAGGGCTCTGCACTTTGAGGGGGCTTTTCAGGAGCATACCTCCAAGGCTGCAAGTAACTTAACCACATCTCTAGAACCTAAAGCAAAAACCACACATAAAAAAATCTTAGATCAATATAGTTTGAAAAAGAAGAGAGTTATTTTTGATTTTTTTTATTTGCTTTGAATCTAGTGAATATCATCTTAATGACAGCCCAAAGTCTTTAGCAATAAAGCACCCTCTAGTGATCCAAGTATCTTTGAACAAGATCTGAAAAAACTAACTCTGTGTTCATTAGAACCAAGCTGGATTTTCTATAGTACCCAAATGAGACAGAGCTCAAACAGCTACTATAGAAAAGGAAACTTAGTTGGTGACTGCATGTAAAGTACATTTAAGGTTTAACAGCTCTGACGTGTTCACTGAATCCATTAAAATAAGTAAATAAGATGTTACATTGACAACATTTCATCTCTCCTCCTGTGTCCTTGAGTACCCACTGCACTGAGGAAATGGAGTGGAGTCTTGATTGCACTGAAGCCAAGAACAACGTTGTCATGGCCTCTGTAAAGATTTCTTCTGAAATTTTGCCCTACGTGTATACTTTAAACGCTGTGATATAGCCAACTGGCAGTCAGCCAGATCAAGCCCCGTTACAGTGAACTCTTACAGGAAGGGTCATAGTCTGATACTACCTCCTGGAAGCTGGAGAAGAAATGTATTTACATTATCTTACTATCACAAATTAATGTCCTATTAATCTTGCTTACAACATATCATATATTAGGAAACTAGGATCTCTAAGAACATATCTGTTTTAAAAGTAGCATCTACCTTTTTCAATTAGCAGCCCCTTCCACAAGGGGCCAACACCATGTTGGGTCAATCAGCCAACACCATGTAGTAACTTTCACCACAATCTATACATCTTCCTTCTTAAATCTAACAAGCGTTCTTTCCCTACCACTAAATCTATATAAAGAATGTCACTGCTCCAAAAAAAAAAAGATTTAAAGACCAAGAACTAGCTGCTTACAGTAAGTCTATACTCAGAATTAGAGGTTAGCTCTTGCTATCTGAGTCAGATACTTACTGCTCTGAAAGAGGCATCCAGAGGCCAGTGGCCAAAACAGTGCTGCAGAAAGATATAAAGTTTCTGCTGGACAAACCGAGGAATCACAACCCTGCAAACAGATTCAAACACAGTCACAGGTATAAATCAGCAGCAAATCTTAAAACAGTTCCACAAATGCAAACGCAGAAAGGACTGACCCTTGCTGTGTCTCAACTGAAGCTGCTTCTGGCCACTGAATAGCAATTCAAATGCATCCGTAAAATCGCCCATTAACCTTGGCCAGAATCCTCTTATACTGTTTTGATTTCTTTGACTTGTACCAACATACAAACTAGTATAATAGCAAGACATCCCTCTCCTGAACCTGATCCCCATCTCATGGTCATGAGGAACACAACTCATTAGCTCTTACATGCTTTCAATAACATAAATCTGTATGTAGCTGTCAAAGCAACCTGACTTCAACCTCTCGCTGAAAGCAGAGCTTTCCGTGGAGAACGCTTATATGTTCTAGAGACAGGTCATTCATGTACCTACCTTTTAAACTCTTCCAGTGGGCTGGCTGTGTGAGAGTGAGCTGAAGGGGAAAGAGGCTCTGGTTTCAGGCTGTTGCTAAAAGCATGCAGGTGCTTCACAAGCAGTCTTACCACTAGCACATGCTCTTCAGTGGGTTTGAATGACTCCTACGTTCAAAGCAAAAACACAGAAAGATAGTGAGTACTGTATGCTAACCCTCCAGGAGATAACTCAGAAAAATGATGTTCTCGGATCAGAAATTCAAACATAAGTGGTGCCTCTGTTCCCTTTAAGCTCTTCATTGAATGTTAGTGCCACCCGATTTTAAGCAGACTTGCTCCCCAGGACAAGTTGCATCACTCTTCTGCCGTTATCAGTTCACTAAGAAACAACAGTGTGTTTTTTGACAATGTGGTTGCAAGAAAAAGGATTTACGTGTTTACCATTGCATTGAATTTCAAGCTAGCATTTGCTATGGGTGAGCACAGCAGAACAGAATAAGCTGAGATTAGATTTAAGCTATCTGAGTAGATTTTAACTTACCCCTTTCTGAAAAAAAAATTATCTGTCCTTTCATTAGTGCTGTAAGTTGACTGCTGTAGACAGCACAACAAATCCTTTTTTGTGCTCTTGGCTGGCTTTTTACTGAGCTCTCCTTCCTATGCTGATGCTCTTCTGTCTTATAAGGAAAAAGAATCCTAGGAAGAGTTATGGTAAGAAGTGACAGTGAGCCACTGTGATCTTGCTTACAGATGAGCGTGTGTATGGTGGAGCAGGGAGATGCATGAGGTAAGAAAAAAAGAGCTAGTTCTGTGCGCCTAACACCAGAACTGGTCTGCTGCAGCGTCTGGGGACAGAACATCAACCCCTTTGCTGCTGTAATCTGCTTTAGGAGTAGTAAACTGATCTCAGTCTGCTACTGAAGGCAGATTTGAAGATTTCATTTATGTTCTAAGTCTCATAGCGCTCATTTGTCTAGAAAATCAAGAAGAACGTACATGAACCTTAAAGATATGGCAGCAAGTATAATGGAAGATGCTGAAAGACTGTATTGGACAGAAGTTGTGAGATGTTTCCAGGATGTCATAATGAAGCCATGCTGAGGTAAGTCTTTGAATATGACTCCAGGGACTGGCAGGCATTTTTGTATAGAAAATTTCTGCGTCATAAATCTATTCAACGGTGTTTCTAGTGCTATAGCTATATATTAAGTACTGTCCCTTGTCAGCAATGCCTGAGTTAAAACAAATGTTTTTTTACATCCCTAATCAGGCCAGAAGTTTTTTTTTAATTTTACTTCTTTGCTGTAAAGTTCACTCCCGGAGAAGATTCAAGGCTTGATGATAGATTTCTTAATTTGGAAATGCAGCCCGATCCAAGACTCCTCTAAGAGAGAGGATACCCTGTTATCAGTTCTACTGAAGTTGCTTGCGTTCTTGACACGTCCTGGTAAGACGGCATGTTTATCTGGAGTGCTGAGAAGACAGTAGGGCTTTGAGAATTTATGCAGTCCTAGGAGTTTAGATTAAGATCTTCAAGAGCAATTAGAGAGGTTGAGTACCCTGCTGTAGGCCTTGAATGGGTGTCATTTTCAAAAAGTTCCAGGCTTGTGAAAACTGGTAACTCTTTAAGGTGCTTTTGGAACTTACAAAATCACCAGTAGCACTATTTCAGTGCATCATTTGATGTCACACTAAAACTTTTTCAGTTAACAACTCTTATTAATTTCTTCTTAGCCTGGATTACCAGCATGATGAATATAGTTGTTTTAAGTTTAAAAGGCATTTTCTTCCCAGCTGTTTCTGTTGTCAAACTTTAGCACTTTAGCTTACAGGATGTGCGTATGCCATTCTTCTTTTCTTAATATAGCAAACAAACATAACAGTAGTAAAAAAGATTTTAAAGCAAGTAGTAGTTACTGTTTTCCCTTCTAAGCAGTACCTTGAGCTTTCACAGTACTTTATACAAAAGTAAAGCATTAAACAGCAGGAAAATTCCACCTAGTGCTAAATAAGAGCTTTAGAGAGCACATGCTCTGCCATCCCCTTTCCCAAAACGAAGACCCAATGAATAAAGGGCTGAAGTAGGGAAAGAGGACCCAGCAATCTGTTCCAACAGGAATGTTTTTGCATGCACATTTCCTGAACAATCTGCAAGTGTACCACCTGTGTCCTTTTGCAAAGCTAGGCAGTCAAGTTCAAGCTGTCAGTACAAATTTAGCACTTTCCAATGACATTGGACTGGCTGTAGAAAACTAGATGTTACCTACCTTCATTTTAGATGACAGTCATGCAAGTTCTGATCCTCTCTTCTGTGCAAGGTTTGTTTAAACGAGTAGTGTGTAACAGGGCAGAAATCTGCCGTTAGCGAAGCCAGTTTTGGTGTCAAAAAACATTAGCGTAGCTGAGGCACAAACCTCTTTTATGATACATTAAAGAGATGTATGTCTGAAAATGGAGCTCCCGGTTAGTCCTCATAATATGCTAGTCTTAATTGTTTTCTCCATGGGCTTTACCAGTATCTCTCAGTAGGTGCTTTCACTGAAAATATAGTAAATCCCAATGCAGTTTTCTTAGTCAAATTGTAAAACCACACCTTAGCTGTACAGCAGCTTTTTCTGCTAGCGCCAATTAATACACTTTGCAGATTATATGATGGAACAAGATTTTTAAAAAGGAAACAAAATGAAAAGATGGTAATACTTGGTATGCGTGGAGGGCCTGGTAGCCGGATTGGGCAGGACTACCGTGGTGTTTACTGGAGATACTGAGTCGGTAGTGGAGAACCTCCAGCTGAGACAACAGAAACAAAAAAGGAAGGGGGGTAGGGGAAAAAGGAGAGAAGAGAGCAAGAGAAAAAAAAAAAAAAAAGTGAGAATGACCCCAAGGAAGAAGGGCGGGGGAAATAATGAACGTCACAAATACAGTCAGGGACAACATATCACAATAACAACTGCAGCCACAGTATCCTCTTCTGATGTTCAGTAGCTGGATTCCACAGTATTTCATACCCTTTATCAACTTGCAAATATAACTGACATGATGTTGGGATGAGATCCCAATGAACCTGGGAGCAGGAGTCAAAAAAAGTGCAACTGTAAGTGGGCGGGCTGTTTTCTTTGCTAGTGGTAGTAGTGGTAGGGAATAAGGGATATGAAGCTTTTGCCAAATACACTAGTCCAAATTCTCCATTTCAGAAGCTAACAGAACTGCAGCAAAAAGGGTTTATATACACTATCTGAGTGGGGTTTTCTTGGTTTGTTCATTTTTTAAATAACAGAGTAAAAGTGTTATGTTTTCTGGAAGCTTTTTCAATACTAGTTTGAAAGCTTTGTCATACTCTTCTTGTAGTGCTGGAAAAGCAGGGTTTGTATGCTGGGAAGAAACTTAAATACTTTCATCTTCCCAAGAGGTAGGAGAGGAAAAGGTTGGCTTTTTATAATCACTGTGAACCTGTCCAGTAATTTTCCAGTTTGGCAAAATCCTCGGTCTTCTCTTTCTACTTAAAGCCATTGGAGAGGGCAGCTGGTCTTGTGAAGAGCCTCAAAAGAGGAAATTGCTTCTGCTATTAGAAGGTATAAAAAGGCAAAGACAGACCTAGCATACAGTAGTATATGCTGATACAAAAGGCATCTAGCCTTAACACTGAAATCCTGGAATCCACAGCCAGATTTCTTCTTGAAGAAGATGAGTATTTTTATGACTATCTGGTGAATAGGATACTGCAGCGACAGTGACACACGTGTATGAAATTAATGAAAAAACATAAAAACAAAAGAATGTACACTACACAGAGACCCCAATAAGTACTGTCAGGCATCTAAACCAGCTCTCCAGATCACACCTCTTCCGTCTTTGAATAGCCTCTTCCTAATAATCTCCTCTAGTGTCAGTTTGGTATCTTTTGGTTCTGCACTCTTAGAAGAGCGATAGCATTGTCAGTGCTAGCTCCGCAAGAGCACAAGCACATCTTCTGCTTCATAATCAACTCCCCTGCCACAGGAATCCGCAAGAGCCAGAAGTCTCATGGGTGTTCCGCATGCAGTGCTGGGGTCTGTGTCACCTGGCATTGGAAGGGCAGCAAGCATTATATAACAACTTTTTAAGGGTTCATTGTGATTACAGCAGAAGGGAATAGGAAAAAAGATGCTGCACACTTGGGCTCTGGAGCATCCAAGAAAGGAACAGCGAAGGGAGAGCATAACAGAACGGGGAAACAGGAATTAATGGAGAGAAGAGTCAAAACCCAGCATAGCAAATAGTGTCAACCTCAGGTTCACACCAGATCCAGGATTAATTCAAAGCAGTAAAATAGAAAGGAGAGTATGTCTATCTTCTCAAAAGAAATTCTTTACTATTCATTCCCTTTCCTCCCTTCTACTTCTAAAGAGGGGTCTGTGATTAGATTAATTAGCTTGAAGATCTTTCATTTCTCAACATACTTCACAGAAGAAGTTAGATGCCTATGATCTGGCTTGGCCTATCAAGGCAAGTAAGTCTGGCTGCTGGACAAAGAAAGAGCGGGTTCTACAACCTTGTCACGCCCTCCTATACAGATACGTGGCCGTTTTATCTCACTAATGGTCAAACAGGTCCAGCTCTTGGGATCATTGGTCCCTAATTACTCCTCCTTCCAAATGCAGAGAAGGCTAAATGGAATCGGGTAAACCTGCATAATTATTATTTTAAGAATAAGTTTTATGGTGGTCTTGGATTTCCAGTCAAGCACCATTACATTAAAATGAAACAGAACTGTATTTCTGCATGTTCTACTTCCTCATTTGAGCAACTAAAAAGCAGACTATTCTCCTTCAGCCCTGCAACCAGTCTACAAAGCTTAGTTCAAGGACCACTGGTTTATGAAACAGTCCTATCCCGCACTTAACTGGAACATTTCCTCAGTCCTCCTCCAAAGAGATCCTTTGTCCCTTTCTGGACGTCATGGGGAATCCCAGTTCCCTATTCATGCTTTCTAGCTCCCAAAGAGTGAATACCTTTTTCTGCATGCCCATGATTATTTCCCGCCAGAGATTAACATAAAATATCATCAGGCGGCTGTGGCCTCAGCCTGCTTCTCGCATCTTGGGGAGGATCCTGAAGTTGATGATTTTAAGGAACTTTAAGCTCTACTTAAGGAATTCCACTGTAACATTCATAATCATTGTCTAAACTGCTGCTCCCCTCTTGTTAGAAGAGAGCATCTGAGATACAGAGGGTGAACAGAGGAGAGAAGTTTAAAGCAATTCATTATTTCTGGCCTAAGCACAGCGCTTCATGCACAGAGACTGGACAGATGGACAGAACAAAGTTACTCCAAGCAAAGCCTTTCCATTGCTGGTGCACAGCCATGCTGCTGGGAGTCCCAGGTAGCGACTTTGCAACATTAGTGAGAGTTTGCAGTTTGACCTCAACTTTTAAGATTAAAAGACAAAACCCACCACACACCAGCTCTCCATTGTTCTTTCCCAACAAAACATATGTACATTTGTTATTTTTTTAGCCTGATGAAGTGAAGGATCAGAATTTCTTAGTCAATCAACTCTCATATTACTTTTTCACCCAGGAATAAATCCTGGGTAGCTTTCAAATTTCTCTCCCTTTCTATAAAAGTCCCACTGTGACCCAGAGGGAATTCTGAGGACCAACGCTTTCTCCTTCATATTCCCTTTACAGTGCCTTTCATCTTAGCCTCCCCAACTCCTACTGGTTTTTACATGCAATTTTGTCACTGAACAGGCCACCATGAACTGCTTAAAATGGTGTATTATACGAGCAAGACCTTGTAAGATATTCCAAACTTAACATAGCTACAGAACTGCTTCTGACACCATTATGGTGAAAAGCAGTATACTTCTAATAACGTGTATTTTGGAATATGAAACAACAAAAATGGTTCATTCACTAAAAACTGAAGGACAGTTTAGTAATACTTCCTATTTGAATTGAGATTTACGCTATAAAACGGTTACAGATCTTTAAAAAATTACTTATCAGTACTCGAGTAACAGTTGTCCCTGTGGGGTTTAACACTATGCTTTACAGTAGGATCTTCCTATTTATTAGTGCTTTGATTGTTAGCATTCAGATTGTTGTGATCATCCCACAAACTCATCTTAAAACAAAAACCCCAAACAAAAACAACACAACTCTTGCAACGAAAGCAACTCTGGATGACACAAACACTTATTCACAACACATTCTGTAACTGGGCATTAGCAGTTGTGGCATACTCATGTAGATACTCTAACGAATTATTTCTTTCTTTTGGACAAATCTACTAAAAATTCTCCATAAAATAGGAATTTACCCCAAGATAAGAAGTGAACAATCAGGTGACACTCATGAATGAACTACAAGGTATTACCTTGACGTGAGGGGACTGCATTTTCTGATACATTTCCAGTGAATAATGGTGAAGCCACATTTCAACAAAGATCTGCAAAACAAATATTTTTCTCAGCTAGGACAAAAGAAACGATCCAAGACTTGTTAGTCACAAATTAGAAAAAAGGAAGCCTATGACAAGTCATTTAAAAACTGAGCTGTACTTGCAAATAGGCAGGCACCTATTCAGAGATGTTTCAGGGCGTCATCAGAACAATGCAAGTGACTGAGTCAGCAAACTGTTAGCACTTCCTTAAGATTAATAATTCAGTTCAGCAGCATAGTAGAAACTTGTTTCAGAAGAATGGTTAAGTCCAGATACTCCTTTCCCGTCCCCCAGTACTGAACAGAAGCAGCTTCTCTGCAGTCAACCCTTGCTTACAGCACAGAATTCATGTAAGATAAAAAAGAATCAAGCTTTAGATAGAAACGTATCTCTGAAAAAGTGACTCAGAAACATTGAGGTCAGTTGTTAGATATTCAGGCTAATAAAAAGACATCAAGCATCTCTCTACATTAAAACTTAACAATTTCACTGCAATTTAACAGTTTCACAATATTTCTTTTACACTAACAGAAAACGGCTGCACTGCTCAGCTCCAGAAACAAGCTAGAGCAAAATGGGTAACTATTTGCCTCTGATTTAAAAAGAAGAGATTCATCAGTTTGTAGCAAGAAAGGTTTGGGCTTTTTCCCTGCCCTAAATGCAGCTCACCTGGAGCAGTGTTTCTGACCTCCAGATCTCCTGGGAAGCTGGGTCAGCGTTCACAGAAGGCTGATGGGCAATGTGCCGCTTCAGCAAACTAGTGTGGTGCATGCCATAGGAAGTGAAAGGCACTGCTGGAGACCTTTAGAGAGAAATGAATGGAAATACTGAAGTCATTAAGCCTCAGCACAGGGAAAGATATCATGACTTTATCAGCTGGAAAACAATCTTTAAAAAGTAAAACTGCATAGCTGTTTGCACAGCATAAACTTTTGCACGATGTTGTAATTAGCAGTCACTTTAAATATAAGCAAATACTTTATTATTCGTACTGCTTTGAACCAGCTTATGCAGACCAGTTGTTAACATTCAGTAGTGTACCTTTTTTTTTTTTTTTACCCTCTCCTATTCAGTTGTACAATTTTTCTTTTCTCTCAAAAGAAACTCTCAAAGAAATGCAAAATAGGTTACGAGACCATCAAACAATGAAGGACAGCAACTTCAGAGCTGAAACAAAATGACCAACTGGTCAAGCTGGTCTGGCTTTGTAGCAGTGTTAAGGGAATGTGCAAGTTTCCTTGTAACAGTAGCAGTGGATACAGCCAGTGCCATCTTTTCCACATATATTTCCAGTGGTAAAAACTACTTTTGAGTGTAGTCAGATGCGTCATACTCCAGCTGCAGGGCCCCAAACACAACGGAAGTTGCTGAATTGATGAATTTTTGTTGCTTATGTGTACCTTTTCTGCTCCAATGATAGTTACCTTTCAGACTTTCAAACGAAACCTTTACGGTAAAGTTAAGTGAATATAGATCTTATTTTTGTAATTACATAAGTACAAATAGATCATAAACAGTAGAGTTGTTTTCTTCTTGTTAGAAATTTAGTTCCAGCTAGCCACACTTTGTAAGCAGTGCTCGCACAATCTGCCTCTGGTACTGTAGTCATTACCTGGGAGTAGGGGAAGGGATGGCTCCCCCAGGATTGGAAGAAGGTGGAGGAAGGACACTTCCTTCTGTAGGTAGGAAACACTTCAGGTAGGTGTCCACTAAGATGAAATAAGCACTGTTGGAAGGGCTGACATGATAGGTGATGGGTGAGTTCTGAAACAGATACACAAAGGCTATACTCAGGGTTATATACCTCTTTCTCTAAGCCACTGCTAGGGAGTGTCTACATGTCATTGCAGAAACTGTAAGATGAAATTCCATGCTGTGTTTCTCAGGCTTGAAGATTTATGAGTTATGGCCAAGATTTAATAGAAGCACTGTTCATATCATGGCGTGCTGTACATTTGGCAACAGGTAATGGTGGTTTTTAAAAATTAGTGGTTATATACTACACAAACACATGTGACAATTGGTATTGACAAGAACGATCACGCGTACAGACAAATTATTCCTACAGCTCAGTCATCCTCAAACTACAAAATGCCCCGCCAAGAGTAAAAAATTTTAATTACAATTGTTGGAAGGCACTGCGTTAACATTAACGCAACCTGGCCCCGTTTTGTATAAATAAGCAGAAGTCCAAGGGTCCTAATGGGCGATTCTACATCAGAGACACTTAGGAGCAAAGGTATAGTAACTAACTGTAGTAGCTAACTGCAAGAGAAATGTTGCTGTAGTAGTGAATGTAAGCAACTATGAGAAGAGTGCAGTGTTATGTGGCACAGGCAGCAGAAGGAAGAGGAACCAAATAACCAGACGCAATAGTACACAGCTGAGATTATAACTGTATAAATGGCGTTACTGGAGGAAGGGGAAGGGAACCCATTTGGAGTCCGTTGCCTGCTCTGTGCTGGCACGTTGTTGGACAGACTGCTTACTGGTGTGTTTAAGACAGGCACGTTGTCCGTCATCTAGTGTTATATTGTCTCCTTAGGGAACTGAAGCAAAGCAGTAAAAATTTTCTGAAGGTACAGATAAAACAGCTGTTAATTTAATTTAACTGGCTGGCACCTCAGAAGACTCTTAAAGTGCTGTGAAGAAGGGCTAACAGTAGTTTAAGGGAAACTGTGAAAGGTACTTACCTTCTGTGTAATCAAACTAATTGCAAAGTAAAACATGTAATATTCAAATGGATCTGGAAGAAGAGAATCAAGGATCAGATATAAAACCAGGTACAGCTGTTAGAGATGCTGACTGGACACTAAATTTTTGTTTTGTCACTGTTAAATTAACTTCCTAGAGCTTAACAGCAAATCCAGTTTTGACTTTCTCACTTTCCAGCAGACACCCATATTTTGGTAAAATGTAGGTTTTATCTATGCGGCTACGTGCGTTTGCACTACTCTTCCTGGCACATTAGGTTATCTCAAACTGAAACCAATGCAGTTGCAGCTAGACCGCTTCCGACAAGTATGCTAGCTGAAGCGTTAACATGCCCTTTGGCTTCTTCTGTCATATTACAAAAACGAAGAGTAGTTACAAAGCCTAAATTGTGAAATACAGGCCCTACTGAAGTCATTGGGAGTTTTGCTGTTGACTTGAGTAAGGCCAGAAGTTCCTCCACAATGGTTTATAAAAAGAAGACAAACCAGTTTTGGTTGGAATATAAACATTCCTACCAGTGATTAATCCAAACTCTATAGCACCACACTGATTCACTATACACATGTAATAAATATACAACAGAAATGCTTCTTGATCTCTCAGTTGCAGATATTTAGAGGGCATTAAATACCCAACTGTTAAAAGGATACTAAGAGCCAAATTCAAACCTAAACCACCAGATGAAGGAAACTGGACTTTGTTGTGGTATAATGAGCATTCTGGTAGGACTTGCTCTTGTATTGAAGCCTTCACGGGACCCTGAAAGACAGAGTAATGAAACATCAAGCAGGCTACTCAGAATACTCGCAGAATTTGTTTTCAGATAGTGAAGTTCTGCTGCATTCCAACATTCTGGGATCAAATCAACACTCAGCTCAGCGGGAGTTTACTGCATTGCAGTAGTTACTTGTGCAAATGAGTGAATACTGAGTCAGTTTCAATAACTACTGACTTTCTCACTGAAAATGAGTGTTTCAATATATGACAAAAAGAAGTCTTCACCAAGACTTTTTCAGTACAGTGGGATCAGCAGAAGGCTGGTGTCCACCTGAGAGCTTTGTTCAGATAACTGTGCTGTGGAATGGTGACTGCCTTAAATGATGTTTCCTTAGCTAGACTATAAAACTATCTGGGTCAATTTCTAGACAGCAGGAATCTGGTAGCAACAGAAGAAGCATAGTGAAACAACTCTGCAGCCAAACGTTTTTTGAATGGCCATGAAATGTTATACTTCATATTAGGATAGCAGTTAGTCTTCAGACACGCGAGCACAAAGCACTGCCAGGGAAGGCACTGCTCCCCGATGAGTTTGGAAAACTATTTTTAATCCCGCAACTATTAGTAAGCAGGATAAAGCACACTATCTTCTCTGGGAATAGGATAAGAATTACAATGCACGTTTCTTGACTGAATAGTACAAATATCTGGCCAGCAATTTCACATGCCAACAGCCACGATCACTTACAAAGTTTATGACAGGGAATTCTCCTCCTCTAGCAGCCTTTTAAAGAAAGGGGGATGCCATAAGCCTAAAGCAGACAGAACATATAACATGGCCTATATTGAACCTTGTGCATGAAGCGCATACAACGTTCCAACAGATGTAACAGCAACTTCCTTCTCTCTTTATATAATTTCTTGCAGTTACTCACTGGAAGATAGGAGACTGGGAAATCATATCTGTACTCTTCTGCTTGGAGTTTGTAAACAAGCTTCATCATTGGGCCACTGCAAACAAGCATCAGGAAAAAAAATCCATGGTAAGTACCCTCTATTGTCTCACTTTTGTGAATGTATATTTGCATTAAGGAAAAAAGGTCACACACTGGTTATTTATTCACTGTATGTTTTCTGTCTGTGCTGAAATTAATGGGTTTACCTGGGATCTAGGAAATCCAAAGCCACAGAATATTCGGTAGGGTTTGTTCTTCCTTGCAAACAGCGAAGATTCCAGCCTATCATGATGCCATCCAGGCTACCAAAAATGCTCTCCACCAACCATGGGAAGATGCCGTGCAGTTCCTTTAGGGAAAACAGATGCAAATAGCTAATTTTTTGTTAATGTATACAATTCTTCACTTGAATAACCTCTATTGCAGGCACTAAAATGTACAAAGATACTATCTGCCACCTGTTAACTACACAGGGTTAGTTACTGCTGTTTCCAGATTATCATCGTGCAGCACTTCCATTAGAAGTAACTTATTAAATTATGGCAGCTACAGGAAGTCTATCCTGATTTCTGATCCCACTCAGGTTGCGATGATATTGATGTGGCACTGCATTCAGTTACGTGCCTCATTTGAAAGAGCAGTTTTCCTCGTAGGTTGAAGCTGAAAAGTATGAATTGAAGTGCAGTCAACTGAAACAATTTTTTTTTGTAAATAGTGGAAAAGTTTAACTTTTGGGAAATACTGGGTTCATACCATTACACCTAAGGTCCCCAGAAGTCCTGATAAAAGAAGTCAGAATAAAAAATAGTGATATTAGAAAAGTAATAATTCCACTGAGATGTGCTGCCCGGTAAGTTTCTGAAGAGGTAGCAGCTGCTTACTTTGGCAGGAAACTCCTCAATGATTGTCTCCAGCTCGTGGCACCTCTGGACAAACGGTTTGTTTACGCAGTCTGCCTTCAAAGTAGCCTGTGACGAACAGTAAGAGAAATCAGATCACGTTGCCAGGAAGCACATGTATCGAGGCTGTAGCACAAAATCCCTCAGCTCTACTGCTTTTTTCAGTAAAGCACTTCTGCGGATGTTCCTGGAGAACAGGCTGTCACGTACACCACCGGGCGGGCTGAGAGTTAAGGCTCAGCAGCCTGCGGCGGCTGCCAGCTGCGCCGCTCCACGCTCCGGCCCGCAGCGCTCGCTGAGCCGCCGCCTCGAGGCTGGATCGGCCGCGGCGCGGCGCGGCGCGGCTGGTCCCGGCCCCGCGCTATAAAGCCCCGGGGCGGCCCCGCGGCCCGGCTCGCCGCCGCCACTCACCAGCAGGAAGCTGGGCTGCTGCAGGTGCGGGGCGGCCATGCCGCCGCCGCCGGGACCCGCCGCGGGGGCGGGGGCGGGAAGGAGCGGGCGGGAGCGGGACCCGCAGGCGCCGCCGCCGCCTCCGCCTCCCAGCTCGCAACGGCCGCCTGGCGCCGGCGCGGCCGTTCCGCGTCACCGCTGCCGGCGGCGCGCGCAGGTGACGCCGTTCCGCTGGCGCCGGCAGCGCCGTTGCCATGGCGGCGGGAGGGCGCGCCGGCGGCGCGGCGTTCCTTCAGTCCCGGGGCGGCGGAACGGCGGAACGGGTTAGAGGGCGAAAACCAGAACGTTGTGAAGGAAAAGGCAGAGGTTTTGAGCAGGAAGGAGTGCGTTAGATGGCCAAAAAGCTACGTCAGGAAAGGAGAGCCCTGTGCCCTGAAACCGCCGTTAGAAACGAGAGGGGGGCACGCGTGGCTGGGCTCTGGGAAGCTGGTCAGGCCTTTCGGGCTGAAGGGCGCTGCTAAGGCAAGCCGGGGTCGTCGGAAGTTTGTGGTGCGAGAGGTACGAGCGGTCCCTTCCCGGCGCCTTCTAGAAGAAACCTTTGCGATGCTGACGTTGCGCTCGCAGCTAGGGATGGTGACCTGACTAATAACGCAAGGAGCGCGCGGTGCGCCCTTGCAATTTATGTTTGGGAGGAAGCAAAATGGTGTGGTTCGTTACCAAGCCCCGTTACAAAGTCTGTGTGTGAGAAAAATAAAAATGCGGGCAGAAGAACTAGCTGCTGCTCGTTTTTAACAAATCTGGGAATTTCAGGGAAATTCCGGAAAACCAGAGGAACGCTCACATGCCAGTAATCAGAGAGGTAATTCCAGCCAAAGGCCTCAAAAAGAGTAATTTTAGAAAATGCTAAAGGTAGCAAAAAAACCCACCAATGAACACAATTTTCAGAAAATAATCCCGTTTGGGTTTTTTGTGATAAGATTTACAGGTTTTGTCAGAAAAGGTCAATGTGATTAAAATACAGATTTTTTTCATGAGGCTTTTGACTGTGTTTTATGCTAAATGCAGGAACAGCTGAATGAAATTACCTGTTTTATGTTATGCCATAAAGGTCAAACCAAGATATTATGGCCTTATACTCCGTTGTCTTCAACAGAAGAAGGCATACAATTTCTATTAGAAATAAGAATAGAGGAATTCCTTTACAAATATCAGCGCTGATCCTGCAAGGTAACTTTATTCATCGAGTTTGATAGGGTTATTTGCAAGTGTAAGATGATTCAGTATTTGCATAAATGTTTACAGGATAAGAGCTAAAAACAGTACATTATTTCCTGGCGTTGACACCTGCTTCTGCTCCAATCTGTTTTTCCAAAACTGGATCTTGGAGGTGAGTGAAATGAGGGAAGGCAACAGCTCCAGTGGCAGTAGAGCAATCCAGTTCCTTTACTATGGAGAAGACCAACTCGCAGCTTGTCAGACAGCTCGGCACGGAATTCTGCCAGGGAATTTATTTGCTTATTCCTTTCCTTTTTTTTAGCAATTTTTAGCAAACTTCCAGTATTTTGAATATATCAAGCTGGTATTAGATGACAGAAGACTTCTTTGACACCTACAAGCGCATGTTTAAATAGAACTTTTCCAGCTACATTTGCTGTGATACATATACCTATTTGAAATGCCTGGCCTGGATGGGATGCTGGCCATGTTACGGAAGTGCATTTGCAAATGGAGACTGTCACGGGCTTGGAACAAACGCTTTATTGAAGGATCCCTCCTCCAGGTGGGGATAAAGAGCTATTTTAGCTCCTGAAAAATCTGTTGTGTCTTGGTGATGGCAAAGCTCCTGCCTTATGTTTATATAGCTCTAGAAGTTATGGGTAAGATTGCCAGAAATGATGGAAAGTGTAAGCCTACCGTACTTTTGGTGGGTAATTAATTTAGAGAAGGAAAACAACTAGAAGTAAATGATTTTCCTCAATGGATGAATAAATGGAAACAGAACAGTGGAGGTGCTTAGTAGCAATATCTCAGTATAAACTTGTGCAATTAATAATGTAATTGTATGGGATAAATTTATCAAATAATTTTTACTAACTTTGGGAACTGCTAAAGAGAACCACAGAATGATATTCTGTTTACATTTACAGATCTGTTCTTGAGCCCACTAAAATCGATGGCAGAGGACCATCATCAGTCTTACGGAGAGCGTTTTCCAATGTATATAACAGGGTTGGATATGTATTTTTTTCCCATTTTGAGGTGGAGAAGCTGAGGGCCAGGAATGTTTTGTTACCAGTTTGTATCCCACCTAGCTAGGTTTCCTTATTCCCTTTCTCTGAGATTATAGGCTGGTTTTAAGCCATGACAACAAAAAGGGCTTTTTGTTTCTGTTGATATGTTTTTTTCTGAGAGGAATATTCCCAGATATAAGCAGACACTGAGCTGTTTTCTGAAGGTGTGAATTCCATTCAGTAATCAGCTTTGGTGCTTGGTGCATGTTTTTAACATTAACTGTGCTAGAGTTTGGTGTTAGGCAAAGAAGTGCACAGCTGAAGTGACTAACTTCAGCCATGCTGATACTTCCTTCAGAATCCTCAAAGATAAGGCAGCATTTTGTCACCTTTGTGCAGTCTTTACAGCCTTCCAGTTTCAGTCAAATGCAACAGAAGTTATTAAGTTCCTACAGCTGGCATAAAAGTAAATGACTCGGTGGACCACAAGCAATTGGGAACTAATAGTGTTAGCTAATACAATGCTCGCTGTCAGAAAATCTACTAGAAAAAGAGACTTTAAGTCCTCCGATGGAGGCTTGCACCTTTCCCGATGCCCAGGTCAAATGCTCAGGACATGCAGGAAACCAGACCTGTGTGGTTCTGGTGCCTGCAGAACTACCTCTTGAGCTCCTGCTGCCTTCTTTTTTGATAGCAATATTAAAAAAAAAATAATAATAATAAATCTTATGAGATGAGCATTGCATTTTACAGCCTACAGTAATAGGAAATTTGGGAACACAAGGAATGTTACATCAACGCTTTAGAAAGTGACTTGCCCACTTTAAAATAAAACAGCATTTGTAGAGAGAGATGCCATCTTTTATAAAGCCTGGGGATATCAATGGGAAAACAAGATGAGCTTTTAGGCATTCTGAGCCTTTCTTAAAGTCTGATTCAGATGCTGCAAGCGTGAAGTTCAAGTTGGGAACAAGTTGCTCCAAGTTTAACCTGATTATGTTAATGAATCTGAAAGAAACAGATAAATTAGAAATAATCTAATTTAAAGAAACAGTGTAGGCTTCTGATAAATTAGATAAATTTCTTTGCTTGTGCAGGACTAAAGTAATTTCATCTGTTCCTGTAAGGGCAGGTGAGAGTGTCGTAAACAGCAAAGAACTCTGCCAAACGTGTTCTTTTGGCTGGAGGATTGTTTGGGTGTTGGTATGTGAGGGATGGATGAGATGACTGAGAAAATATACAGTCTGTTCAGCTGTGATGGGAGCAAAACCAAACTACCAGTTACTGAGAATTCAGCTGGCACAGAGCCTGGAGTTATATAGGTGAGGAAAAGAGGAAAGGGGAATTTTCAGAAGAGTGATAATGTTTCTGGAGCAACGTCTCTTTCCAAAGCTGTTCAGCTCATGCAGATATCAACATTATACTGTCCCTAACATGCACAGACCTGCTAAGGCTGTAAGTCAGAGTTTGACATGAAGAAGGAATGAACTCGGATTTGAGACTTCCGTTGTATTCTGAGAGAAAATTTAACCCACGTGTGGTATGTAACTGCTGCTCTTTTGAATGAGGTGTTGGTAGGCTCTAAGGATGTGTTCAACTATTGCACGGTAACGTATCCAAATGTCTGCCTACTCTTAGTTATTTGAGTACTCTGTTGTGCCTCTAGTTTATTTAGCCAGGACTAAAATTTTAAATATTAAACCTCTATCTCTGTCTTGTAGGAGGGTCTTAAAGAGAACTGTAGATTCTCAGAGGATAGGGCCTTCTGTGTGAGGTTTCTCTTCAGATCATAAAAAGCTATTCTTGTGAAATATGAGGCTATTTTGCACTTGCACACTTCTGATCACAGGACACTCTCAGGCAAGAATGGAAGGTTTTTATTAGCAGTGTTGCTCTAGCTTATCTCCAATGTTGCAACTCTTTTATTAGATCAGAAAGGATTTTCTTCCTGTTTTAATATAAACTGAGAATTACAGAAACTCTTTGCCCTTGCAGAAAAGATCCAGAAGCAGGGGATGGTGGCGTATCAGAACGAGTACGTGCTGAAATAGGTATTCTCCAGGGGCTTGGGGAAAGGCGGACAGAACAGCTCTGCAGGAAAAAGTGTTCTTTGTACAATAGCCCTCTTTGAAGTAACCTATGTCATAAACAAGAAGGAGAGAAAAAAGACCCAGTTTTTCGTATATTTTAATTTCTATTGGGGTGTATGTATTCATTTCTCCTAATGATTTTTGCAAATTCATTACATTTTTGCCTAGTCTCAGAAAATAGATTGCTTAAGATGCTGCATGACAGCATTATAGCAGTAGTCCCACCTCCAGCTGAGAGTGAGTCCCACCTCCCACAGTCTTGAGACTGCCTTAAGAATAGTCTAATTTAATAAACAGTATATTTTGTGCCTTTTCATGTATATTCTGAGATTTTCACCTTTAGAAGTCCCACTTTCAAGATTTCCTTCTCAATCTGAAGTGCTAGAAACTTGGTTTTAGTTAAAACTGGATTTCTTGCATAATCGTATGAATGCAGAAGCTTGAGGCATGAGAACACTCAACATTTCAACACTTGGGATGTGAGACTGGTGCCAGAGCATATAATCATAATGCATTACACGGGGAGGTAAAGCAGCTCTTGGATCCAGACTTTGAGGAACCTTGCATATGGTTTCAGTAAAGAGCATTGATACTGAAACTATTTTCTGAATTTCGCTTTATTAGTGTAGGGATTGGGTTGGGGTTTGGGGTTGGTTTGTGCTTTGTAAAGCAGTGTTTTCTATACTGTTTTCAATTCTAGTTGACAGGAGATCTGTATTTTGATTTTTTTAATTTAACAAGTTTAGGCTGTGGGGAAAAAACACTGTGTTACATTTCTGAGAAGCTTTTCCTGTTTGTTCTGAAGGAAATGACACTTCAAGCTGATAACTGCAGTTTCTTTTTGTTTCTAGAGATTTCCAAGTGCTTCCAAAGCAGAGCCTTAATGCAGTAAAATAGGCATGAATTGTTCAGCATTGACTTATACTTGAAGCATGCAGTTAGAGCTCTGCTTACTATTAATACTTTGCCAAATTGACATTCCTATTTCTCACTTGACTAGGTTTCTGCAAAATGCCATTGACCACAATGTCACCTTTCCTGATCTGAGTTGCAGTTCTATACTCAGGGCTAGTTGTGGCACCATAAAGAGAGGGGACAGCCTTTGGCCACTGCTCCATCACTTGACTGGATGTCCATACCATGCCAGATAGCACTAGGGGAGGGGTAGGCTCCCTATTAATTGCTTCTCTGTGGACTTTGTTACAGAAGACCCAATGGACCCTACACTCTGTGCACTGCCAGCTGTAGACTCTGTGCACTGCCAGCTGTAGACTCTGGGTCCTCCAGAGGGAATCTCACACATATCAGATAATCATTGTTATTACTTAGAACAAACATGTCTCTGTGTTTACACACGTTTCCTAGTTTGTTCTATGACTGCATGATATATGACAATGTGAGAGAGAGGCATCTTTCCATCAACAGAAGAGACAGTGACATTCCTTGGTAGGCTGTGCTAGGTACCTGCAAGTGTGGTTGCTCTTTCTGTGCGCCTGAAAAGCAGCCTCTCAATCTGAAGGTTTTGTTGTAGGTGAGTTTCCGCAAGGATCCTATATAGCCATCACCATGATGAAACATCCTTGGATTGGTTTAGCATCCAGGTGCTTTTATAAGCCTGGTACTCCAAAACCCTTAAACAAGTAGCTGCAGCTCTAAGTTGCTTAATAAAATAAAATCCAGTCTAATATAAATTATTGCCTTGGGAAAGGAAGATCAGAGCTGTGATATGGATGGAGTAGGTGGTAGCTAGTTGTTTTTGGGACTGATATGGTATTACATGTTATTTGTATCCGTCCAGTTAAAAGCAGACAGTACCATTCTTGAAGAATAGTGAATCCGTTTAATGATGCCTTTAATAACCTCCTCTTTCCCTTTGAAAACAGTATTTGGGAAGCAGAATGTCTTTTCTCCCACTAGCGGCTGTCTGCCAACTGGCTTTCATCTTTATCATTTCTAATTCTTCAGTCATCTGCCATGTGAAGTGTTTGCTCTTAGAACAGGCAATTTTTAGCTCCTGGTTATCAAGATGAGAGAAATAACATAAATTGCTGCAGAGAGCGACCAGGAAAAAGCCTTGGATGTTTGGTGCTTCAGCCTGACAAACAAGATGAAGTATGCATGAATGGGAAACTGCATAGGAGCTCCTGAAAGACGATCAGTTACAGGACCTCAGAACAGAACATAAACAACAGTAAATGAGGAAGATCCCATGAGGTAAAGAACGGTGTAAGAAGCTTCTGTGAATGCTGGACTGGGCTCTGGCTCTGCAGAAGCCCTGTGGAAGAACTACGGTTCAGTAGGGGGAGATGAGTGTTTTTGAAACTATTTGCCAGTGGCCTTTTGAGATAAAGACCAAGGATGCTAAGTATTCTCTGACAGAAGATTTCTTAAGGAAAAACATCTGCTATTGAACTGTTTCAGAAGAGGAAGCCTTGAAATGGCTCCTGGAATTGTTTCCTGTTTGTTTACGGTGTTCTACGTCACTATGATTTCGGACTAAGCTCCTGATATCTGAAGGGGAGAGATTTATTTTTAACCCTGATTTGGTATTAATCCAAAGTTCAACAGATCCAAGTTTTCAATCAGCTGAAAAATTAATGAAGTCTTTTTGAGAAAGTGTTGATTTTAGATTTTTTTTTTTTAAATATGTGCTCAGTCCCTAAGGGAAACATTATATATCCCATGTGATAAAATCACAGAAGGTGGCATTACTGCTGGATAGCCAAAAGGATGTAGAGAGGGGAGGAAAGGGCTATCGGTAGAAAAAGAGCAGATTCTCTGCTCTTTTTCATCTCATCCTGAGATGTCTTTCTACCAGAAGAACGTAGATTCAGTTATTAAAAGACTTCCAGTGAAATATTGGGTGTGTAGGTATATTAGTCCAAAACCAAACTTCTGTCACAGATAATTACTTGATCCCAATTTGAATATTGTCTTTGAGCTTGGACTCTGGATTCCTTGGTGTTTGAGAGCTGGAGTTTGCAGGCACTCTGCTCCTCTAGGATATGCAGCACTGCACTTCGGAACCTCTTTGTAGGGTGATTCACCTTTGAAAGCTTTACACAGGCTTATGCTCTGCTCTGTTTTCTTTAATTGACTCAGCTGTCTGGGTGGGAAATTGCTAATTTGCATGAAGATGTTGCCAGAAATGGCCTGGAGATTTATGTTCAGTCAAATACCTCTTAAAAGATTTTTTTTTGGGAGTGATATGATCTTTACTTTCTGCTCAGAAGCTGACACTTGCTTGTTCCCTGAGGTAGAATGGAAAACACAGGATATGTGTTTCTTTGCAGTATCAGAGAAATTGGCATTTTTAAGCTGTATTCTTAATGGTGATCATGTAACATATTTTTGAATGGATCAGACTTCCCATTATCTGTCATTTGCTTCTTCCATTTGTGAGTTTTTTTTCATTTCAAATGCCGAAGTCTATAAGCAAAAGTGCCACAATACAGTTTCACAGCTATATGAGACTGGTACTTGCATAATGTTAAAATGAAATTAAGAGTTTCTCCTTTGCATACAGAGCCAAGCATTCAAGAGATCTGAGATGGTGAAGTGAAAGCAGCTGCTTTGGAAAAGGCTGTTCTTATCCAGAACCAAATTTCTTGATGCGTTTCCATAAATACGGAACCCAACTAATGGGACCCAGCAGAACAGTTTGGGACCCCATAGGACGTGGCCTGTTCTGCCTTTGCCTTTGCTCCCTGCAGTGTCAGAGCCAAACTAAAATAAACTATCTACTAGGGGCATTGGGCGCATGCCTGCCACGTGTGAAAGCAATGACAGAGGGCTAGCCAGAGCAGATAAATTGCCAACTAACAAGTTTGTCTCATGCTTGTGAGGTTCTCAACTGCCAGGTTTCCAAGGCTGAAGTTTGCTTTGCACAGTGAGATTAGGGCAAGGCAGCTGTAATGGGCTTGAGTCAGGTTTTTTTTTCATGGAGCTAAGGTGAATTAATTAATGTTTATACTTTTCCTGTTGGAGCACAACCTGAGGATCATATTCAAGACCAAGACTCAACTACATTGTTCTAACTGAACAAAAAAAATAAAAAGGTGGAACTTTTTTGGAGAGCTAATGGCACATGACCCTGGAATTAATTTTATTTTTACATTTTAAAATGCCTTTAATCCTTCACTTTTTAGGACTGAAGTAAATGGTGGATTCCCTGTCATTCATAGTCCTTTAGTCAAGACTGCGTGTATTTCTAAAATGCATGTTATTTCAGACAGAAACTAATGCAGAGATTAGTGCGCAAGGGTTGGTTTTATTTTGTTTTTGGCTGCGTTGCATGGGATGGAAGTGAGGTTACTCGGACTAGGTTATATACCAGATGGGCTTTTCTGTCTTTGAAATCTGTGGGGCTCTGATTTATAAGCTCTGCCAGTTCATGGGAATGACTTAGAAGGGGGTTACTGCCCCTCTATAGCTGTTTTCCTCTGTATGTTGGGACAGCTGAATGACTGATGTTTCTGCTCCCGAACTGCAATGATTTTCAGCCTAAACTAGTAATGTTAATCTGCTGAGCACCTGTGGCTGAAGGCTCTAATTCACAATCCCTGTCAGGTTTGGCTCTGGCCACTGAGAAGACTGTCTTTAAGAGAGATTCAGCATTCAAGAACTTACACTCTCTGTTGAAGGAAGGTGCAAAAAGAAAATGACAGTAAATAGTGGGGATGGGGAGGCAGGATGACATTATTGGGCTAGGACCTGAGCGTTGCATAGGCTGGCTATACACTCAGGCCAGCCACTGGGGATTGTGCTTGTTGACTTGTTTTTAACAGGAAGAAATTCTGTTGGTTGTTCCTAGAGGCCATTTGGCCTCACTGCTATAAAAGTCTGATTTGTTCTTGGCGTCATAATAGCCTTGAGTGCTGGAGGGCGGGGGGGGGGGGAGGGGGAGTAAAAGAAATGAGACTCAAAAAGTTGTCTCCTATCTTGTGATACTATTCCTTCATAAAAGCCAGACAGATTTTCCAGCCTGCATAAATTTTGTAGTCAGCAAAATTGGGCAAGTTTATCTCAGGAAAAAAAATTGGTCAATTGAGGCTACTATTGTATTTACTTATGTAGTGATTCATGGCTTACATCCTGCTGCTTTTCTAATCACTTGAGAGCTACATTTCTGCTTGAACTTCCGGAGTGTCTCAACTTCCAGTGATCTTTCATGGGAGCTGAATTCAGTCCATGGGTGGGAATGCACGCCCAGCCCTGAACACAAAGGGAGCTGAGCATCTGCAAAAAACCTGCCCTTGACTCCCCCTGACCAGTGAATGCATAATCCCTCAAATGTATGCCTATGAATAGCCAGTATAAGCGCATGACAGTGTCAGTCACTAAACCTCCTGGACGCTTCTTGACAATTTGGTTTATGTAGTCTGAGCGTGCTGAGAGCAGTGCTTCCCTCAGGGATGTATATACATCTCTAGTCTATTAACATTACTGCATCAAGCCTTGGTCACCATAGCATACACTTATTGACAGCTACGTTGCATACAGTTCACGGTCAGATCAGTGAGTACACGAAGCTCAGCTGTATTAGTAGAACCCATAGAACTCCTTCTACTGTATTTGATCATGATTTCCTTTTGTCTTACAGCCTTTTCTCAGAGTTAAAATAAGCCCGGCAGTTCTGCATTGGCTGCCGACCTGCCTTAAAAAAGGGGAGGTCAGTGGGATCTTATCTGGTACAGGATGGTATCTGAGGACTTTTAGGCATATTGTAAAAGTGCAACATCACATGGTTCCATTCTCCAAAATACTAAAACTTTATAATCTTGAATCTGAATACAAAACACTGCAGTGAAAATCACAAAAGGTGCCCTTAGAATCATTAGAGTTTGGAGAATAAGTAAAGTGTTTCCCTAAGGGTAAATGAGATTTTCAAAGTGACCAAAATGTTTTTCAACTCGTGCCAGGATCTCTTTGTGCCCACTGGCACAAAGAGATCCTGGTTATCAAGATGAGATTTTTTTTTTTTTTTTTTGGAAGGTAAAACAGTCCGAGTGTCAATGTGCTAAACTGGATGGGGAGATGGGCAAACTCTGGTACTCTTGCCTTTGTGATGTGATATTCGGCAAAGCCTTGGCTTAGAGCTTTTGGAATGAAGAAGTAAACAGTTGCATATAAAGACATATGGAATTAAGGTACGTGACTACACAGTTTTTTGGAGAACCAGCAGCTAGCCAAAGAGAATTATCTGTAGCCATCCCAGATGCAGTCATCATTGAGATTTACTGATTTGATTACTGGAAGGGATTATTTGTAGTAGCGTGATAAGGGTATTGCTGTGATACTTTTCCCTTCTGCTGTGTTGAGCCTTTTTACCTGACATCTGCATATGTGTTTAGGAGAAATAGGTACCTCTGAAGAGATGCCTCTTTACCTCTGGGTGTCACTGGTGACAGATTTAATTGCTGCAGGCTGTGTCAGTAGTGTGAACAAGGAAGTTTCTTCTTTAAAGTTGTCAGCACTTTGGCAGGAAATTAATGTGATTGGTAGGATTACTATTGGTTAAGATGAAATATAGTTTATTGCATAAAGGTGACAGAATTCAGACAAGTACAGTGTTCAGTGTCATTTCTGTGGTGCAGTATAAACATATGGTTGTTAGGTGTTAACAGCTCCTGTTCTGTGAAGCTCGGGGGCAGAGTGAGAATAGGAATTACATCTATGCTGGGCTATCATTCAAGGAGGATGGAGTTAAGGTTGGATGGGCCGATATCTCCTGCCTTCATATCTTGCTTTCATATCCTTCAGAAGTTTAAGAATTCTTGAACAAGCCATAGTAGAAGAGACAAAGATATTGGCAACCTTAGATGTCTGTTAGCAAAACTTAAAAATACTGAAATGTAGCCAAAGCTATGAGCAGGCCTGTGGACAAAGCAGTCAGCTCTATTTCATCCTGACAATATTTATGCTCTTTAGGTAGTTTGCATGGAAAAGCAGCTGAACTAAATCTCCTTCCTGTGACTGCCTTATGCTTTGCACCTTGTCTGAACGTCTCAAGGGCATGTCAGCTTTCTGAACATGAGATTCAGCAGAGTGTTTAAAGCATGCGCTTAATTTAAGTATGTAAGGAATCTCAGGGAAGGCAGTAAAGCATGTGTTTAAATGCTGTGCTGGATTGCCAGTAGTCATTTCGCCTCACTTCTCCTGTTCTGTAATGAGGTTATAGAACTTCCTACAGCATAAGAATGTATTGAGGAGAAACGTTAAACAGTGGAAGATTGCTCTGGCGCTCAGGTGACTGTGTGTTGTAAACACCTTAAGCAGAGCTTGTCTGGATTTCTGTTTGTCTAAACAGATAATTTCCATCAACTTCTTACTCACATAAATTCTTCTGCAACTGATGTAACAGCAAGCCATAGAGCAGGCTTCAAAAGATAGAAAATAAGATCATTATCCATTAATGAATGATTCTGTAATCACAGTGGCATTTGAGAACTTGCTCATTTACTTAGATAAAATGACATACTTAATGCGTGACCCCTTTGTTTTGTTTTACTTTCAATTTTGGAAATAGTCATAAAAGGAAAAGTAAAAGTTTCACAGATGAAGAAAACAACTTTTGTATGAGTGAAGACATTTTTCTGATTGTCTGATTTAAAAACTATGTTTGAATTTTGTTCCCTGCCTGACTATAAAACTGTGGTGTATCTCTCTAAGACATCTACGGAGAGGAAGAGAGTGCCTTTGTGATGTACATACTGCAGTTTAAGCTTTGGGCTCTTAATTGTGTTAGCATTTGACTGTGGAAAGAGAGCTGAAGAAGTGATGTCTTGTAGCTGGAGCAAGGAAGATTTGCTCCTTAGTTTTATTCTTAATTCTGCCACTAATTTGATCTATAGTCATGGGTAAATTACTCGCATCTTTCTGTGGTAAGTCACTTGTATCTCCCTTAGCTTCTACTTTGCTAAGAAGGAGAGAAAGGTTTATGCGAGGTACCATCCTATGTACATCGAGGTGAACCGGGATTCTGCTGCTGGGTTACTGCATTCCACTACCTTCACCTGAGGCAGTTGCCTGAGCGCCAGACACTGCTGTCGTTTTCTATGTATTTGACGAATGGAGGATGACATTTGTTGTGCTTGGGAAGGAGCGGCTTTGCTTAGTGCCATTGTGCATGAGAGACAGAAATAAGAGAAGCAGGCTGGTTTGAGAGACAAGTAGAGATAGACAGATAAGGAAGCCTGATGGCCTGATTCAGTCCTGGTGTTTAGAAAGGCTTTTGGGATAGAACTGCCTAGAAGAACTCTAGGGCTGAGATAATGAAATTGTTAGCTCCTGTTTGGTGGATGCAATGCCAAGGATAACTTGTTTTGTACATTCTTTGTAAGCAAAAAAGCATAACCAGAACGACCCACAAGTTTCTGAGTGTTGATCAGCTGCAGGGGCTAAACAATCAACACCGCCACATGTCAGAAGAGCTATGTTTGGACCTAGGGCAGTGTAAATCACCCTCTCCAGACCTACTATCTGTTTCCTGCAGCACAGGGACAGGATGAAGTAATGTCAACAGTGCTATTGAAGCTACTCTTTAGCAACAGCCTGGAGAAGATCTCTCTGCCCTCTTCCTGTAGGTGTCCTCCCCTCCCAATCCATTAACTAAATCAAATATCAGTTTCTCAGGGGAAAAATCTGAGAGGTAGAGTAAGAGGGGCATTCAGAAGGGGCTGCCAAAATAGTTGGAAGGCTGCTGGTGGAATTTCCTCACCACTATGAAAGCTGGGGATGTACCTGAGTTCCTGGCCTAGAGCTTAGTCTAGGCTTAGGGTCAAGTTTAGGGTTCTCTGAATAAAAAAATTAAGGCATATAGTAAGAATGGGGCTCAGAAGAGGATGCCAAAGTAAAGGGAGGGATGCTCCTAGGGCTCTTCTCTGAGCAGTGCTTTGCCTGGGGGACTGGAGTGTCCCATGGATAAATGTCAGCCTAGGGGTAGGGTGAGGTTCAGCAGGGGTGGCTCATAGCCTCGTGCCCTGGGGTCTGTCTCCGCCAGAGCTTTATAACGCTCTGGCTCTTTCCACCGTGTGGACGGTGCACATGTCAGCACCAAGCCTGGCACCACAGCATGCTAGAAGTGTAACCAGAACCAGGGATGTACTCTGCCTGCACAGTAGCTTTTGGGGCATTGCGGAGGGATCCACACCAGCTAGCTAAAAAGTGTTAGAGCTGTCAAAGCTGGAGAGGAAAAGAGCACACCATGATTATTTTCCCCTGGCACAACCAGGGTTAACACAGTACAACCACAACACCCCCTCATTTTTCTTGGGATAGAGCTGCTATCTTGTCTAAACAGAGATTAAGTTCATTGCATCCTTATAAAAGATCCTGCTATTATATTGCATTAGACAGAGGTCCCAGGGAGAGGGCAGGGTTCACAGTTTCACTAATGAACTTTGTTTTCAAGCCTGCTGGCTTGAAACTCTTCTCTAGTTCCCAGAAATATGTTATCATTTTCAGCCTTTAGAACTCGTTTCTCATGTATCTAGCACACTGAGTATTCCAGCTCATGTTTCTTTACTTCCTGTCTGTGATAGCTAAGCCTCTGTGCATTCAAATTGCTTCACCACCATCAGCGACTGTAGTTTTGTTGCAGCCATTGCTAGCCTTTTTGTGTTTTTCTTCTGCTATTCTCTGAATATTTGTATTTGACATTCCTGTTATTTCTATTCTATTTCGATTTCTGTTATCTCAAATGGAGATGACTCTTCTTTTGGGATCAGATTGTATGAATGTTGCTGTGTGTTGGTGGAGAGTGCAGAGCAGATAGTGTACTAGTTCTTGGATATGTGTACAGCGGAGATCATGGGAATTTCTCCTCTTCACGGAGTTCCTAGCAGTATCTTGAAAAGCCATCCCCTTGACAAGAATGCCATTGCTTTGACTACATTCTGGCTGGAGCAGAGTTAGGTCAACCCTGAAGACTGAAGAAAATTGCAAGTTCACTAGTTATCATTTAAATACTGCCATTTCTCTTGCATCATTTTAATATTACATTCACTTTAAGGCTGATCAGAGATGCCAAATTACAACCCCAGGAAACAGCCACCCCTGTTCTCTAACAAGAACGGTATTTTCAGGATGAGAATTCATGTTACGCTCTCCCAAATGAATAAGCATCCACTTGGAGTAGGAAGGAGATTGAGGGATAGTTCCAATTTTTGGCCTCGTTACTGAGGATAATACTGTAGTAGCAGTTTCAAAAATGTAGACACCTGTCCTCTGAGAGCTCAACTGCAGCAAATAGTCATCATTAATCCTCGCTTTGCTGAATCACTGAAGAATCACCGTCGTTTGCTCAGTGAAACTGCTTGGACTTAAAGTACATCGAAAGCAAGTTGAGTCTTTAATGTCATGTGAAACCTGGCTTTTATGGATGATAGCTCTCGACTACAGTCTGACCTAAATACTGTTCTCTGGCATATACTCTGACAGAAATGGTTTCCAGCCCATCATGTGCTTTCAGTGAGATAGTTACGTTGTCACTGCTTCTGCTTCTGTTGTGATTGCCATTTCAGCAGTTAACTCCTTTAGTCCCAGTAGACTTAAGTTTTGTCAACACAAATATAACTGAGATGGGAATTTCCTTTTTGGTTGCTAGTGGGTCATGGGAAATTAAGTTTGTTGTACGTTTGTAAGCTGTGATTTGAGATGGTTCTGTGTTTATGCTGAACTCTTCTGTCACAGCATGTTCACAATAATCAGGAGATTCCATTTAACTGGCCAAGACATCTATGAAGCATGAGACACGAGCCGAACACTGGCTGCAGGTGCAGGGTCGTGGTTGGCCATATTTGTAGATGAGAGTAAGCAATTACTCAAATTTCCCTTTTTTCTTTCTTGTAATAAATCCCTTTTTTAGTTCATATTCCAGGACTCCCTCTGGGCTGTGACTATACTTTGACTTGTTTTTCAGAGGAGCCCATAAAAGGAAATTCTGTTGGCTAATGGGTCTTTCACAAGACAGGCAGCTCTTTCAGTCCCAGAGGGTTTCCTTCTCTCTGGTTGTTCTTTTAGAGTAACATTCCTATAGCTTTTATTCAGGGCCCTTGCATGGGATTAGCAGTGGTTTCAATTGAAGCACTAGTGCTGCCTGCTTTGAGAGTGGCTCTTTCCCCGGTAACCTTATTGCCCTGGACTCACAGGAGTGCGGCAGTAAGTGACAGGCCTCACAGCACATGGCATCCACTCAGCTGGCAAAGAGACTGTGTTGGTTTCAGGTCAAGAACAGTTCCTTTGACAAGTTCTGTTTTTCTAAAGTGGAGAATCACCACTGTTGCTCTACTGCTGGGGAAATGGATTAAGACAGGAGCCCTAGGGTGACTAGCCTGAAAGGACACGATGCAGAACAGATACATGCTACTTCTCTATAAATTCAAGCATGCCCAGGAGTGTTTGCAGGTGCTGGAACATGACCATTGGTGCTGGCAAACTTGCTGGCACGTTCCTCATAGTGAGTTTGGCCTGTTTCAACCAGCAGTTTCCCTAAACAGCTCCTAGGTGTGAGTTGGCAGTTAGCAAAATCAAAGAACTGTTCCCAAAAGGCAGCTTGCTGCAGCCCTCTGATTTTACAGCTAACCAGTTTACTATCCTAGACATGGCTGCTCTGTGCCAGCAGACCTCAGTATGCCTGATTAATGTTCTTGTACAGACGTTGTCATAGAGCCCGGAATGAACTAAGTCTCAGCTTATTTTCAAGAAGGGCTTGGTGCTGATCGAGTGATAGTTTTTGTGTAGTTTAAGGCCTCCTACTCTTTCCTTTTCTCCAGATGGAGAGGTTGGCCTTTTAGTATGACCTAGAAGAACCTCAAGACTGCCTTTGAGACTTGCAAAAGGAGGCATTTTAAATAACATTTTGCAGATCGTAAGGCAATAATTAATTGTTATGGATAGTTCGTTATTGTGAAATGCTTAACATGCTGTATTGTGATGTTATGGCTTTCAGAATTGTAAAAAAGGGTGATGAAAAACAAGGCAGTTTCCTTAATTTTGAAGGAAACATTACGTTTGTATGAACGGAATGCTTTGCTCTGAAAGCCTTAAACACCTTCAGTAAATCAGAAATTGGATAAGAGTGGACAAATTCTTGAAACTAAATTATCAAGAGCTACTCGATACAAAGACCCCAGTTCCGGCTCAGGAAGTTTCTGAGCTGCAAATATTTGAAGGTTGGGAGAGCACTGAGGGGAAAAATCACTGCACACTTGCCCTGTTACTGTACACTTCCCTGGACATCCATTGCTGGCAGCTGTCAGAGGCAGGATACTGAGCTGCGGGGCTCTCAGTTTGACCCACCCTGGCTGCTTTTATGTTCTTATATAAATATAGTCAGCCTAAATCTATTGTGTAGAAAGGCTGGAAATGGAGTGTGAGAAAATGAGACAAATATTCTTCAGCTGAAACAGTAGATATGACCATGAAACCAGGCAGGGTAGTACTGAATATGTCTTTGCATTTGAATGCTCAACTATTTCTATGTTTTTAAACATATTTTTGCTCTTTCTAAGCAATGTCTGAAGTAGGGTAGGAAAGCTCTTCAGCTTTAAAAGCGCTTCTGCTTTTAGAAAGTTTATATTTTCAAAATCACTGTTTGTTTGGCCTTAAGCAACTAAGCCTCCAAAACCACCAGTTGTGTTGGGCAATCTTGGCCACTAATATTTGTGAGATATGTGTGTTTATATCTGCGTCCAACCCTGTTCAGTCTGACTGAATTTCAGCATCAGGCAAGGACGCATAATGAAGTGTAGAGTCTTCACAGAGCCAGAGCTTGGCAGGCTTCTGGAGTCCAGGCTGCTTTGGCCCTGCAGCAAGTGTCAGAGCTTGAGGAAGAAGCAGGAGAGGGGAAGCCCAGCTTGGCTCTGATACTGATAAGCATCACCTTTTTAGCACCTGACATGTAAACGGAGGCCAAGGTCCAGGATCTGAGTACCACTTCCCTCTTCTCAGAGTCACCCAGGTTGTGGGGAGTGGCGAAAGGCAGAGGAAGAGAAAGAGGAGTGCTGATTGCCTAGTTTAGCTCCCAGTGACTGACTTAGGTTTATCTTAGCTCAAGTGAAGTGGAGATACAACCTTCCTTGGTACACTGTGGAGGGTGGTGTGAGCAAAGGGTCTGCTGAGGGTTAGGTCCAGAGGATGTGGACTCGGGATCACCCCTTGGTAGTGGTTACCTGGCTCTGAAGGACTAAGTCACCTCATTCCAAAAAGTGATAGATGCTGGGCAGAGATGCTGAAAGAAAAGAAATGCCACTGCAGCAGAGGTGTGGCCAGGCTCTGCCATGTCAGGAGAGAAGAGACCATTACCAGGGAGAGAGTGGCTTCAGGCACCAACTGATTAGGAAAGAAAAAAGATGAAGTTTTAGTAACAAGGCACTGCCCATGTTTTTGGACAGCTCAGAGGATGTCTGTGTCTGATAATGAATTCTACATCATTTTGGGACTGCATGCTTGATGGCATTGTTAGAGCTATGCAGCCCTGAAGAGGCTGCACCAGGGTTTGCAGCTGGGAAGGGTGTGTGTACATGAGGTGGGTCTCAGAGGAAGGCTGCACAGAGGGGAGATGACTGTTGTCCATGTGGCGGAGCACTTGAAGTCACTGGATGGGAGAGCTATGGGCCTCAAACCCATTCATCCTGGCACTACAGTGGCAGAAAGGTTGGTCGTTACTGGTGTACAGTGTCCAAAACACTGTGCACTTATTAAAGGTGGAAGCATTGTGAAAATTGCTGGTGCTGGCAGGGAAGGAGAGGAGGGCTAGAAAGGAAGCCCAGGTGCAGTTATCCCCATGGCTGTGGTGCTTGGAGCTGGGCTTTGTCCACTTCCAGAGAGGATGATCTGTGCGGCTGGAGCACCAAGCCCATTTCCCTTTGGGTTCAGAAACATTCTGGTTGTTAGCACGAAGCTCTGGAGATGTCTACTCTGAAATCATTTTTCTGTGCTTCAAAAGCTTTCAGATTAATTTAGTTTTCTTTAAAATATGACTCTCTGCCCAGTCACAGTTGGAAGTCCTTTTATCCCTAGCAGACAAAGTGTTTCTTTGTGTGTATTATTTATTTTATATCCCTTCTACAATGACACTGGTGCACCACACACAAACTGGTCTGTTCCTTTCTTTTTTATTAAATGCTGCTGCTTCCACCTACCTTTTGATATTGAGGCTAGTGGTTCTGCTTTTCACGCAAAAAAAAGATAAGGTTTTATTGAGCGTACTCTTTTCATCATGCCACTACCTTTCTTTTGAACTTCAGTGGAAGTCCATGTGTTAGTAGCTTTGGGTTTGAATCCAGTTAAGGTTTGTGGTGAATAAAGCAGAAGTAAATTAAAGCAAAGAGATGAAATTAACTGTGCTGGTACAGTTGTGCTGGTACAGTTATGGCCACCTGGTTTGGAAAGGGATTATAGCATTGTTGGGATCTTTGATTTCATTACCCAGCAGAAGCCCCGCTCAGGACTGTTGTTTTCTGTCCGCTGTTGCACTCTCCCACTTTGCAAGAGGTGTCTTACAGGATTTGCAGGAGATGGCAGTCAAAGTGTATTGTTTAACTGTTATAAACATTTCCATTTTCTGTACCTCTGCTTTTTCCACTTAACACCATCTCTAGTTAATGGGTATTTGGGCTCTTGATGTCGCTTAAAGAATGCTCAGCACATATTTGTCAGTGAAATTGTTTTGGGCATGTTCTAATATTGTCTTGGCAATCCTGTAGTACTGTGCATAGCATCCTTTAGAGCATTCACCAGGCTAAATGCTGGTCTGAGTAGCCAATTCAGATTTCAGACAAAGCAAAAAGAAAAGAGGAAAAAAAGACTTATGTAAATTGTTACTGTCTATGAATTTTTGCTGACAGTAACTTACCTGCATTTTCCAATCTGATAAGCTGAAAATGGTTTACTTCAGCATGGAAAGAAACCTGAGCAGCTACCATGCAAGAAAATGGGGAAATTGGGGAAAATGTTCTCATTTTCCCATTCCCATTGTTCGTTCTCATGAATGAGCAACAGTTTAATTTTTGAAATTTCTGCCCCATCCTCCAGCTGAGTAAATTTTGGGACTGTGATATCAGCCTGTCCCTAGAGGAAACAGTGTAAAATTCTGAAGGAAGAAAGGAGCCATTTACAATCCGCAGTGTGTGGGAAAGTGGTTAAGGACAAATAATGCAACAGCTCCAAAGGGAATTGTGCAAGAGCCTGGAAACACCATCTCTTGAAAGGATTTGAAAATGGGGGAGTTTCCAAAGTAAAACACCAGCGAAAGATGAGCAGAAAGAAAAAAAAGGACAGAAGACAAACCCCAGAAGACTGAATTTCTCCCTTCCTCTGTGCTGTCCCTCCCGTTTCTGGTGAAGAAAGCAAACACTTTTTGTGTTCTCGCACAAGAAGAGGGTTATTTCACACAAGCTCCCAGGGCCATTTGGAAGTTAGGGAAGACATTATGAAGCAATGCTGTTATCCCTGGGACCTAGGCAGTGCTAGGAGCCTAAGTCTGTGGAAAAGAAGTTGCCTTTTTTCACACAGGAACATGGCAAGGGCCGCTTGCAGAGCTGTTCTCTCTCCCCTCTACCTCTCCTTTGCTCTGCTAGTGAAATACATTAGGCTCAAGAAGCAGTGAAGAACTTGCTCTTCCCCCCTTCCCTTGCAGACAAAGCCAGCTTGTGCTGTGTTTAACTGCTCATGTTCTGTTTCTCACCAGATTCCTATTTACTTGCAGCACTCGCACATCTGGCTTGTATTTTGGGGGCTTACCCTCCCCAGAGAGATGGCAGTGCAACAGGGAAAGGGCAGGACTGTGGCGAGTTCAGTGGTGCTGAGTGCTTGGGCTGTGTTTTACCTGGGACTCGTAAGAGGGGCATCTGTGGTAAGAATGAGTGTGCTTCTCCAACGGCTTGCAGGTGTCTAGAGGCATGTCCTGCTTGTCCCCTCCTCTGTCATGCTCCCAGCTGCATATCTTCTCCCTCCTTCCCTCTTTCTGCACCAGCTCTGGTGCTTATCACATCCCCTCCCTAAGCCAATTCAGTTTACTTTCTCTAAAAAAAAAAAAAAAAAAACAAAAAAAAAAAACTAGCCAGCAAAGGAAATCATTTTTTCTGGGTTAGCAACTTGAATTATTTTAGGAAGGATTCAAACAGGGGCTAGATCCCGTTCAAGGGAGGACTACCAGACCCCTCCAGTTGAGAGCGGGGCAGGTGGGAAGGGGGAGCAGGGTGCTCTCAGTGGCAGTGAGCTGCTGGAGTGGCTCAGCCGTTTCCTGGGCCATTTAGTGTGAGCAGATGCCATTTAGAGGTGTTCTCAGCAGAAAAGGGCTAAAGCCAGGAACATTCATATAAGCATGTGAAAGACAGACAGCCCCAGGCTTTGCTGTGCTTAGCCAGAGAGGTGGATGACACTGGCTTCCCATGAGATGGTCTGAAACAGTGCTGGGAGACTTCCAGCAGGGATGCTGAGTGCATGCTTTTGTTTCTCAGAAGGAGCTGCAGGGATAGGAAAAGAAAGGGCCTGCCTGGCTCCAGAGCAAAATGAGCTGTTTGGCTCCTTTTATTCATCCTCTGATTAAGCGTTCTTGCTCATTTTGGGAAGACGATGAAATCCAGATGCTAGTCCTGCTCTTGATTCCTGACTGCTGGGTTTCAATGGCCTGAAGCACTTTGGAAAGGCTCACTGTGCTCGGCAGAACAGCTCTGCCCTTTACCTGGGAATTCCAGGAAAGCTTGGTTTCATTTTCCCTGCAGCTCTCATTTAGGGAATTTTTTTGAAAACATTTCTCCTCGTAGCTCCTCTTTCTGAGAGGGTGAGCTTGTTCTCAGGTGGTCTCTCACGTGAAAGTCCCTATTGTTTCTATATTGCCTTAAACATCAAGTACTCAGAAAAACTTACACCAGCTGCATAGCCAGACTAAGGCAGACGTAGCATCACAGTTGCCTGAGGCTCAGTACGTCCAGCCTATCAAGTGTTTGCCCTCTATCCCCTGCGTAGTGTTAGTATGTGTCAGCTATCCCATAACTAGCTGTGTGAGGGAGGAGTGTGTACCAGTACCCAGCAGGCACGTGCACGGGGACGGTAGGGAGTGTGGGACTGGGGGAGATGTGGGGGGGGTGCATCCCTGTTTTTCTGAACAGCCTTCTAGAGCTTTTAGGCATTAAAGAGTTCAGGATTTGGGCAAGTTGCTTTCTTCACTCTGTAAAGATCCCTGGAAAATTGCACATCTGCTTCCTCAGCTGATCTATTCCCTTGGCACATTCACGTGCATGCAAAGAGACTGCCAGGCTGCAGTGAACCCATGAGCAGACCCAGCTCAAAGCAACCCTTGACCTGAGCGTGGCTGAGAGTGCTTGGAGTAGTCTTTCTGCCCCCTAAGTTCCTCCTGTTCTAGCATTGTGGTGTCAAGGAAAGACAGAGTCATACCCTGTTATGCGTGAGGGTTATGCCCTGTTTGAACTTCCTGCTTCACACAGCTGAAGAGAAATAAATGTTTCCTGGGTGAATGGCTGGGACAGACCCTGAGGCCACAGTTCATCCTCTGTTGAAATTAGTGGGAATGCTTCCAGTAAGTGCCAAGTAAGGTCTCTTAGGAGGAGAAATAACTGTGCTCAAGCACTATAAAATAGAAAGATGGGGAAAGTGAGGGGGCAGGAAAGGAAAAGGGAAAGGAAAGAGTTTTTCCCTGCTGTACAGTACAGACCTACATGGACTGTTGTTTCAGATTGAAAACCATAAAGTAGCTAGTCTTTTCTTTGAGATCACTTTCTCATGTATTCCTTTCTTACTGAGAGCAAGCAAGTCATCAGGTCCTCAGCCAGTACAAGAGGGATAAGCTCTGCTGATAGCTGTGGAGATGCCTGCTTTACACCTGCTTTTCACCCACCTGAGAACTTGGCCTACACTCTGCTGAGCAGCTTGGTGTCTGACATGAGATTTAAACAAATAATTTGGGTTATAGGTCTAATGCTTTGTTCCATTGCCATTTCACATACTCCTTATTCATTAGGAAATTATACGGAGGCAGACTGTTGAATAGGATGGGAATCAAATTGTGGTTCATATTTTCTGGCCAGCCAAATCTGGCATGCCTTGCCTCGGCTGCAAAAAGTGGGACTCCTTTGAACAGGAGTTTATGTCTCCTCTCACAGCACAGGAGAGACTGTACCAATCTAGCAAAGCAGCGCAGTAAACCAAAGTGCCAGCCTTTGGCACAGTGAACCCAGCAGTGGACCAATGCCTTTGCAGACTGGGGTCCCAGTGAATGCTTAGGAGCCTGGGTGGGAAGCTGGCTGCCAGGAGACCTTTTGTGCTGGAAGATCGTCTGTATTGCAGGCCTTGGCAGAGCAGGGTTTTATTGTTTAAACCCTCACTGACCCAGAATTGAGCAGGGCTCTTTGCCTTACACCATCATGAATGTAATGTATGGCATTAAAAACACCCCTGAAAATTTATGTTCTTTCAAAGAGCTTTTTTGGAGCATGTGTTTTTTTTTGCTGTATTCTATTGTTCATTGACTTCTTTATAATTTCACCATAATTCCTTTGATTTCCAGAGAGTCTTACTGGATTTAGCCAATAGATCTGGAATAATTCCACTGACTGTGGCTTGCTGAGTTCATGTAAAATATACAATGGCAGCTATATAGGTTGTTATATATAGATATATGTGCATTCAACTGTAAAACGTGCTATATTGAGTATTTTCATGATGTGAGTTAAAACCCTCTATAGATATCCTCTGAGGTTGCTACCATAGTACTTTGGCCTAATTTAGTCAATGCAGAGTTCAGGCAGAGTTCAGACACTTTTGGTGTCTTTGGGCGTGCACAAAGCCCTCTTTTGTTTTCTAGTATCAGTACTTTCAGCTGCTATAGTAACTGTACTAATGAGGTTTAGTCTTAAGGAAACATTTGTTGCTGGAATTGCTCTGGAAGAGCACTAAAGAGTTAAAGACTGAATCAGAAGGTTTCACTGTTAATCTAATCTTGAGCACGGCTGCATTGTTGCAGGAAGAATAAAGTGCTGGTGCCGTGTAGTAAACTATGTCTGGATGTACTCACGAAATAAAGTCAAGTGAGAAAAGTTTCTCTTGGGCAGTGGGCCTGTGCCTTGCATCCCACTAAGTAGGGCTGTGCAAATAATTGATTTTCAATATGTTGATCAAACTGAAGAATAAAGGATGTTTTGATTTGAGTTCAATAAAATATTTCTTTTAGGCATTACTTTGCAATCACCAAGGAAGAAGAGATGCAGCAGCTCTGCCTTTAACCTAGGAAAATTCAGCCAAAATATGGGAGTTCAAGGTGCCCAAGTCCAAGGTTTGCCCCCTCCCAGTTGTCCATCTCTGCCCTGCTGCTGGTTCTGCACTCCTGTTGCCTGGGACCGCTTGTGATCACCCTCAAGCCTTTCCAGGGCTTGCAGGAGCAATCGCTTTCACCATTATAGCTGTAGCCAGAAGTGCATTTTCCAGATCTGATATGAAATACAGCCAAGTTTCTCAGCTAGAGCCAGGACAGTTGTTCTCTGGAATGCTTTGAAATTAGTAGGAAGATCACCAAAACCTTCATTCAGAAAATACTGAAATATTAATCTCCGTGGAACATAAGCACATAAGTAATTTTAGAGCATATTTCCATTTTTTTTTATTTCAATAATAAAAGAAGCAGAGTTTGTTTTCTTGAATAGAAGTGCTTTCCTGAATCAGAGGAGATTGTCTGAGAGATTATGGACTATATTTTTATCATGATTTCTGAGAAAAAACAGAGGAAAGAGAGCCATGAATGAGAAGTTTTTCAGGACCAAAGTTTCCAGTTTCTAAGTACCTGTTTTTCCAGGGGTCTAAAAACTGTTGAAACTAGCTTTTTTGTTGGAGCCAACCCATGGACCTCAGTAAAGAAAGCTCAGTTGTGTGCAAGGGAAAACAATGTGCAAAGGTTAATGATTCTCAGCTTCTGAAAAACTGTACTGAGACAAATGCTTTGTGAGCACCAAAATCTGTAGAACCAACAGCCATGTCCTTGTTTAGGTCTCTTAGAAAATCTGAACAATAAATTCCCAGCACATACACTGTATTTCCTAATTTCCTTATAATACAGCGACAACTGATGTTCCCGAGTTAGAAATAACCATGCCTGGAGGAGGAGACAAACAATGTATGAAGTGCATCCAGTTTGGCTTATGGCTGCATGCTCTTGGAAACTTTCCTAGACTCTTGTCCAACAGTTTAAACTTAATTTAGACCTGAGAAATGCAAAGTGCTCTTCTTATTTATCACAGTAAGAGCACAGTGGCTGGAGACAGTGCTGTGCAAGCAAATGCCAGCAGAAAGAGGCATCATCTTAAGTATGTTGCAAAGTAATTTGGCTGATGCCAAGACAAAGGCAAAAGACGATGATTAGGACACTAGCATGAGAACTCCTCTTGAGTTTGTTGTGTGTTTAGGGTTTTCTTAGCTTATTTTTTAAAAAAAAAAGATGAGATGAAGAGTGATGAACTGAGATCCTTGTCGGCTTTTCTTTACTGAGTGGAAATGTCTGGCTTTCTGTCCAGTGATGTTTTTCCCTCCTCCTTGAGTCAATCTGTGGAAAACAGCGCTGAAGAAAAGGAGGCATGGAGAAAACACAACGCTTGAAATGCTGTTCATGCCACATACCTGCTCTTTTGCTGCAGACAAGGCAGCAACCTTGTTGTTCATTAGTCTCTCTGGACTGCCGTGAATGCTGCTTAAGCAAAGAGATCTTTATATTCTCAGAAGGTCGCTCCCTGATTCAGGTCTCCATCTTTATTTTACTGAATGAAAAGCATGCATGCAGCACGTGCTGGTGCTCTCTGGGATCTAGCTGACCATCTCCTCACCTCCAGGATCCTGTGCCTGGCCTCCAACCACCAAGTCTTTCTTTTACTCAGGCATGGCTGATACTAGTTGTCATCTGAAACCAGCTTCGCTATCGGAGAAGCGGTCCCTATAGACGGTACCTCAGCATGTCTGGAACATGTTGGAGCCTGAGGTGAAATTACATTGGCTTAGTGTAACATGCGGCTGCCAAAACAATCAGCAAGGAAGATGCTGCTCACAGCAAGGCTGAAGGAGGAGCTACTGGTACCTCCGGAACCTGTCCCAGCCCAATGGCTGAGCCCCTTTAATGCCTCCGCAACCTACCTGCAGGGGGAATGTCTTCCTAACTCCCCAACCAAGTATTTCACTGTGCCCTTAAAATCAGAGAGTTTCTATCCCTTAGTGTTTTCTTACCTTTGCTAAGGTAACTGTGGTCTTCACATTAGCCTTACCAATAGCCACCCTTTAGATGTGAAATAATTTCGTGTTTGGTCTCTTGGTTGAAGAATTGGACAAGAATGTAACAGCTGCCAGACCCCGAGATGTATAAAGGATGGTGTAGAGATTCTATGCCTGTTTATTAATTAATAAATGGTGATTCTGTTAATGACTGCAGTCTAATTAAAATGACACCGTAAGATACGAGATCTAGATTTTCATAAATATTTTATTCCTTTGGTAGTAGCTCCAGTAAGTGTCACTGGATTTGAAATACTCAGATCTTGAAGTCCTGTGTGTTTTCTCCTGAAAATGGAAATTTATTGCACTGTATGCTTTTGTTTTCAATGACAATTAGACACTGAAGTGCTGTTGAAAATCTCCTTGAGTGTATCTTGGCTTCGAAGGATCTTTAAATACCTGAGCTCCTTTTCCTGCAAGCTACAAGGCCCTTCACACTTACAGAGGACCAGAGAGTCTTTGCAGTGAAGCACTGTGGGTGGAGGTTTGTACCAAGGCAAATGGACCAGACAAGCCAGCTGCACTTCCAGACAATGATAAATGTGAAAGCTTTGAGTAACAAAAAGAAAATAGAGGTCACAGTCCTGAGTCATAGCATGTGAAAAGGTAAGCTGCCTCTTACGTAGGAGGATCAGCGCAGACTTGGTAGCATTATATGGTCCAAGTGGAGTATTACACTAAGAAAAATGTTATGGCTTTGCGTTGAGAGAGAGATGGAGGCTCAGTCTTCATTCATGTATGTGAAAAACTACAGAGTTCACTTATGGGAGGCATCTGTTAGTTGGAGAAGATCATAAAAACATCTTGGCCTTCCCAGAAGGGGTCCAGGAGATGATGCTCTCTCTTCCCTCCCTTGCAAATTCCAGATCTCCTCCTTGACAGTAGAAGGATTATTTTCCAGATACAGATATTTGATTTGCTGAGTTGAAAAGCAAATTTTGGGGAAATCTAGAGGCTGCAATTAAATTCTCTAGGGCATCTGATGAAAGTGAATGGGGCAAAATTCACTTGAGACGTGAATCTCTTGTTACATAGTGGCCAGGGTTTCCAGCCCTGCTATGAACTTACAGGGAGAAGTTTTCCCTAAAGCCACAAGCATAATGATTCTTTAAGTGTTGCATAATAGTATATCACCAGTGAAGCATGAAAGTCATGTAGATATTGATAAATTTTACAAGATCAGCAATGTTTTGCATTACAGTGAAATGAAGAGTCACATTGAAGCTGTGGAGGCTTGTTACACATGCCAAGTACATTCAACAAGTCAGACAGAGATCTGGAGACCAAGAAAATGATTCCCCTTGGACCATGGTTTTATCTTGGAAGAAACCATATGTTTATCTTGGACTATTCTCACTTCCCCAAGATAAACTTACTGGAAGTTACAACCACAAAACAGGGATTCCTGCCTGTCAAATAACATTCTTTAGACCCGATACATGAAATAGTATGACCTGTCTATTAAATGTAGTTTGGTGGGTGCAGGTTCAAAGTCTGTACTGAAGTACAGGTGTAAATCTGCTAGGGCTAATCCCCGTTCTCCCAAATCTAGCTGGAAAATGTTCACAGATGTTATCTTTTAGAAAGACAGGAAAGTCAGGTATGGAGCCATATGTTTAAGTTCAAGAAGGAGAGCTGTACAATCAAGGGGTTCTTGCAAGAGCCAGCTGGGGTCATTTGTGCCATGCAGTGAGTGATTCATGCTGCAGATCGCTGCTCTGTTACGAAGCAGAGCTGCCTTGCTCAGCGGCGTTCACTTCCTGGGTGCTGTGCTTCCTGACCAGTCCAGGAGCAGCTGGACTCTGGAGCTTTCAGCTCTGACATGCTGCTGGAGTGCAGAATCGTACATCAGCTGAGCAGTTGTGGAATTTGTAGAGACTGGCAAGCGTTAATGATTAAAACAAAGTTTATATACAAGACTATATTACAGTATGAAGCAAAGTAAGAGTAAATATGAAGGTTCCAGGTTCCAGCTTCATATTTCATATGTGGTTAGCTTTTACTTCTTTGCATAGTTTTAGGGAAATAAAATAGCCTAAGTGTGCAACGTAGGATTGGTACTGTGATTTTCCCAGTGATTTACCATGTAGGCTGC